>NC_064921.1:640333126-640700626 GCF_023897955.1 Schistocerca gregaria
ACGGAATGGACAGTGTCTTGAAAGGAGGATATAAGATGAACATTAACAAAAGCAAAACGAGGATAATGGAATGTAATCAAATTAAATCGGGTGATGCTGAGGGAATTAGATTAGGAAATGAGACACTTAAAGTAGTAAAGGAGTTTTGCTATTTAGGAAGTAAAATAACTGATGATGGTCGAAGTAGAGAGGATATAAAATGTAGACTGGCAATGGCAAGGAAAGCGTTTCTGAAGAAGAGAAATTTGTTAACATCGAATATAGATTTATGTATCAGGAAGTCGTTTCTGAAAGTATTTGTTTGGAGTGTAGCCATGTATGGAAGTGAAACATGGACGATAACTAGTTTGGACAAGAAGAGAATAGAAGCTTTCAAAATGTGGTGCTACAGAAGAATACTGAAGATAAGGTGGATAGAGCACGTAACTAATGAGGAGGTATTGAATAGGATTGGGGAGAAGAGAAGTTTGTGCCACAACTTGACTAGAAGAAGGGATCGGTTGGTAGGACATGTTTTGAGGCATCAAGGGATCACAAATTTAGCATTAGAGGGCAGCGTGGAGGGTAAAAATCGTAGAGGGAGACCGAGAGATGAGTACACTAAGCAGATTCAGAAGGATGTAGGTTGCAGTAGGTACTGGGAGATGAAGCAGCTTGCACAGGATAGAGTAGCATGGAGAGCTGCATCAAACCGGTCTCAGGACTGAAGACAACAACAACAACCCAATGATCGAGTAGGTCATATCGCCCCTAGGCAAACGAAATTCCCGTCTCCGCCATGTGTTGCCCAGCACAGGTGGTTCCGGACGCCGGGCTATCCCCCAAAGCCCCGTACTGTCTCGCATTTCCGGTGACCGCTACCTGCCGGCCACGACAGCCCGGCGAGCTACGGCTATCTGCAGACTTTATATTCCACAATTCTCAACTTCTGACACTTTTCACCAACGCTTTAAGGTAGTTACTCAATCATGCAGTCATGCAGGCAATACTGCTCTAAAGTGCCTCACATTTCTCATAATTCAACAGAATCATGATCAGATGCCCTTGCCAGTGCCTTTATTATTAATACTAATGTTGGTAAGCTAACGTGTAAGTGCCCATATCCTGGCACCTTACACAACCCCCACCTTCGTAATAAAATTTTTGTTAGTATCAGTATAACCAGTGGTTATGGTGACAACTGAAAATTTTTTCATGTGATCCGAGACTAGATATTACCCGTGCCATCCTCCTTATTCACACACTCATACGATCTTTGTGAGACATGAATTACTCGGAAATCTCTGAAAAGCAGGAATGAATGTCATTAGTTTTACTGACACTGCTTTAAGGGAACTTGTTCCCGTGCCGTCTTACAAATTCACTAATGCTTAGCCTGTGTGGAACTACAGCAATACAGCGTCAGCGTGACAGTATTTCGATACTGCGCTAGCAACATGTGTCACCTACGCTTGGGATACGCTGAGGTACACCCTGAGAGAATTCCTAATTACCACAATCAACAGATACATTCCGCAACACATTACAAAACTGTATTAATTATAAAATTCGTGTTAGCAACTTGACATACCTTTCGTGGATGTTTTTACTTACAAAAATACAGCTCTAGGCTCAATATTGTAGTTGCAAATACAAAATAAAATAAAACAAATAATGTGACAGTGTTATGAAATTAGTATTTTAAGCAAACTGGCAGTAACACTCAAACTGGAAGTGATCCTCTGTGTTGACAAACTATTGTGTTGTCTGATATTAATATCAAAAGGAAACTGAACAAATTTGACCTAATTCTTCGTTAGTACAATTATTTAGTTATGAAAAACTTTATCAATGGTCGCTGTCCCTACACAGTTGGCTTAATCAAGACAACTTACGGTTATTGTGCTCACTGAATTTACTCTATTTCTTGTTAATTTGCAAGCAATAGTAGGGCAACAATGTATAAGGGCGTGCCTTAACCTAGTTGTACAAAAATCACGAACATATATCATCGACACAAAACATTAAATATGAACACACGATTATATAATACAAAAAATTAAGTCAATCATATTAATCTGCACCAGAACTGTATAACAGAACAAGGATTCATGCAAAAAAATAATCTAAATGAACAGACTCATCGTTACTTCGACCTACAAGATTCAATAGTGAACGATTACGCAAATTTAAGATCAATTAAAATTCAACGCAAGCCCTTTATGATTGTTTTGAACTTTGGTTCACATTTTTTTTTACAACCGGAACACACACACACACACACACACACACACACACACACACACAAACAGATTTTCTCTGTCGAGAGGGTTCTTCACGGGAGTGACACTGACTGTTCTTTGAATTTTGCACAGGAGAAGCAATGACGCTAGTTCATTTATGGAAAATGAGTGGCAATGAGTTGTTTATGGTACGCTACCGTTTGCTGATGTGGGAGTCGCTCTATCTAGCAGAGAGCTACTGTCTTTACAGGCATTAGCGAGGTTCTGGAGCGTCATTTGTGTCGTCTACGCCCTCTGTAATGCACATAAATGGTATGAACCTCCGCTGTAGACGCACGTCGGTGTGTCGCGCCATTCGGTGCAGATTAGTGTATTTGTCGGTGGTGGCGTCAGTGGCGTTTATCAGCTAACTTGTGCTCTCTGGCTTAGCTGGGACACACGGCAGGGGTCATAGGTGGAAAGGTAAGGTTATCGTTTCTCTGCTGGCGCCCTCGTATATCTTGCATTCTCGTCTTACGGTAACGATTAACTACTCATCGTCTTCTTGACTGACTCTATGGTGGCACCTATCCTTCTTTATTTCCTATCTCTAACTCTTCTGGAAGCCTCCACTCCTGCAGAGATCTCCTCTTCGTAAGTCCCGTCTTCACGGTACCGCTATAATTACGGAGTCAGCCTGATCCGATAACAGTTGGGGACAAGAGGTGGACCTATGCAAGAGTTCCACCAAGTGTAGCTGTGTAACTTCCCTGCAGTCTGCCCCACCTCGGGTGATCCGCGCATGTCCTTCTAAGCGGATTACAAGTTGTTGGCCGCTTGTTAGCCGATTTCGGACGCCGCTGCCATAGCCGAACAATAGGAGCCTGTCGGCCTCATCTCCATGGAGCGGCCAACGCTCGAGTATACCTGTATGGGCCGTGTCGTTCGGCAGAACCGGTCTCGGTGCCACACAGCTGCTGACTGCGGTGTGGCACTGCCCTTGCTCTGTTTGCCGTTCAGCTTTCCATCAGGTCAAAGGCCGTGTGCGCTCACAGCTGTCTCACCACTAGTGCTTCTCTGCATACCGTGCTCCCTTTGGTAGTCACACCTCATCTGCAATCGGTACATACAACCTAAATGGCACCCTTTTAACTTCACAGTATGGGTGAACTAAGTCTACAGGAATGGCACTAGAGTTATACCTAACTGATTCTTCTAACTTAACAGACATCATAATTAATCAATTGACAGATGTAATTGAATGAACACGCATATTTTTTTCCAAATTGTAAATAAAAAAAGGCTTTATTTTTGTCAGGTGTCTCATGTCTGTAGGATGTTGTCAGTATGTTGTTTGTATGTTTGTAAAGTTAGAAATATATTTCATTTATACATATTTTTAAAAAAAAATGCAAAGTTATTATTATTATGCAGGAAGAGGAATGAGGATATATAGGATCTTCGTGCACATGAAGATATGTCGCCAAAGTCATCCTGTGAAGAAAAAAACAACAAAAAATCAAACACAGACACCAGCTCTCGCTTGTGTCTGATTCCTTGATTAGTATTTTAGTTATTCTGATTTCTTGCCGGTTGTGATTGTTACCCATTTTTCCTTTCTCTTACTTCAAAAACCTTTTTTTGTGATTTCGTTCTCCTTCCAAATTTCCTCTTCAACTGGAAGCGATGTGGTTTCACATAAATTTGTTTGTGTCAATGAGCCTGGTTGGACCTGATGAACATAAAGAGCTTCAAAAAATGGCTCTGAGCACTATGGGACTTAACATCTGTGGCCATCAGTCCCCTAGAACTTAGAACTACTTAAACCTAACTAACCTAAGGACAGCACACAACACCCAGTCATCACGAAACAGAGAAGATCCCTGACCCCGCCGGGAATCGAACCCGGGAACCCAGAAACGTAAAGAGCAATTAACCGTACAATACTTACTTTATTTAGACTACTTTTTTGCTGACATACACTCTTTATTTTCGAAAGCCCAAATGTTCGGAACTTTCTTCCTATGCAACACTTCGTCATGTCATGGATCCCTTGCGATTTTTTCATAAGACTACTCTACCTTGCTTAGCATCCTGTACCCTTCTTTAGGGTTGATCTCCGCTCTCGCAACCGCGCAGAGCCTTATCCCATCAACCACAAATAAAACACCACTCTCGCAACTGTGCAGAGCCCTCTCAACACATACTTCCCCTGTTGACGTCACCCTGACGATGAACTTCTTCATATAATTTTGCAGGTCATCCTGACTGTGCTGGTACGTATCAAATGCATAAAAAACCTCGCTACAGCTTCATGAAAAATCTGTTCGGTAACCCCTTGAACCAACGCTTGTTGCAGTTTTCTCGTCTGTTTCAACGAGCTCGCTCGGCAAGGTGTCCGCCACAGACTCAGCTACCTAGTCATTTTTCTGCTTTACTGTAACCAATAATTTCTCAATTGTTTGCCCAACATTCTGCACATTTACTGACAACTATAACGTCGTTTGAACCACAAATTGCCGCGATGGATTAGCCGATCAGTCTTAGGCGCTGCAATCATGGACTGTGTTACTGGTCCCGGCGGAGGTTCGAGTCCTCCCTCGGGCTTGGTGGGTGTGTTTGTCCTTAGGATAATGTAGGTTAAGTAGTGCGTAAGCTTAGGGACTGATGACCTTAGCGGTTAAGTACCATAAGATTTCACACACATTTGAACATTTGAACCACAAATTACTGACTTCTTAGGGACAGAACTGTAGGCTGTGTTTGCCCAAATGTACCCCTTATTTACCAAACAACAACATACACACAAAAACGTACCATAACAATTATATTTCTAACAACTAACTAACATTAACATTATTTACAAAAACAGAACAACATGGCCTCGTCCTATCCGACATAGGGCTTCAAAAGTGTAATATGGTGCACTTCCAAGGACTTTCCGGATTTTAGGCTCACTAACTCCACGGCATTGGGATGGGGAATTCGCCGCACCCGCACAGGGCCATGATACAGAGCGAAGAACATTTTGCACACTTTCTTTTGTTTATTAGACAAGCGGTGAGATTTCACCATCACTTTGTCATTGACTGAAAATGTCGTCACTACTGCCGACTTGTCCGATCTCACCTTACGCGAGTGTGCAGCCACCCGAATGTTTTGCAAAGCCTGACGTACAATTTCCACGTGTCTCAATCTTGGGCGTGGGGGTAAAATCTAAAAGCTCCCGAATTCTGTCCGGTGGATAGGTGTTCTTAAACACTGTCACCGGCGAAGGAAGTGTGGTACTATGGGGCATTTCACTGATGGCCTCCTCAAAGTCTTTAAGAAAGACGTCCCATGTTTCTTGTCGTCTCGGACAGTACTTGCGGCACATCGCTCCCAAATCCTTCATCGTTCGTTCGGCGGGGGTACAACTTGGTTTGTACCTAGAGATGTAAATAGGCTTAATATTGTATTCCCGAAGGGTTGCCTGCCATTGTTCTGGCCTGTACTGAGGACCGTTGTCAGATATAATCCGGTCGATGCGCCCAATTTGCTTTAAGAAATCTTGCCACAAAGCTTGACTGACACAGAGACCGGTAGCCCTGTCACCTTTACATACTTCGACGTCAGCTCAATTACTACCAGTATGTAGCAGGAGCCTCTCTTTGTCTTGGCTAGGGGGCCCATTAAGTCCGACGCTGCAGTCTGTCGTAACTTCGTAGGGACAATGGGATACATTGATGCCTGCATGGTGACCGTGCTAGTTTTCCCTTTCTGGCAAACCTTATGGTAACGCAGCACCCCCGTATTCTCCTCTCCATGTTACGGAAGTAGCATACGCGCCGCAACTTGAAGAAAGACTATCGAGCGCCGAAGTGGACATAGCTAAAAATGCGTGTACGAGATGACCTTGTCGATCAGGTCTTCCAGCACACATACTACCCATAGGGAGCTGTCCACGTTCCTCCGATAGAAAAGCACAATCTTGCGCATCAAGTAATGGTGCCTAATCCCTACTTGTGCCTTATCTCGGTACTTTTGTTTGATTGTCAAAAGGTGCGGATCCTTACCGTGTTCTTTCTGAATATCTTTCATCGAAACAGCCACGTAGTTCTCAAATGCCACCTTCCTCATGTAGTAGAGAGACAACGGTTGATCACCTCTCTCCCGTAGCTGGGTGTCATTTCCACCATTTTGCGAACGTGACAACATGTCAGCGATGACGTTTGATGACCCCGGTACATAAATGGTTGTAAAGTTAAATTCTTGTAACACCAAAATCCACCGGCCCAGTCGACCATGCGTGAGATTTGCTGTTTGAAGGAATTCGAGCGCTCGATGGTCGGTATACACGCGGGTTCTACGTCCAAACAAGAAGTACCGAAAATTTTGGAATCCCCAAACTATCACCAAAGCTTCCAGTTCCATTACGGAATAGTTCTGCTCTCTCTTGCTGAGCACACGACTTCCGAAAGCTATGGTTTTGTGTATCCTCTGACCATCCTGCTCATAGTCTTGAAAGATCATGACTCCAAGACCCGTCTTCGCGGAGTCAGTGGCCATGTAGAAGTCCTGTTCAAGATTGGAATGGGCGAGAATAAGAGCCTCAAGAAGTGCTTGCTTCAGACACCTAAATTCCCCATCGGCTACCTCGTCCCACACAAAAGGCGTATTCTTCCCTGTCAGTGCACAGAGCCAGGTGTGGCTAAATTCTCTATGTGTATGAATCGTTTAAAAAAAAGCTAATTACTCCAAGGAACCTACGTGAACTCTTCTGAGAGTTTGGAGAAGCCAATTGGACTATTGCTTTCAATTTCTCAGGATTGGGGATGATCCCTTGTGCCGAAATAACGTGCCCTAGAAAGTCCACTTCCTTGGTTCTGACACACGATTTCTCAACGTTTGCCGTGACGCAATGCTCGCGCAGTTTGTCCAGCAACATTCCTAACACCTCTTTTTGCCGTCCCCACGAACTTTCCCCTGTCAAAATGTCATCTACATAGAACGTGACGCGCTCCTTCAACGTGTCATTTAGTATCGTTCCGAGACCGTGAATGAATGCAGCTGAAGATACATTTAGCCCGAAAGCTAAACGTCGGAACAGGTTACAAGGGCCAAATGCGTGAAAGGCTGTATATTTGCAACACTCTGGCGCCAACTCAATTTGCCAAAACCTACTTCGCAAGTCGATCTAAGAAAAGATCGATACACCGTCAAACGTCTGCAACAGCGCTTCTAGCGGTTCTCGTCTATCCGTTTCCGGAATGATTATGGTCTTAATTTGACGGGAGTCTAGAAACAGGCGGATTTTTCCATTCTTTTTCTCTACTACACGCAAGGGGCTGTGGTACTTGGATGTAGCCTTTTTTATTACTCCGTCTATTAGCATTTCCTGGAGTTGTAGCGCCACCTGTTTCCGATATACCAGCGGATTGGGATAGGTCGGTACACGGAAGGGAACATGCGTCCTTTCTCTAAACCTATATTGAAACCCTTTTATGGCTCCCGGTTTCGGAAGAAATACCTCCGCATTTCTTCTGAGCACTAATTCTGTTCTCTCTGCAGCGGCTATGTCTTCGAGTACCGCCACTTTTCCTCGTATTGCCTCATGTTTCTGTCAGTGTTTCGTCTTTACCCTGACAGCTCGTTTGTAATTGGCCCTGTGCGGAGCGCTGTCGCCCACCCTGACGCTGGTCTCCAGTAATCCTTAAATTCAGACAAGCCACTGGTAGTTCATCTTCCGTCATTTGTTCTGCGAACCTAATGTACGTTTCGCTCTTTTCTCCTAGGTCAGTGTGCCTAGGCCCATATTGATTATCGCCTTGTGTTGGGTCACAAAATCAATCCCAAAGATTATTTGAGCCGCGAGGTGTGGAACGATTAAAAAATTTCCGTGTAGTACATATCCCTGACAACTAAACTCCAGTCTTGTCTGATGCTTAGTTTCAGTGGGATTCCCTCTGACAGCACCACGGATTTTAATCTTATGGACGTTTAGTGTCGGAGGTTTCAACATGTTGAATCTATCAAATAGGGTTTCCGAGATAGCAGAAACTTCGCTCCCGCTATCTAGTATAGCCTCAGCTGTCATGTCACCTAGTTTAATCTTAACGAACGGGTGCAGATCTCGCATAACAACTTCCTCCCTCTCTTCTAAGAGCGATTCCTTAACATCGTCATACATGAACATGTAGCTGTGGTGGTTCCCGATACGTGGTGCGGGTTTTTGTGCCAATGTCCCTGCAACGTTGGCTAGTCATGGCTGTTCATGCACCTCTTCTATCTGTGCACTCCCAAGATTTGGCTCCCTAATATCTATTGTCTGCAGATAGTTTTCTCGTCTTTTTTGAGATGCAACGTTCGGTTGTGGATGTCCTTGCGACTACGGCTGGTTTGTGCCCCACTTTTCATTCCTCCATTTATTACCGATATGCGTTCTTGATCCTGTTGACCGTTATGCGTTTGCTAGCTGTTACTACTATGCCGTATGTTCACCCGTTTTTGATTTGATTGTGCGCTGAAATTTTGTGACACGACTTTCGGTTTTCTACATCTCTTACGGTTACGCGCCAGCTCCTCGTTCAGCACGAATTCGACTTCTTTCAGTATATTTCTGAAGCCCTCCACATCCTCTCCGCATTTACTTATCAGATTTTGTTGGTAACGTGTGGGCAGCTTCATGTAGCAAATACGGATAATCTTGTTATGCGTATACGAGTTGCCTAGGAATTCATTTTTCTTGACCAGTTGGTCAAGGAATTTCACTGCGCTTTTGAAGCCTGCGGTTTCCATGCCTTTCGCCATAATCATTTCGTATTTTATTCTGGACTGAGTACTTTGTGACCAGTATCGATTGAAATTCTTCGAACGATTCGCAAGACTTCCCACATTTAAGCGTCGTTTCTGCCACCAACCCTTCTAAATGTGCACATACAAAGTCGATCTGTTTCCGCGCTGGCCAATGCGGTGGCAATGAATAGGGAGATAAAAGTCCTCTCGATAGTGTTGGAATCTTGGTAGGCTTAAGAACTTTTCATGGTCGAACTGCTCCTCGTATCTTGGAGTTCGTTCATTTCCATGGCCCTGCTGTATACTGTAGTGTGTCGGCGGTGTACTGTCTCCTCCATTCGTACTGGTTTGTGTTTCCGTACTACCGGGATCTCCACTCTGCGAGTTGCACCGTTGCAGAGGTAAACAGTTCTCATGGCTGCTCCGTACCGACCTCGGCTCTGCAACCATCAGAGCCACCGTATCTTTCCCCATCACGACCCGTCTAGCTGCTTGAATGGGACTTGGTTCGTAAGCGGGAGGTGGAGGACTTGACTGCTTCTGTCCCGTGCTACTTGCACCACCGTTCAGAAACTCTGTGTCCCCAGTTAACAGTGTTACATTTCCTGCGCTCTCTTGTGATTGCACTGCCTCCCCAGTTATCTGCGCGCGAAAATTTTCGCGTTCTTGCTGCATGATCTGCACGACCCTTTCGTCAATTGACTTTTCCACCTGCGCCACACTCTCTTCAACTACTTCCTCGACATTTATCTGTAATGACTTTCCCGCAGGTTTTCCAGGCGATGTTTCAGTCTAGTCAGTTCCTTTTTTCGACGGAGGTCGCCTTCTTAGTTTTCTCGCGAGCTTCTTGGACAATCCGTTTCACACAACGTGCGTCTCGTATCGCCAGAACTTCGTCCTTTTTAACTTCGCCTAAGTCTTTCTCAATTTCCCGCCTGAAGGAAAGCATTTTCGTTTCCAAATCTGTACGCCTCCTATCTAATTTCTCGTCGGTCTCTCTGCTTTGTGCATCTAAATTTTCCTTGATATCATTCTTGTTTTCATCCATCTTCCTTATCAATTCCGAGCGCGACCACTTATCTATAGTCACAGCTCCTCCAGGACTGCGCGGTCTCCGCGAGTGCCAACCTTTCTCTACCCGGTGATCGTTATGGTTAGACTCATGTCCGGTTGTTCCTCTTACGGTGCTAGCCCGACTTGCCCAAACGCCGGAGGCCCACTGTAGCAACGTCTGGTTGGTATCGGACTAAAATTCTCCTTCCGGTTCAAATTTATTTTACTACCACGGTTCTCGAATTCAACTTCAGATTCCGAGTTGTCTCCTTTACCCCTAGTATAACTATAATCTCTGTTACCCACGTTACCTGTGTTGGATCGTTCTGCTTGCATTTGCTCATGCTCACACGGAACATCGTGAACTTCTGCGGCTGCCAACATTCTATTTTCCTCACTATGACCCTCCATATTTCTCTCACGAGCCTGCATTCGCTCCTCCGCCTTGGCCTGGCTACACGTCCTCATGTACTAAAGGTTATTACCACCAAAATAACAAATAACTACACAAAATGCAGCACATAAAACACAAATCAAATCACAAAAATAATTGAAATGCAACTTAAGCAAAAGACAAGAATAAGAGAAAAAATTTTTTCGATGATTTATCAAAAACTACACTTATGCCCTTGACATGCGCGATATCTGTGTCACTGTCCCACCAATATTTCAACATAGTCGTAGGTTACTCCCTTGCATCAATACACATACAAACTACATAACAATAGCTGAAATTAGGGTTGACTTTAACAAAAATTTAGAAAATCCGGCTACGTCACAAAAAAATGCCTATTTCTGAACAATCCTGGTAGGGTCGCCATGTGTAAGCTTATTTGTCCGTCGCTGACATAGGACGCTGCAAACCTTCCTTCCTTCCCAGCTGGGCAAGCTGTGCAGTGACCAGAGTACATGTAAAGATTACTGGGTCAGGGTAAATGCTACCTACTATGAAATCGATAATTCGATTGTAATATTAGTATAACTGACAAAATTTCCAAAGAAAGTGAACTTCTTTGTCCACCCACACACTCCTGAGAATGGCCCATTAACAATTTGCAATTAGGCGCTCCTATTGCCGGCAGCTGCGTTGATAAATACTCGGCACCTCGCAAGGATAACTACCAGATCAAGAATATTAGGTAAGTTATTGGAAGTGGTTAAGCGATGGTGAAAATCTCGCTTCTGAGCACACAAAGAGCACTATCCACAGAATTCTTCAGGGAACACGCGTTGGTGCAGTGCTGCGATACAGACCGTATATCTCCCTTCGAAGACGATGGCCAAGACGCCGTCTCCAAGTCCGTACCGCTCTAAGGCTGAAGGCGAAGTCCTCCCTCTCCACAATTCTCCCGTTTCCCACACGTACGAAAACGCAGTGGAAGAATACTCACTTACGGCCAATGTCGAGCGCTCTATCATCGCCGAAATCCCTCCAACGGCATTTCTGACATCTACCCAATGATCGAGTAGGTCATATCGCCCCTACACAAACTAAATTCCAGTCTTCGCCACGTGGTGCCCAACACAGGTGGCTCCTGATGCCGGGCTACCACCAAAAGCGCCGTACTGTCCCGTGTTTCCGGTGACAGCTACCTGTCGCACACGGCGGCCCGGCGAGCTACGGCCAGTTGCAGACTTTACTTTCCACAATTCTAAACTTCTGACACTTTTCACCAATCACGCAGACCTGCAAGGAATACTGCTCGAGAGTGCCTCATGTTTCTCATAATTCTACAGAGTCCTGATCTGATGCCCTTGCCAGTCCCTTTATTGTTAATACTAATGTTGGTAAGCTAACGTGTAAGTGCCCATGTCCTGGCATCTTACACTTTGAATACATTTGGAGTAATACAATTTGATATCGCTTAGTAGCAATATAAAGTTTCGCCCTATACGTGTTCTATCGTTAAATGCACTTGTACATGCTACAATTAATCTGATCTTGTCCTCACGGCCCCTACAGGGGCCATACATGAGGGGTTGTAGTACATTCTCTGGATACGTTCAATATCTCCTTTGAGCGCTATTTTGTACAGGTACATTTTGTACAGCAACATTCTTTCATGGATCACATGTATTCTAAGTGATCTTTCTATTTTGATGGAATTTCCTTGTATTCTACCAATGAACCGAACTCAGTCACCTGGCTTACCTACGACTGACTCTATGTAATCGTTTCAATTTGCGTCCCTGTAAAGTGCTACACGCAGGTATTAGCAAAAATTCAGCTATTCCAATCACATCTCATTGATATTGCAGTCATAGATTATTTCGTATTCTTGTTCCGTGGAATGCAAAATTTTATATTGCTAAGCAATAAAGAGAGTTTCCAGTGTTTGTACTATTTTAAAACCTTGTCAAAACACAGGGTGCCGCGCTGGAACTAGAAAGTATTTGAAATATCAATTTAATTCTTTTTTCTTTACAAAGAGTAACATTTAAACTTTTGTTCCATTACGTTTTGAAAATGATATCTTGAAGGTGGCCTCCGTTCTGGTCAATGCATTTGGAGAATCTAAATCGGAAGTTTCGGACCATTTTTCCCAAGATGTCTCTGTCGATGTTGGCAACAGCAGCCTGGATATTGTTCTGTAGCTCATCAAGGGCCTGCGGACGACTGCTATACACCTAGGATTTCAGATAGCCCCTTAGGAAAAAGTCGCATGGCCGTAAATCTGGAGTGCGTGCTGGCCACTGGAGAACGCCCCTCTGGAGATGAGACGATCGGGGAAGTGTTCGCACAACATGGTCATCGAAGTTCGTGGCGTGTGGGCTGCGGCGCCACCTTGTTGGAAACAATCACCCACATCCATTTCTTCGAGATATGGAAAAAAAAACATCTGAACATAATGCTCAGAAGTGACAGTCATTGCCTTATCGTTCTCTTCGAAAAACCATGGGCCAATATGCCAACTTTAGATAGTGCAAACCAAACAGTCACAAGTTCTGCTCATTAAGTTCGTGCCACGCCAATACCGTATATTTTGTTTATTCACGAAGCCAGACAAATGAAAATGTGTCTCATCACTGAACAGCACTAAGGCATTCTGAGGCATTTCATCGCTCAAGCACACTGCAGGACACTGCAGCAGCCTCAACGAAGATTGCGTTCACCACTCGAACAACAAGCAATCGGGCGTCCCCTGGAAACGACCTAGTCGGCCAGTCCTGCAAATACCGGAGCACCAAAACCAAAGGTGACAAAACAACTCTCCGAAGAGACTCAAAAAAGGCCTTTATCAAGACCATCATTAGTGACAACTTCCTGCAATATTGAAGGCTTATCTGTAAATAAAGAAATTTTATTATCTGACATGTGCAAACGAAACAACTGTGATGTTTTAGTGTTACAAGAAACACACAGGGCACCAACTAGCCATAGACCAAAAATACAGGGCATGAAATTAGTTCTTGAGAGACCACACGAAAGGTACGGAAGTGCTATATTTTTGAAACCGAACTTAAACATATGCTCCTTTGCTCTGACCTGCGAAAATAGAAATTTTAACAATTGAGCTACATTCATGTACTGTAACATCCGTGTACAAACCACCCAGTGCGAGGTTCAAATTTACGGAGCCTGGAAATTTCCATTCAAAAAACATTAAAGTTATAGTAGGAGATTTTAACTGTCACGGTCTCGCATGGGGTTATAAAGAGACAAATGACGATGGTGAAATGCTGAAGATCTGGGCAGACCAGGCTAAACTGAAATTGATACATGACCCAAAGTTGCCTGCATCATTTAACAGTGGAAGATGGAAACGAGGATATAATCCAGATAACATCTTTGTCTCCGAAAAGGTATCCATGCAAACTATACAGCAAATCGAGGACCCAATTCCAAGATCGCAACACAGACCAATAACTTGCTGCATTACTGCAGTAATCAAATCAGATGTAATGCCCTTCAAGAGACTCTTCAATTTCAAAAAAGCTCATTGGGAACTTTTCACAGAGGACCTTGATAAGGAGATCTTGGTAAATTAAACCAGAGATAGAATCATATGAAACTTTTATAGACCTTGTCAAGAAAATCTCTCGACAGTGCATACCTAGAGGGTGCCGCACCCAGTATATCGCTGGACTCAATGGTAGCAGCAAGGAAGCTCTGAAAAAGTATGAAGAACTGTACAATAAGGACCCCTTCTCAGAGGAAACGATCCAGGCAGGTGAGGAACTGATGTCTGGTATATCCGAAGCGAGAAAGGAAAAGTGGTGTAACCTCCTACAAGAGACGGACATGAAGCACAGCAGTAGGAAGGCATGGAAACTGGTCAAAAGTCTCAGCAACGACCCAAGAGAACCACAAGCAAATTACAGTGAAGTTACACCTGATCAGATAGCTCACCAACTACTCATGAACGGAAAAACTAAAAGGAAGATCAGGAATGGCAAAATTAAAAGAAAACTGAACGAGGAGATTAGCTTCCTAGCTCGCCCGTTCTTCATTCAGGAGCTACAAGATGCCATCAACAATTTGAAAAACAATAAGGCCGCTGGCATCGATGATCTGAGACCTGAGCAACTTAAACATTTTGGACCGGGAGTACAAACATGGATCCTAGAGCTAATGAATCACTGTATTACAACAATGCAAATTCCTAAACTGTGGAGGAAAGCTCGGGTTATTGCGTTACTAAAACCAGGGAAAGACCCAGCTGAAGTTAAAAATTTTCTGGCTGTCTCACTGCTTTGTCATTTATTTAAAGTGCTGGAGCGAATGATCCTCAAACGCATAGCCGATCATGTGGACCAAGCCCTCATTAACGAACAAGCTGGATTTCGACCAGGAAAATCATGCTGTGGCCAAATCCTTAATCTCACACAGTACGTCGAAGACGGTTATCAGAGAGGAGAAGTAACTGGGGTCGCATTCCTGGATCTCAGTGCTGCATATGACACAGTTAACCATAAGTTGCTTACCCAGAAAGTGTATAATGTCACTAAGGACTACACCCTTTCTATGTTCGTAAAATGCATGCTACAGAACAGACGCTACTATGTAACCTTACAATCTAAAAACAGCCGATGGAGGACACAGAAAAATGGACTTGCACAGGGTAGTGTCTTGGCTCCAATATTATTTAACATCTATACCAATGATCTTCCCATCAGCCACCAGACACGAATGTTCATATATGCTGATGATGCAGCAGTGGCCACACAGGATGAAACCTTTGAACAAGTGGAGAATAATCTCTCAGGAGCCTTAACAGAACTTGCTACCCATTACGACGGCAATAATCTCAAACCAAACCCTAGTAAATCTCAAGTATCCGCCTTCCATCTTAGGAACAAACAAGCCAAACGGAAACTCCGAGTCATGTGGCAAGGGGAAGAGCTGAAACGTACAAACAGCCCAAAATACCTGGGAGTAACATTGGACAGAGCACTTACTTTTAAGCAGCACTGTCACAACACTAAAAAAACGGTCTGTGCCAGGAACAACATACTGCGGAAGCTAACAGGTTCATCGTGGGGAGCTCAACCACATGTTTTGCGCACCACGGGTCTGGTGCTGAGTATCTCAGCAGCGGAATTTGCGGCGCCAGTTTGGAGGAACTCTGCTCACACTAAGCAAGTTGACGTCGCCGTAAACGAAACAGTACGTATTGCCACAAGATGCCTCAAACCAACTCCCACAGACATCATTTATCCCATCATAGGCATAGCACCACCCACTATCCGCAGACAAGGAGCCGCCGAGATAGAAAGATCAAAACAAATGAATGATCCCCGACACCCGTTGCATATGCACCGAAAACAACGTGTCCGGCTGAAATCCCGCAGGAGTTTCATTGAAACTACTGAAGAGCTCGCCGCCAAGCCCGCCGCAAGGCGGCTATCTCTTTGGGAAGAAATGGTGCCACACTTCACAATGGAACTACTTGAGGAGGGATCTGCAGAATTTCAACTACCTTTTACAACTTGGTGGTCATTAAACCGGCTGCGTACTGGAGTAGCTGGGTGCAAATCAAACCTATTTAAATGGGGTTACAGAAATAGCGATAGGTGTGAATGCGGAGCAATACAGGACTTGGACGACCTACTGATTAGCCCAGATATGTCTATAACATGCACTAAAGATGATATTTTGAAAGTCAATGACAAAGCAAACTACGTTGCTAATTACTGGGAAGGGAAGATATAATTGGTGCATCCGGATACGGAAGAAGAAATCGCTCAAGCCTTTAGGACGCATTTTTTCGTGAAACAAAATCACGTGGTTGAAATATGTGCACCACTGATAGTTTATACGGATTAATTTTCAGCTCTTCAAGAAGAATTCGTCTCACTGTGCGTTCAGAAATTTCAAGGGCAGCTGCATGTTTGCGTGAAGATATACTGTGCGATCTAAAGTAGCCGGACACCCCCAAAAGCATAAGTTTTTCAGGTGCATTGTGCTGCAACCTACTGCTACGTATTCCATATCAGCGACCTCAGTAGTCATTAGGCACCGTGAGAGAGCAGAATAGGGCGCTCCGTGGAACTCACGGACTTGAAGGTGCTACGGTGGTTCGGTGTCACTTGTGTCATACGTGTGTACGTGTGAGATTTTCACACTCCTAAACATCCCTAGGTCCACTGTTTCAGATGTGATTGTGAAGTGGAAACGTGAAGGGATACATGCAGCACAAAAGCGTACAGGCCGACCTCGTCAGCTGACTGACAGACCGCCGACAGTTGAAGAGGGTCGTAATGTGTAATAGGCAAGCAGCTATCCAAATTATCACACAGGAATTCCAAGCTGCATCAGGATCCACTGCAAGTACTATGACAGTTAGGCGGGAGGTGAGAGAACTTGGATTTCATGGTTTAGCGGCTTCTCATAAGCCACACATCACGTCGGTAAATGCCAAAATACGTCTCTCTTGGTATAAGGAGCGTACACATTGGACGATTGAAAAGTGGGAAAATTTTGTGTGGAGTGACGAATCGCAGTACACAATGTGGCGATCTGATGGCAGGATGTTGGTATGCCGAATGCCCGGTGAAAGTCATCTGCTAGCAAATTCGGAAGCGGTGATGTTATGGTGTGGTCGTGTTTTTCATGGAGGGGGCTTGCACCCTTGTTGTTTTGCGTGGCACTATCACAGTACAAGTCTACATTGACGTTTTAAGCACGTTCTTGCTTTCCACTGTTGAAGAGCAATTCGGATGGTGAGTACATCTTTCAACATATTCGAGCGCCCTGGTTTCTTTTTCTGCACGCTTCCAGTATCCATAAAGGTGTCTACCCACATAACAATTGATTTCCCATCAGGAACACGACCTGCAGGTGCGATATTGATTTGTCTCCTGAATGCACGCTGAGTTCTGATAACCGAACATCCATTCGAAAAGTAGGCCGCAATGGCGAACGTGCGCACCTCTCTTGCTCACTGCATGATCGCTACCAAACTAACCTTTAAAAAAATTTGTTAAGTCTGGCACTTTTGATTGCACTGAAACCCACGCGACAGTGAGTGACAGCCGCTGTGTGCTGCTCGTTTCAAATAAGGAAATGACTGTGAAACATTTTTTCAGACAGTACTTCGTCACACAATCTCATCTTCTGTGAAGTATTTCACATAACTGTTAATGTTGTCTGCAAAGTCATTAACATAAACATGAACACCAAGGGTCCCAACACACATCTCAGTGGCACACCTAAATTTTAGTCTTCATCTGTCCATGACTCACCAGCCAAGATAACATGCAGCGGTTTCCCCAACAATAAATCGTCAATCCAGTCGCAAGTTCCACGTGCACGGTACCAATATGGCTTTATAAAATATAAAAAAAAAAACAGTGGCTCTAAGCTCTATGGGACTTAACGTCTGAGGTCATCAGTACCCTAGACTTAGGACTACTTAAGCCTAAGTAACCTAAGGACATCACACACATGCATTCAGGATTCGAACCTGCGACCGTAGCAACACCGCGGTTCCAGACTGAAGCGCTTAGAACCGCTCGGCCACATCGGCCAACGGTACCAATTCATTCATTTTTCAGGAGGTTCTATCTAATTCTCTATAGATCACAGAGGTAAGGGATCAAGTGGTTCCGGATAGCCATTGGCCAAGAGATCTCTTACATAATTGTCGGACAATCTGTAGCTATCCTACAGTACATGGTCAAAATTTAAACATTACACGTCTCTTCAAGCCCAGGGAAATTGGACCAATCATTTCATTCTTTTGCTATAGGTGTGGTCTATTACGGACCTAATGCGGCTTGTAAAGGCACCATTTGTTCACGGGCAGTCCTTGAGAAAACACTGAAAAACAGTGATAGTACCAGTTGAGGGAATAGCCACTTCTATAGTTTCTAATCATGGTGGATCGTCGAAATTTTTACAAAACGCCCTTAAGATCCCATTCTTGGCGAGCATCGAAACCTTTATGCTATCATTACCCATTAACGAGTTCCACATGTTCAAAGTTACTGTACTTATTCATAAACAGAAAAAAACCGATTTCTGGCGTTTTTGCACCAAGAACCACAATTATCTAAATAAGTAACTACACATTCTCTAGACATACATGTACAAACACCATTTTCCCTTTTCGAAAATCTGCATCCGTTATCAAGATACACCCGACTATGCATGACTTTTCGGTTACGAAAAATATCGCTCGTGGGGATGCCCACTTCTATAATTTCTAGTCATGGTAAAAATGTTTACAATATGTTATTAAAACGAAACTGCTTTTGATGTCATTACCCGTCACCCGTATCCAGAGCTTCCAACTTACCACACTTACGCACGTGAATATGCACATAATATCCGGTCTGAGACGTAAATGTCTTTCTAACTGACTTAGTCCACACATGTTAATATCTCTAGGATCATCAGAACGCTAAGGGTCAACAAACTATGTTTTAGGCCGCATTTTCTTATCAATAAAACTTTTGATGCGCTGTCTCAGTGCAACTGGCACTTTATACGTACACAAATATACCCATCGTGGTACTTCATTGACAAAAAATGAGCAAAGAAAGTCTTCACATTCCTGAAAATAACTTAAAATGACTGCCAAAAATTATGTAAAATGAGAACACTGCAAATCACGTAGAATGTTTGTAATCACATTATACTCTTTTAAGTTACAGATCATAAGGCGGTCGTTTTCGATGAATTGCGATCTGTGGGCAAAGTATGCAGGGAAACGTACAGCAAACAATTTTTTGTTAACCTAAATTAAGCATACTTATTTGTTGTTTATATGTGTCAAAGTATGCAAATGTGCCAAAGTTTACGAAAAAACTTTCAGAACTTTACGGACCTATGGAATTCGTTATATATAATCACCACATCGTGCTGCAACAGAGAAAAGCAGTGAACCATTTGAAATAAACTCTTGTTGCAGCACAGAAAGGGCGGGTATGTTCCTCTTTAAAAGACGCTGATAGAAAATATGGGAACCATCTGCCTCAGTCCTCATCCCTCTTTCCTCACCAATAAGGCACACAAGCACAAGAGTGCTTTTTTGTGCTGAAACACAGTAGCAGAGAGGCTGTGACGGTCGAAGAGAGGCGGAACTGCTCCAATTGGAGAGAAAGAGAGAGAAAATGGTGGTGCTAGAGAGAAAGTGGTGGTGGTGAAATATAAAGAAGGATGGATGAAGAGAAAGAATGTATTGATGGTCAGTGAGAGAAAGTGGCAGTAAAAGGGAAATAAAAATGGGCGGAGGTAGTAGTAGTGGCAGCAAATGAGAGACAGTGGAAATGAGAAACACAGATTAGTGGAGACCATGCATATGTTTGCACCCTTCCACATTAGCATGTAGATGTAAGGAAAGGCATATTTTGGACCGACATTTTAAACATGTATGTGTAGGAGAGAAAGTGAGTAGTATCCTGCAGAATTTTCGAGTGGTGGAGACTATGGGAGCGGGGAAGAAATACGAAAGAAGACAGTGAGAGTGGCAGTGGGATACTGTGTAAATTAATGGGAGAGAGAGGAGCCCATGGGAGAGAGACAAGTGCAGACAGTGATAATGAGAGGGAGATGCTGACCATGAAGGCTTCTGTTCAGAGACAGGCTAATAAAAGATTTGGAATGTTCGGTGTAAAAACAGCGGGCGTATGTTTACATGCCAAAATTTTTGATGAGGAAGGTGGATGTAGGATTGAGGCAGCTGGTTTCAGACTTTTCTGTCATAATCTTCCAAAGAGGAACATATGCACTCACCTGTGCTACGACAGGAGCATTTTTTACTCTAATTTACAGAAGCGCTTTTCATAATAAGCGTAGATCTGGTTCTGAATCAAACGCATTGTTTATCGTTACAATAGAAGACCTCTGCAAAATCCGGCCGGTGTGGCTGAGCGGTTCTAAGCACTTCAGTCTGGAACCGCGCGACCGCTACGGTCGCAGGTTTGAATCCAGCCTCTGGCATGGATGTGTGTAATGTCCTTAGGTTAATTAGGTTTAAATAGTTCAAAGTTCTAGGGGACTGACGACCTCCGCTGTTAAGTCTCATAGTGCTCAGAACCATTTGAACCTCTGCAAAACTTCGAGCCATGTACTAAAATAGGGTTTTGATTTTGTGTTCCGCTACTAGACGGTGCCAAAGATGCGCACAACCTATCGATGTGTTATTATTTCATATAAACCTCTGCAATGTGTTGTGTAACTAAAATTAGTCGTGAATGGTAAGGTTAAACGTAATTTCAGTTGATACCATGACAATCACTGTATATCACAACTTTACTTATTTGAATTTAAACATATCGTTTTCTTTGATAGAACCAGTGCACAGGAGAGATAGCTCATTGGCGCAGATGCTGTAGTGAAAACCAAAATACGACACCCATGGGAGAAACTTTGATCTGTCATAATACCAAATATGAGCATTACCCCACTTCCGTAATATCCCTGTTAACTTAGTAATTACACGAAGACTGTTCTCCTCTAATATATAGCTGATATTACCAAAACACGCGCTGCTGGTGGCTCGGCCGTTGCGGTAATGGTGAGGCCTGTCCGGTCTGACCTTTGTCGAGATACATGCCTGTAGAGCGGTTGCCTAATGGTCAACCGCGGAGCGCGGAGGGCGCTGGAGTGGAGCGAAGCTTTCGGGGACAAATAGGCAGTCGGCGCGGCTTATGTGAGCCATTAACCTGGAACACTGCCCGCCTAACAGTTTCATTTGCAGGGCGGGGCCGTTCGGCAGCGCCGCGGGAAGGAGGACATTAACTTGGCGTTTTAATGAACAGCCTTGTATTCACTTGCGAATAAAACTTTAGTCCCGGTAGTCCGAACCGGACTTCTCGTTTGTTATGGAACTGGTCCAGGCCAGTTTTCCTCTAGCTATAATGTGCCCACTGACAGATAAACAAAAGAGAGAAAGGAAGAGAGAAAGAGACTGAGTTCTGCAGAGACTGGACAAAAATATGGAAACACTAAAAATTCATTACCATGCCTAGTACGGTATAGGGAAACCTTTCGCGTTTAAAACAGCTTCTACTCGCCTCCGAATGGATAAATACCGGCCTGTACGGTATTCATGGGAATCGTTCGCGTAACGATGATGGATGTGGACAGTGATCACGCACCCTCCTCTCCAAAGTAGACCACAAAGACTCAGTTATATTGCGCCGTGGTGGCCAGAGGAGGCGCATCAGTTCGTACTCGTGCTCACAAAACCAGTCAAACACGATACCAGTTGCGTGATCAGGGACACTGTCGTCTTGAGAACTAGTGTTATACCGTGGAATTAACCTGATCAGCCAAAATGCTCACATAATTTTTAGCAGTACAGGGAACTTGCAGAGTAACCATGGGGCTTGCGGGTACCACGATAAGGCTGCGCAGATCATCACCTAGCCCCCATAAGTTTTAGCCCTTGTGATTGTGAACTAGGCCAAAAGTTAGAAACAGTGTGCAACGAGATTCATCCGACAAAGTGACTTTCTTCCATTGTTCCATAGTCCAGGTTTTACGGCTTCGACGCCACGTTTTCTTCTTATGGGCTTCCGTATCACTGATTAGTGATTTTGTAACTCCAGATCTCCCTAAATTCGCTACTTATGCAGGTCTCCCTTTGTTGTTATTTTATTTATTTATTTTATTTGCTAACAGTTTTCCCGAGTGCGAAATACAGTTGTGGAGTGACAAGTTGTCGTTCTCCTATATTTAGTCATACTTTTGCTCAATGAGCGTCTCTCATAATCACTAAACACACATTTCCGTTCGCGTTGTGGCTTACCAGATGACACTTTTCCGCTCTAGTACGTGGTATGAATCTTCGAGAGGTGCCTGTTAAAACACCAAACACTACGGTTACCTTGGTTACGGAAGCACCCGCAATACGACCGCCAGCAATTTGGCCCACATGCGAGTTCGCTTAGCTCCAACGTAATGCATTGACAACTTCCCAATGCACTATTCTTACAAGAATAAACTTGCAATATATTGAGGACATTGCATAAGTGCCGTTATTGGTCAGAAACAACGGTGCAAACTGAAGATTCAGTAGCATCGACGTTTATGTTTAAGTATGCATTTTACGCGAAGTTCCCGGACACTTTAGCAGATTTGTGCTTCATCAAAATATATTTTTTCCAAAACCATGATTGCAAATACTTGTTTCTTCGTAATTATCGGTTACATTTTATTTAAAAAAAAAACACCGGCTTTCGCTCATCCACTACGGCAGTAAAGGGTCTATGCTGTATGTATATTGTATGGCACGACATATTATGTCATATACACACAGTAATCAACTTATCAGTACTTGTGATTTCGCACGCCCCCTCAGCCTATACGACAGCATATGAACACGTTTAAGTGGTGGTGGTGGTGGTGGTTAGTGTTTGACGTCCCGTCCACAACGAGGTCATTAGAGACGGAGCGCAAGCTCGGGTTAGGGAAGGATTGGGAAGGAAATCGGCCGTGCCCTTTGAAAGGAACCATCCCGGCATTTGCCTGAAACGATTTAGGGAAATCACGGAAAACCCAAATCACGATGGCCGGAGACGGGATTGAACCGTCGTCCTCCCGAATGCGAGTCCAGTGTGCTAACCACTGCGCCACCTCGCTCGATCACGTTTAAGTGAAAATCAGCTCCCAGAAGAATAAGAAGTAACGATCTGACTCCCTGAAACGATACCACAGAATTCAGCACAATAAAATAACCAGGAATTGTATTATGAATAATTTTGTGCATTTTATGAATTATTAAACATCATAGTTCTCAGGCAAATGAAATTTCATCACAAAAGGATGATCCATAAAATTTAGCTCCAAAACCAGTCGTATCTTAACATTTTAAGCACTGTACACGAAAAGTAATGCTGTTAATACCAGAATTTAATTGAATGGCTGACTTCCCTCGAAAAAGAAAGGAAGATGGCAATTCCACCCTCCCCCCACCCCCCCCAAAGACCAACAGCTCACCGAAGACTACGCAGTGATTATTAAAACAGTTTATAGAATGTAAGAATCTATTTACTTTGAAGGCAGGTGCCTTACATCCCAGAAATAGTTGTAACAATAACTTTATACATCTTGGAAAAGGTAAAACAGACGTCAAGAAAATGAAACAACTAAGAACTAGCACCCTTCGTCACCTCCCACTTATTAGGTGAGAATTGGACAGTGATCGGGACAAAAACACAAGGGAATATTCGAAATCGTATACTTACTACCAAACACTATGTTAATTACAAATAGATTATAATGTACGACCAAAATCAAATTCCACTAGAGTAACTGAAAAAAAAGGGCTAGCTCATATTTCTAACATACAGCTAATTTTCATGATACACAGCTTGTACTTAAAGAGCTTACTAATATAACTGAGTGCGTTAAGTATTCAAACTTGTGCTTGAAAAACTCCCTCGCGTTACATAATCAAAAAACAAAATAGATAACTAGCCAAAACCAGAATTCTTATAGGACAATACGAACAACAGTCTGTAGTAGCACTATATGAGATGTAAATCGTAATGAATTTTGCACCTCATTCTTTAAAATACACTCCTGGAAATTGAAATAAGAACACCGTGAATTCATTGTCCCAGGAAGGGGAAACTTTATTGACACATTCCTGGGGTCAGATACATCACATGATCACACTGACAGAACCACAGGCACATAGACACAGGCAACAGAACATGCACAATGTCGGCACTAGTACAGTGTATATCCACCTTTCGCAGCAATGCAGGCTGCTATTCTCCCATGGAGACAATCTTAGAGATGCTGGATGTAGTCTTGTGGAACGGCTTGCCATGCCATTTCCACCTGGCGCCTCAGTTGGACCAGCGTACGTGCTGGACGTGCAGACCGAATGAGACGACGCTTCATCCAGTCCCAAACATGCTCAATGGGGGACAGATCCGGAGATCTTGCTGGCCAGGGTAGTTGACTTACACCTTCTAGAGCACATTGGGTGGCATGGGATACATGCGGACGTGCATTGTCCTGTGGGAACAGCAAGTTCCCTTGCCGGTCTAGGAACGGTAGAACGATGGGTTCGACGACGCTTTGGATGTACTGTGCACTATTCAGTGTCCCCTCGACGATCACCAGAGGTGTACGGCCAGTGTAGGAGATCGCTCCCCACACCATAATGCCGGGTGTTGGCCCTGTGTGCCTCGGTCGTATGCTGTCCTGATTGTGGCGCTCACCTGCACGGCGACAAACACGCATACGACCATCAATGGCACCAAGGCAGAAGCGACTCTCATCGCTGAAGACGACAGGTCTCCATTCGTCCCTCCATTCACGCCTGTCGCGACACCACTGGAGGCGGGCTGCACGATGTTGGGGCGTGAGCGGAAGACGGCCTAACGGTGTGCGGGACCGTAGCATAGCTTCGTGGAGACGGTTGCGAATGGTCCTCGCCGATACCCCAGGAGCAACAACAGTGTCCCTAATTTGCTGGGAAGTGACGGTGCGGTCCCCTACGTCACTGCCTAGGATCCTACGGTCTTGGCGTGCATCCGTGCGTCGCTGCGGTCCGGTCCCAGGTCGACGGGCACGTGCACCTTCCGCCGACCACTGACGACAACATCGATGTACTGTGGAGACCTCACGCCCCACGTGTTGAGCATTTCGGCGGTACGTCCACCCGGCCTCCCGCGTGCCCACTATACGCCCTCGCTCAATGTCTGTCAACTGCACATACTGTTCACGTCCACGCTGTCGCGGCATGCTACCAGTGTTAAAGACTGCGATGGAGCTCCGTATGCCACGGCAAACTGGCTGACACTGGCGGCGGCGGTGCACAAATGCTGCGCAGCTAGCGCCATTCGACGGCCAACACCGCGGTTCCTGGTGTGTCCGCTGTGCCGTGCGTGTGATCATTGCTTGTACAGCCCTCTCGCAGTGTCCGGAGCAAGTATGGTGGGTCTGAAAGACCGGTGTCAATGTGTTTTTTTTCCATTTCCAGGAGTGTAGATGCAGAAAAATTGAGTTGCAATAGCAGTTGGAGAGATCTAGTCACTTACAAAAATAAAATAAGAAAAACTAGTTGATAGTGAAGAAGTGTCCAAAATGATATAGTGGCGCTCAATGTCAACACAAAACTAAAGCGATATTCAAAATATCAATGTATCGAGTCTATAGTTCTTACCGACAGATGCACTTCACAGGATAAATCAACAATGCTAAATATTTTAATAGAAAAACATTAGAGGAATAGGCAATCCTTTTGAGCGACACATCTAACTATTTTGATTTTGTATGTATGGACAATATTTCTTAAGCGAACAGGTTATAACATAAGTTTAAAAGTAATTCTCTTCTGAGGTATTGACAAATTTGTTCAACTATTTATATGCTGAATTTTTAACATTCTCATCACTCATAGTCGTGGAAAATAAATGCATAATACATGTAATAAAGGACAGTATTTTGTTTCTTAAATCAGCAAATCAGATGAATTCAATGCACGCACTTAAGCTACAGGTTTATCGTAAGTTATGCCCAGACGACCGTGAAGTTTCTGGTTGTGAGACTACACGCCTCACTCCCAAGTGTAAACGTATTCTTTTCGATGTAGAGGAGATCCTTCCCGTGTATAAATTTGTACTTTGATGTGCGGGTCAGAAGTTTTCTGTGATCTCTGCAGATGACGAACTATGGTAACTTTTAAGTCATCAATCCGAGTTCAGTTCTCGAGAGCGGCTTGAGTCAGTGTGGCCTCAATGGGCTATGCACAAGCCTCTGTACTCCCAACATCTCCATTCCTACACAGTCGAGGACGGCCATACCTGGGGACAAAGGGAAAGAAAAAACTATAATATAGTCATGTGGTTTTCTTTCAAGAAAGTGATTTACTTCATATTCCCAGGCCTAGCACCCCGCCTCCCTACAATGGGCACCATTGCCCACAGCATCTCTTCTTGCTCTCATCACTATCTGCTCCTAATTGTACAAAACTAATACAAGAATATGGTTGTACTTATAAACTTATCTTACTTGTCACATCGTCATGGTAATATCGGCATAATCTCTTCAACAAATCTGCATACAGCACCCCCTAATTTTTGACATGGTACGTAATTATTTATAAAGAGGGGTACCATTAAATGTTTTACAATTCACTTCAAGCAATTGTAGACACTGCAACATCAATAGGTACATTTTTCTAGAAAACATGGTATTTACATGAAGAGTTAACCTGAAATGTCATATGGCTGTTAATGTCCACTTCCAAATTAATTCCTACTCTTACAAATCAAAATATCGTACTGACACGTACATTGCTCTCACACTCATAGTAGTCCAAACAACTACATTTCAAACTGAGTACATAAAACAATCATTCTCCCCATTACATAGCGCCTCAACCAAGCTTCAAATATGCCACCAAATTCACCAAATGATTGGATTCAAAATTATTGACTCTAAATCTTTTCGTGTTTCATACTCTGAAGCAAATCTTTTTCATATAGGCCTATTTCCTCATCTCCTGAAAAGATCAAGTGGCGTGGTATCTGCACAGAGTAAATTGATTCATTCATAAACTGGTAACATTACACGGCGTTAAATGTAACACTGATCGCAATACGTCAAATGAAAGGAAAAAAAAACGAAAAAAACAAGAAAAGAGCATTCAGCATGGTTCCAATGGTTTTGAGCAGTATGGGACTAAACATCTAGGGTCATCAGTCCCCTAGAACTTAGAACTACTTAAACCTAACCACATCACACAACACCCAGCCATCACTAGGCAGAGAGAATCCCTGACCCCGCCGGGAATCGAATCCGTGAACCCGGACGTGGGAAGCGAGAACGCTACCGCACGACCACGAGATGCGGGCAGCATTCAGTATGAGATAATAACAATTCTTCTAACAATATGTTCTTTTTACATCAGCAAATGGTTGATTTGTTCAAAATGTGTGTGAATTACTAAGGGACAAAACTGTTGAGGTCATCGGTCCTTAGACTTACACACTACTTAAACTAACTTACATTAACGTATGCTAAGAACAACACACACACATGCCCGAAAGAGGACTTGAACCTCCGGGGGGAGTGGCCACGCAGTCCGTGACATGGCGCCTCAAACGAGCGCCTCTGATTTGTACTATGCTATTACCTGACATATTTATTGATAATTACCTTGTGAGGATCCTATATCTTCCCACATTTATCGTTCTTTGTGACAATGGTTGTAAGCTTATCGATTTGCTTCAATCCAGATCACGTATTATGTTATAGCAGGCGTCATTGGTTACCGGAATGCAGTATTTTCCCTCTAACAATGTCTCCTGACGTAGTCAATGTTGTTGCCAGGCGCGAGCTACCGGTATGGGAGCCTGTCAGTGGAGATCAGAACAGACTGTGCGCGTGCCTGCACGCTCTCACTGATATGTTTATGGGGTAATTAACCGCTCTGCGTTATTCCGGCCGTAAAGTTTCAATGAAAAACCCTAAATGTCGTGTTGTAGTATGTGGGATGTTGCTAGTACAACAGAGTCTTTATAATGTGTAATATTTTCGGTAATAAACTGTACAGTCCGTGAGTCGCTAATAACTGCGCTCAATCGAACGCGTCACTGTTCGTTGACTAAAACATACCAGCAAAAGACAATACATGATAAACACCTTGGACTGGACAGCATACCAGCAAGTCCTATTAGGTATACGGAGGCAGGTGTATAGAACGTCACATCCTGCGACAATCTTCTGATCCGGAGCCCGGCCACCAGCGCCAATCGATGGCGGATGAGTTGGGAATTTTCAGCGGCGCCTCTATTTTTCAAGCATTGATGGTCAGCAAAAAAGATACAGATGGTGAAATATTAATTGCTTCTAAATTGCGTGTGCTGTAAACATATTCCAATAACGATCTCCAGTCAACTGAAAATGTTGGTGTGATTAATGGGGAGAACAGTTTTAATGAGGTCAGTTACCGAATCGAGATTGATTAGCAGAAATCAAACTCTAGATGCAACTGAAAATTCAAATTCAAATTTGAATGTAAACATTCAGTTGCGAAACGCAGTGACAGTCAACAACAGTGCTGAGATGTGGGGAGAGATAATGAGTGTCGATAATAGACAAAAACTGGACAAGTGCGAATAGGACTCTCGATCTGAGGGTTTCTCACAAACTTCGTTGTGTATATTTATAATAATAAAGGCCTGGAGTAAGTCTTTCTATTGGATACCAATTTGGCGACTTGCGTGTCCCGAACCAAACCCAGTCATACAACCAGGGAAATGTGACCTACTTTATAAAGTTGGATCCGATCAATTTTTTTTTCAGACAGCTGTTGACCTCTTTGAGAGGTGAAAGTTATGTTAAAAATGAAGACTGAAAAACCTGTGATCCTGCCGAGATTCGATCCCGTGATTACTCAGTTTCTAGACATACGCTTTGCCGATGGAGCACGAGGCCCAGGATGTGGATGAACAGTTTTCCTACAGGTTTTTGTAATCCCACAACATATTATCATCATCACAGCTTCCTGAGCTCAGAGATATGTCCTGTGACTTTTTTGGTTACAAATTGGTTTCTAAGGCAAATGCTATTGTCTTAATACTATCTTGCACTCTATTCGGCGTAGCCGTTTTAGTGAATAGATGAAATAAAAGCTGGTGTGTTATGATGTTATCGTAAATAAGGTGACTAATTCTCCTATGAACATTTACGTTATTACTTTCTATTATTTAATTTACTTGTCCTCGTGATAATTTTTAATATTCGGTGTAGGCCGTCTTAATACAATGATGCGATGAATAAGCTGCCATGGTCAGAGTCTTAAGTGCTCACAGCACGTTCTATAAAACAAACCTATCTTCTTTCTCTTGCACGACAACGAAGTACGCGGGCGATTTACGAACATCATTTAATTTCAAAGTTGATCCTGACGCACAAAACTGATTAATAATCTTTCCAAGGCCATGCATCATCGTGTTAAACATAGGCCTACAAGATACACTTCGACAATTTCCGTCATTAACCTCATCATTACAATCGCCCTTTCTCTCTTTTGCATTTAATATGCACTACAACCAATACTAACAGCTTACTAAACGGAAAGAGCTGTTATAGCTTGACACGTGACTTTTCGGGTATAAAAAATTATGACGTATATAGCCATATATTTTGACTTCATTGGCTTGGAAGTTTAAATTATTTACATGTCCAAGAGAGCGCAGATATCGATTTAAATTCCAACCTGATTGATACCTCTACTCATTCCTGAAGAACAGGTGGCTTTACACACTACCGTAACTTTGGATTGCATTAACTTACAAGTTTAAGTTTTTAAACCAAAAAGGAGCATTGACCTTTGCATTTGACATGCGTTTCAATTTCTTACCTCTACCTCTTCCTGAGAAATAGATATTGTCACAGGCGGGGAGACGCAGAGAGACAGAAGGACTACAAAGTGGCATTATAAGGGTCTCGTTTTTACTGACTGAAGTGCAGAACACTAAAAATGAATGCAAATTTTAGAAAAAGACTTGGCGGGAATAAAAAAAAAACTTTAGGATGCCAAACAATGAACTGAATGCTGATTAGAATAAAATACACATCAAAATAGTCAAAAACTGAATATAGATTTCGGCAGACTGTTGAATGACAAGGCAATAGACATTCGTAACTAGGTGAAGGAACACTTCAATAAATCTACGGTCGAATGTAGCGAATAACCCAATGAGCAACAATCTGAATCCATACATTATGTTAGGACACACTGTCTACAAATCGAGCGGATGTACATCAAATACACTCCTGGAAATGGAAAAAATAACACATTGACACCGGTGCCACCATACTTGCTCAGGACACTGTGAGAGGGCTGTACAAGCAATGATCACACGCACGGCACAGCGGACACACCAGGAACCGCGGTGTTGGCCGTCGAATGGCGCTAGCTGCGCAGCATTTGTGCACCGCCGCCGCCAGAGTCAGCCAGTTTGCCGTGGCATACGGAGCTCCATCGCAGTCTTTAACACTGGTAGCATGCCGCGACAGCATGGACGTGAACCGTATGTGCAGTTAACAGACTTTGAGCGAGGGCGTATAGTGGGCATGCGGGAGGCCGGGTGGATGTACCACCGAATTGTTCAACACGTGGGGCGTGAGGTCTCCACAGTACATCGATGTTGTCGCCAGTGGTCGGCGGAAGGTGCACGTTCCCGTCGACCTGGGACCGGACCGCAACGACGCAGTGCCGTAGGGGACCGCACCGCCACTTCCCAGCAAATTAGGGTCACTTGCTCCTGGGGTATCGGCGAGGACCATTCGCAACCGTCTCCATGAAGGTGGGCTACGGTCCCGCACACCGTTAGGCCGTCTTCCGCTCACTCCCCAACATCGTGCAGCCCGCCTCCAGTGGTGTCGCGACAGGCGTGAATGGAGGGACGAATGGAGACGTGTCGTCTTCAGCGATGAGAGTCGCTTCTGCCTTGGTGCCAATGATGGTCGTATGCGTGTTTGGCGCCGTGCAGGTGAGCGCCACTATCAGGACTGCATACGGCCGAGGCACACAGGGCCAACGCCCGGCATCATGGTGTGGGGAGCGATCTCCTACACTTGCCGTACACCTCTGGCGATCGTCGAGGGGACACTGAATAGTGCACGGTACATCCAAACCGTCATCGAACCCATCTTTCTACCATTCCTAGACCGGAAAGGGAACTTGCTGTTCCAACAGGACAATGCACGTCCGCATGTATCCCGTGCCACCCAACGTGCTCTAGAAGGTGTAAGTCCACTACCCTGGCCAGCAAGATCTCCGGATCTGTCCCCATTGAGCATGTTTGGGACTGTATGAAGCGTCGTGTCACGCGGTCTGCACGTCCAGCACGAACGCTGGTCCAACTGAGGCGCCAGGTGGAAATGGCATGGCAAGCCGTTCCACAGGACTACATCCAGCATCTCTACGATCGTCTCTATGGGGAATAGCAGCCTGCATTGCTGCGAAAGGTGGATATACACTGTACTAGTGCCGACATTGTGCATGCTCTGTTGCCTGTGTCTATGTTCCTGTGGTTTTGTCAGTGTGATCATGTGACCCCAGGAATGTGTCAATAAAGTTTCCCCTTCCTGGGACAATGAATTCACGGTGTTCTAATTTCAATTTCCAGGAGTGTACATGCCCAGATAAACTGACAGCAGAAAATTGCCAAAAGAGTTCTCTTCGATAGTGCTACAATGAATAACGAGTTAGTTCGTGCTAAAGATGCATGTGAACAAAATAAATAATCGGTTATTAAAATAGTGTAACATGTGCAACAACAATACAACAATTTAGAACCATAAGTACAGGAAATGTAAGAAACAATGACGAATGTAAAATATTCAATATGTTGTTGATACGAACTTAATCCGATACGACTGTAAAAACACTAATTTAAGAAACTCGTGGGGTGCAAAAGCATTACTGTCAATAGTCCACTTGGTCAAGGTCAGTTTAAGAAATTTACCCACACAAACAGTTACATCCAGTTGAATTTATGAAGCAATTTAGACTTACTTTCTCGCGAATTCAGAATCAGTTAGAAAAATTGATATATGTGTACGACACATGAATTGAGGAACTAAAACATGGGGTAGCTCTAAGTCTCATATATACTGTGCATTTGCAGACTCCGGAAATGCTCTGCTCCACATGCACTTGTTGCAAAAGGAACAACGGAGCATTAGGTAGAAATTATGATGCCAATGAAGGTCAAATCGTGCGTTTCCTCAAAAGCACTGTAAACAAAATAGTTATAGGGATGACACCGTCAGCGACGGTGATTTGATCATAGATTTGAGGATGCATTTGGAAAGTGAGAAAACAGTTAGCTTCTCGAAAGTTCGATGACTTTGACGCGCTCTTATGAGTTATTGATAGTGTAGAAGAGATTGACAATCAAGGGCCCTGGGAATCGAATCTAAGCACAGCATGTCGCAAACATTTACAGTGATATGAAGCACCATGGAAAAATAATTTTAGGAGATTGCGGTACAATGACGTGCGGAGAAATGATCGCTCCGGAATTCTGAAAGCATTAATTACCCATTTTGAAATGACGTGAAAGAGGAGTATAATTTTGAAATACGAAACCATCAAACGGTTCAAGATAGAAGATTTCGAAATCCTACGTCACTCCAAGATACCGACGACAGAGCCTCACAAAACGAGCAAACGCTGGTTAAGTACGATTAGTTATCGGACAACACCCCTTCCGGAACATGTGAAGAGTTTACTTGCTCCAGTTGTATTTTTATAGCCGGCCGGGTGGCCGAGCGGTTCTAGGCGCGACAGTCTGCAACCGCGCGACCGCTACTGTCACAGGTTCGAATCCTGCCTCCGGCATGGATGTGTGTGATGGCCTTAGGTTAGTTAGGTTTAAGTAGTTTTAAGTTCTAGTGGACTGATGACCTCAGAAGTTAAGTAACATAGTGCTCAGAGCCATTTTAACCATTTTTGTATTTTTATAGAAGCATTTTTATACCTAATTTTGTTGATACTGCTCCAGGCGTTCCTGCTTTCCTCTTTCATTTCACTCCAAATCCGTGGCCATAGGGGACTATGATGTCTTATTGACGGTAAATTTTTTGAGATAGCTTGTGATGCACATGCCAGTTTTGGTAGTAATTCCTCCAGATTTTACTGACGTTCTGAAATGTTACTCTTTATGCATCCTACCTCTCCCCTGACTTGAGTTCTAAGACTGAACTGTTGTCTTTACCGTCACCACTCTAGCGACCCCAGAATCTATGGATTTTATAATAATATCGATCGTTATCGAACAGTTTTGCATATCATGTCTTTTCAATCCACCCTCATCCCTAGCCGTGGTTGGGGGTGGTTTATCCAACAATACTATTGTAGAAGTAACGAGACAAACGTATACCAAATTTAACTGAAATTGCTCCAGACGTTCCAGAGCTCAGCTTTTATGTCACCCCGTTTTCACCGACACAGATATGAACTGTAGGTGGTTCTAATCCCTACAGAAACCTTCACGGCCGTGTGCACAACCACTCACCAGTTTCATCATAATTGGGTGAATGGTACAGGGACACTCAGAAGACGAACAAACAAGTATTCTCTATTATATGTCAGATATTTCTACAGCACATTGGAGCACAGACATTTTTCAGTCAACGTCTGAAGTGACACAGCACAATAATGTCTGAGAAACACGAAGAGGCAGGATACACCTGCAGTAGTGAAAGCTTGTTTGTAAATAACACAGTCACAAAACAGAAGTTAAGGCAAGATTATATCATAAAAAGCCATCGTAGGTTTTTTCCTTCTCAGTGTTATGGGAGAAATTTTAAAACGATTCGAATCGACATCCATTATATTAAGAGAATGGCAACTGAAAATTATGAATATGAATGAAAATTACTGAGATGCGTAAAGTACAGTTCTCAGGTATGGATTACACTGCTGAGAGATGTTCCTCTGTCCCTTGCTATTCTTGACTGCATCACAACCGCTGTTGTTCCTTTGTGGCGAATGGCTCATTTGACTCTTCCGCAGGGGTCCTCAGAGCGTCAATTCATCTTCACGATTAATAGGATGGAAATTGCAGAGTGGGGAAGCGGAGAATTTGATGGAGCACTTACTGGTCCCGCTAATCGAATCAGATGGACCGAGCGCCCAATCAGAGCGGTAGGCAGGCCGCTAGGCCGGTACAGCCCGCCCTGCACCTGCAGCCGCTCACCTGCCTGATGACGGTTGCACATGACGACGACCGAAACACCAGCGCCGGAAGTACACTGAAGCGTCACGACTGTTGCTGTAGTAGCCTAGTAGCTCACGTTTCATCTCCAGACTCTTATCTTGGTGTCAATCCTTGAACAATATGAACATACGTATACTTCATAACGATCCTAGGCTGAAGCTCTATGATTAGTATCGAATCTATCGATGCCTGATTTCTAAAACGACTGGTGTTTGTCGATTTAGGCGTCTTTCAGTTTTGCAGCGGGAGGTGGGAGGGGAGGATTACTTTGCTCGACTTTCGGTTATTTGCAGACCCATTTCTTATTTAAATTTGATGTTAGTATTTTTTATATGTTAAGAAGGCATATATGATGTAGCTCTAAAAAGAATACTCATCCAGGTACGTTTCATTAAATTTAAAACGAGTTTCATTAAAAAGAATAAATGAATACAATAACACAAATCGTATTTTGAAATAACGCATAAATATCTACTTTTTGTGCATTAAATTTTTTCTCACAGTTTAAATTTTTAATACCAGTGTAACTTCTTGGAAGCCTATTTTGACACATGCACGTCTTTGGTTTTAAAAGCTGGCCTAGACGGCATGAAGTGGTAGGAAGAAAGTGTGTCAACGTCCTTGTAGGTTGAGACTTAGTTACTGGCTGTGTACAATTGTTGTTTATTGGGATTGTACAGAAGAACGTTTGATTTCAGTGTCTTGATGAAAAGGGATTGTATCGCCAATGCCGAAAGTGCAGACATTTTACCTGAATTGAATAAAGAAACAAAAAGGAAGCAACTCGTCGTTACTAACAGTAGGTTAACGAAAGTGATAATCTTCGAGAAAACGTTACCAAAGTTAAATATCTACAAACATGAATTGAATGTACTCCTCTCCAAATTAGTTCGAAATGAAAATAGAGGCAATTAGCATTAAAATACCATAATTATACTAACTATTCCAAATAACAGTGTGAGAAATAGATACATTTCATCGTGAAATATTCTCCTGAGATCGTCACTAACTTTGCACAGAATAACGGTCCACCTTTGCATGCTAGGACAATGTTAGAACCATTTCAGTAGCACGGTGATAATTTTCATCCCGCAAGTCCCCTATCAACTTCCATTAAAGGACCACACGCCCTCATTGTACTACTTTCCTCCACCCTTGTTGCCTTAGGGTGGGTACTGAAGGTGTTAAATAACTAAATCCATTATATGATATCGTAGATTTGTCATATCTCTACTTCCGATAACAGGATCGTTTTGTCTACTATTACGAAAATTGTGACAATCTTCCATCAACACATTTTGGCATTAAATTAACAAATTGAACTACTTTCCTTCCCATTCTGATTACTTCTGTAAGCCTCAATTTGCGAGTGGCATTTAAGTGACCTAATTTATCAACTGTCAGATTAATTAACATAAAACTTCCCGGATAAGGCAGTAATTATTCGGAAAAGTCTGAACACGCAGGATGGGACATACGCCAGGCCAAATGAAGTTGTGGGACTGTGTAGTTGAACACTATAACAGAAAATCCATACCTTCCAGAGGCCTGAAATGAAGTAGAAATTACAAACTCTGTCAAATATTTTCGCAATGTTTATTTCTGTTTTAAAACAACGGACTGCTCCCGGTGATTCCTTATTGTACCACTTACTTACTGCAATCTCTGCTGTCTGAGTGGAAAGCAGAAGGTGAAATAATTAGAGTAATTACATACAATTCAAAGCTTAATGTATTCTGTTTAATATTGACAATATTTCCTGTCCTAACCTAGTTTAAGAATGTATTTTACAGGATTATAATCGGGGAGCGGAAACGACAATTGTGGTACTAATATGGCGATGCTGATGATCGGCCGCCATTGCTGCCGTCTTAAATGCATATTGCACGATACATAAAAAGAACCTGCATTTTTCCAAAATTTTGTTTTCGAGGTCCGATATACTTACATAAACTTTGTTATCTAATGCGAATACTAATAATGAAACACTTATACGAGTATTTCATTCCACGGTCATGCATCTTTTTATTAGCAGGGTATCAACAATCACTGATTGTGTCGATTTTTAATCACGCTCACGTCATTAAGATAATTCCGTCTTATTGCTAATCATATAAGACAAATAACATTTAATCATTTACGAAAGGCAGGAGTAATTATAAGTGTTACGTCCATCACCAGAATATCTTGGATGTACAACGCCACACACGAATGCACTGAAAATAACGTGGCATACGCATGCCCAAAGTGTTCAAGCACTGCACATAAACGACAAATGAAGCTAGGAAATACAGAAAGCGTTATTGGAACATCCCAAGAATTATATCATGTTTTTATTTGGAATTGTATATTGATAGTGTATTGGAACATAGGTGTAGCAGCTTTGACTGCTAACCCAAATATCCTGTGTCCTCGGTTAGATTCGACCCACATTTTTCACAAAAATTGTAAGCAATGGAGGGCACTGATTTCTTGCACAAACAATTATCCCCTTTTTGTCCACAGCCTGTCAAAGAGGACGAAGCAACTGAGGGCGAAGACTTCTTTTACAAAGAATCATCCTCTTTTTGTCCACTGCTTGTCAAAGAAAACGAAGCAATGGACAGTGGAATCCAGTTCCTTAATGACAAATTGTCCATCCACAGTACATACGGTCTGCAACTGACAAAGAGTCCTGTAGATCCTTCCGTTGGCAAAACATTCCAGTAAAGTTCCGTGTTCTGATCTCCGGGAGGGGCTGCCAAAGGAAAAGATAAGAAGATTGAAACGCCAGCGAAAGGGTAACACTGTCCGAGTCGTACGAGGAACCTCATAAGCAACAGTGTGACAGGGATGTTGGAACATTAAACAGGGAGTGCAAACATTCAGTCTAGATACAGTGGGTTTCATTGAAGTAAACTGAAGTAAGATACGCAGTTCTGGCTGGAACGTCTGATGCTCTTGTTAATACTCGTACTTCTGTATTTATTGAAGAATTGTTCGGTTATCAATATTGTGTAAATGAACAGCAGCAGAAAATGGTACGAAGGGAGTTATGAATAATAAGTTAATGTTAGCAATTCAGTGACACGATTATTACGATCAGCATCGACAGTAATTTCGATATACAAGGTAACATACAAGCAAGTAGAAAATTAATAAACTGAGAAAATGTGTAAGATTATTGAAAGGGTAAATCAAGATGTGAAGGGGAATAATCAAACTGAGTTGTAATGCGGTTATATAGAAAAGGACAAAAGTGGTTTTGGGGATGTATGGGCTTGGGTGTAGGAATGAGAGAGGAGAAAACCTAACTGAGGTAGTAATACAAATACACAGTTCACAAATAGAAAGGGGAGTAACCATATTTGGATAAGACACAGAGACCGTGGAAGAGTGCAGATGGAGTACATCAATGTAAGACGGAAGTCCTGAAATCAGATAGTGGCGTACGAGAAGTACCAAGGAGTAGAGGCAGAACCAGACAGCAATATAGTAACGATGAGTAGTAGACTGAACTATAAGGGGCTCTTTCAAAAGAACCAATAGAGGAGGAAGTGGAATACTGACTGAAGGATGATGTGGGTTCGAAGTTCTCTACGGATGTAACCACTGCGATAGTGAATATCACAGTTAAATTGATTGGACATATCCAAATAAGCCAATCACAGAAGCTGGACATACCAATATGTGTACGATAATTGTAACTTCGACGAAACCTGGGGTAACAGAAGTTATGTTGCAATTGGGTGAAAGTGGAAAAAGTCAGGAAAAGAATACAATATTTCAATATAAGTCTCTCAGGAACAAAATAAACAGGAAGTGCAGGGAAACTAAAGTGAAATGGCTGCAGGAAATATGTCACGGTAACGGCAGATACAGCCCATAGCAAAGTTTAACAGTGATCGGTGAAATTAGGCGCGAAGACGCCAACATTAACAGTAACAGAGAAATTTCTTTTTAAACGCAAAAGGGTGGGCAAATAGATGGGAGCAATACTCCTCTGCGGAAAGGGGTAACTGTTTCTGACGTGATATCCCAATAAATGGGAACCTATTCGAAAGACATAGGGGATCTAGTATTAGATTCAGACGTGATATCCCAATAAATGGAAGTCTATTCGAAAGACATAGAAGATCTAGCATTAGATTCAAAATTTAGCACAGTTTTGAAAGACTTCAGATCAAATAAGCCAAATGGAATTGATAACATTCTTTAGAAATTTCTAAATCACTTCGCGAAGTAGCTTAACAGTCATGCATCAAAATTACTGACAAGAATAATCTACAGGAGAGTGGAAAGGAAAATTTGTATCACGCACATGACAGTTTCTGACATTGTGCTTAGTAATGAAAGCAAGACTTACGCAAAATCCGGCCACTTGCAGAGCATTTTTCGATGTAGAAAATGCATTCAAAACGCAAAATGGTGCAATAATTGCAATTTATCAAGAAAATAGGTCTAAAATAGAGAATAAACAGGGATGATAAACTATATGTACAAGAATCAAAAGTAGAAACAACGGAATGTCAAGAACAGAATAACTGGATTAAAAGGGGTGTAAGACCGTGACGTAGTTTTTTTAACCTATTGTTCGATCCATACATCGCAAAGCTATGCCCAAAATGATGGAATTCTCTATGAATGGAATAAAAGTTCAGAATGAAAAGAGATCAATGATTAAATTTAATTATGTTGATGCTACCCTTAGTGAAAATAAGGAAGTGTTACCAGACCTGTAGAATGAAGTAAACAATGTAATGACCGCAGAATATTTACTGAAAACAAAGTGATTAATGCAATAAGTAAGGGGGTAATGAGAATAGTGATAAACTAAACTTTGCAACTGGAGTCGAGAAAATGAGGAAAATTCTGCTACCTTGGAAGGAAAGTAACATACCTCGGACAAACCAGGGAGGACAGTAAAAGCATAGTAATGAATGCCAAGCGACCATCGTATTAATCAACGGCCACATTTTGAGAAATAAATTTCTGAGGGTATATGTTTGGAGCACAGCGTCGTGTGAAAGTGCATCGTGGTGTGCGAGAAAACTGGGAAAGAAGGGAATCGAAGCATTAGAGATATGGTGCTGTTGGAGGATGTTGAGAATTGCGTGGACTGATAAAAATGAGGCGGCTCTTCGCAGAATCTGGGAGGAAAGAAATATAATGAGGGACACGATGATAAAACGTGTTTTAAGACGTCCATGGTTCTAAAGAGAGAGAGAGAGAGCTGTGGAGCGTCAAACTCTAGGGGAAAGAAATTGGATATATTAATCAAATGATGTTGGGCGTAAGTTATACGCGAAGGTGTGAGAGATGAAGTTGTGACAGGCAGCATCAAATTAGTGAGGGGATTGATGAGACAACGAAAAGAGAGAGAGACAGAGAGAGGGGGGATAAGACAACCTGTATACACTCCTGGAAATTGAAATAAGAACACCGTGAATTCATTGTCCCAGGAAGGGGAAACTTTATTGACACATTCCTGGGGTCAGATACATCACATGATCACACTGACAGAACCACAGGCACATAGACACAGGCAACAGAGCATGCACAATGTCGGCACTAGTACAGTGTATATCCACCTTTCGCACCAATGCAGGCTGCTATTCTCCCATGGAGACGATCGTAGAGATGCTGGATGTAGTCCTGTGGAACGGCGTGCCATGCCATTTCCACCTGGCGCCTCAGTTGGACCAGCGTTCGTGCTGGACGTGCAAACCGCGTGAGACGACGCTTCATCCAGTCCCAAACATGCTCAATGGGGGACAGATCCGGAGATCTTGCTGGCCAGGGTAGTTGACTTACACCTTCTAGAGCACGTTGGGTGGCACGGGATACATGCGGACGTGCATTGTCCTGTTGGAACAGCAAGTTCCCTTGCCGGTCTAGGAATGGTAGAACCATGGGTTCGATGACGGTTTGGATGTACCGTGCACTACTTAGTGTCCCCTCGACGATCACCAGAGGTGTACGGCCAGTGTAGGAGATCGCTCCCCACACCATGATGCCGGGTGTTGGCCCTGTGTGCCTCGGTCGTATGCAGTCCTGATTGTGGCGATCACCTGCACGGCGCCAAACACGCATACGACCATCATTGGCACCAAGGCAGAAGCGACTCTCATCGCTGAAGACGACACGTCTCCATTCGTCCCTCCATTCACGCCTGTCGCGACACCACTGGAGGCGGGCTGCATGATGTTGGGGCGTGAGCGGAAGACGCCCTAACGGTGTGCGGGACCGTAGCCCAGCTTCATGGAGACTGTTGCGAATGGTCCTCGCCGATACCCCAGGAGCAACAGTGTCCCTAATTTGCTGGGAAGTGGCGGTGCGGTCCCCTACGGCACTGCGTAGGATCCTACGGTCTTGGCGTGCATCCGTGCGTCGCTGCGGTCCGGTCCCAGGTCGACGGGCACGTGCACCTTCCGCCGACCACTGGCGACAACATCGATGTACTGTGGAGACCTCACGCCCCACGTGTTGAGCAATTCGGCGGTACGTCCACCCGGCCTCCCGCATGCCCACTATACGCCCTCGCTCAAAGTCCGTCAACTGCACATACGGTTCACGTCCACGCTGTCGAGGCATGCTACCAGTGTTAAAGACTGCGATGGAGCTCCGTATGCCACGACAAACTGGCTGACACTGACGGCGGCGGTGCACAAATGCTGCGCAGCTAGCGCCATTCGACGGCCAACACCGCGGTTCCTGGTGTGTCCGCTGTGCCGTGCGTGTGATCATTGCTTGTACAGCCCTCTCGCAGTGTCCGGAGCAAGTATGGTGGGTCTGACACACCGGTATCAATGTGTTCTTTTTTCCATTTCCAGGAGTGTACATTCGTACGTGCCGCAGCACTTTTAATTGGACATTCTCTGTAGCTTTTTCGGAGGCTGGAAATGGCTGTCAGTATTAGTATCTTCACAATGAGCAAAATGCAGACTCTGAATTGAAAACGGTTATACTGATACTCGTTTCTTTCCAGAGGAAGGTGATGTAGGCTGGGCGCAGGGGAGGGATAAGAGGGACGCTATATCAGAATTGGTGACTTCGTTCAATTCCACATGAGAATTCGGCTGCCCTCCTCCGTATACTGACTCTCCTGATCGACCAAACAATACCACAACTATACAAGAGACACACGCCAGTTTCAGTTGTCAGTCATCTCGTGACGATGAGGATGCTTTATATCTTAGAACACTCCAGTATGCATTCAGGTGTGATGTAGCTTGGACACTGGATCATTTTCAGCCATATTCAACGCTTGTTTGTTTTACATCTACGTGATTACCCAGCTATTCATAATAAAGCGCCTGGCAGAAGGTTCAATGAACCACGTTCAAGCTGTCTTTCTACTGTTCCACTATCGAACGGCTCGCGGGATAAACGAGCACTTAACTTTTTCTTTGCGAGCCCTGATTTCTTATTTTATCGTGATGATCATGGAGGTGGGTGCCTACATAATGTAGGAGGAGAAAACAGGTGATTGAAATTTGATGATGAGATCCCCTAGCAACGAAAAAGGCCTTTGTTTTAATGATTGACACTCCCAATTCGCGTAGCACGTCTGTGACACTAGCTCCCCTATTACATGCTAATACAAAATGAGCTGCCCTTCTTTGTACTTTATCGATGTTATCTGTCAGTCCCTTCTCATGCGGATTCCAGAATGCACAGCAATACTACAGAATAGGGCGCACAAGCTTGGTGTAAGCAGTCTCTTTAGTACACCTGTTGCAACTCCGAAGTGTTCTGCCAACGAATCGCTGTTTCTGCTTTGCTCTACCCACAACATTTGTGTGACTTATCGCCTAATAGACATTTTGCGGATTTATTTTAGTACTCATGAGAGTAACTCCACACTTTCTTTATTCAGGGCCAACTGCAACTTTTCGTACCATATAGATATGTTACCTAAATCATTTTGCAATTCGTTTTGGTCATCTGATGACTTAACAAGACTTACACCATCATCTGCAAACAATATAAGGCGGCTACTCAGATTGTCTCCTATGTCGTCTATATAGATCAGGAACAATAGAGGACTTATAACACTTCCTTGGGGAACGTCGGATATGACTTCTGTTGTACTCGATGACTTTCCGCCTATTACCAAGAACTGTGACTTTCGGACAGAAAATCACGAATCCAGTCGCACGACTGAGGCGATATTCCATAGGCACGCAGTTTGATTGGAAGATGCTTGTGAGGAACGGTGTCGAAATCCTTCTGGAAATCTAAAAATATGGAATCAATTTAACATCCCCTCTCGATAGCACTCGTTACTCATGAGTATAAAGAGCTAGTTATGTTTCGCAAGAACTGTTTTCTTAATTCGTCCCGACCTTTTTTTCTTTCTTCCTTTTGCTTGTGCCGTTTTTCCCACAGATACGCAGGGTCGGCATGGTTAATCGGATGTGGCAATGTTAGCTGAAGGGGTGGCCGGATGCCCTTCCTGCCGCCACCCCGTACCCCCGACGATCTGCGACTACTGTAATCCATGGAAAAGTACGAAAGTGTTCAGATGTCTGCGAGCTGTGGAAGTGAAACGGGACATGGGGACCAGCCCAGTATTCACCTAGGGGGATGTGGAAACCCGCCTAAAAACCACATCCAGGCTGGGCAGCACACCGGCCCTCGTCGTTAATCCTCCGGGCGGATTCGATATGGGGCAGGCGCGCCTACCCGAGTCCAATAAGCAGCACGTTAGTGCGCTCGGCTAACCTGGCGGGTGCATAAGCGGTCCTAACTATGTGTCAATAAATAGTTTCCTTCGAGTTATTTCGAAGCAATTAATTCCATAAATTATCTGGGAGTATGCATTAGGAGTGATTTAAAATGGAATGATCATATAAAGTTGATCGTCGGTAAACAGATGCCAGACTAAGATTCATTGGAAGAATCCTAAGGAAATGCAATCTGAAAACAAGGGAAGTAGGTTACAGTACGCTTGTTCGCCCACTGCTTGAATACTGCTCAGCAGTGTGGGATCCGTACCAGATAGGGTTCATAAAAGACATAGAGAAGATCCAACGGAAAGCAGCGCGCTTCGTTACAGGATCATTTAGTAATCGCGAAACCGTTACGGAGATGATAGATAAACTCCAGTGGAAGACTCAGCAGGAGAGACGCTCAGTAGCTCGGTACGGGATTTTGTTAAAGTTTCGAGAACATACCTTCACCGAAGAGACAAGCAGTATATTGCTCCCTCCTACGTATATCTCGCGAAGAGACCATGAGGATAAAATCATAGAGATTAGAGCCCACACAGAAGCATACCGACAGTCCTTCTTTCCACGAACAATACGAGACTAGAATAAAAGGGAGAACCGATAGAGGTACACAGGGTACCCTCCGCCACACACAGTCAGGTGGCTTGCGGAGTATGGATGTAGATGTAGATGTAGATGTAATGTAGAATGCAGTATACGTTCCAAAACCCTATTGCAAATCGACTTTAGTGATATGGGCCTGTAATTCAGCGGATTACTCCTACTTTCCTTCTCAAGTATTCGACTTGCGCAATTTTCCAGTCTTTAGGTACGGAACTTTCTGTGAGCGAGCGGTTTACATAATTGCTAAATGCGGAGCTATTGTATCAGAATACTCTGAAAGGAACCTGACTGGTACACTATCTGGACCGGACGCCTTGGCTATATTGATACAAGCTGCTTTGTTACACCTAGGATACCAACGTATACGTTTGGCAGTTGTCTTGATTGTAATTCAGGAATATTTATTTCGTCTTCTTTGTTGAAGGAGTTTCGGAAAACCGTGTTTAATAATCTGCGACTACAACGGTGTTATCGCGCAGTGAAGATATTGATTGCGTCTTGCCTCTGATGTGCTTTGTGTATGCCTAGAATTTCTTTGTGATTTCTGGCAGATTTCGTGACAGAATTTCGTTGTCGAAACTATTGAAATAATCTCTCATTGAAATACGCGCTATATTTCGAACTTTGCCAATCTTGGAGTTTTTGCGTTGTTTTAAATTTGGCATGCAATTTTCGCTGCTTATGCAACAGCGATCAGACCCGTTGTTTGTACCATAGGGGATAAGTACCATCACTTAATATTTTGTGTGGTATCCATCTCTCAATTGCTGTCGATACTATTTCTTTGAAATCTTTGCACAACTTTTCTATGTTTACATGATCAGATAGGAAGGAGTGAAGGCTGTCTCTTAAGTGGGTGTTAAGAGCACTTTTATCAACATACTTTGCGTTTCTTTTTGATGGTTGTAGGTGTTACGGTATTCAGCAACAGCGACTGTCTTGTGGTCGCTAATCCCTGTATTCGTTACGGTACTCACTATTTGTCCAGGAATATTTGTTACTAAGAGGTCAAGAATACTTTCGCAACCACTTCCGCTTCCATTGGGCTCGTGAACTAATTGTTCAAAACAATTTTCTGAGAAAGCATTCAGTGTAATTTCGAATGACGTTTTATGCCTGCCTCCGGCTTTAAACGTATAATTTTATAGCATATAGAGGGTAGATTGACGCTTTCCCTCTATGGGCGCCCATTTAGCCGCATCGTTCATGTCAGTCGATTACAAAAATCTTCTTCTTCTTCTTCTACTACTACTACTACTCTTCTTCTTTCCCCTAGCAGTTCTCTCGTCTAGGGCATGGTTTTCTTTTAAATGATTTGGCAAATTTTATTTTGTTACATGACATTGATATCGGATGCACTGCCTGCTGTCACATTCGTCAGGGTGGCGTAAGAGTTGAAGTCGTGTGCACCATCTATGTGTGAATAGTGCAAACTCTGTTCACCCATTATTAATTACTTCGCGGAAAACGATGTGTTGACATAATGTCGGACAGATTCAAAAAAATATCCTGCTTGTGAAACACACCTGGCTATTTATTCCCACAACGTATTGAGTGCTATCAACGGGGGGCCCCAAACTGAAGCCATATTTATATGTTCCCAAAGGTTTTTGATACCGTTCCTCGCAAGCACCCTCTAATAAAATTACATGTCCTTGAAGAATCGTCTCAGTTGTGCGCCTGGATCTTAGATTTCCTGTCACAAATGTCAGAGTTCGTAGTAACTGACGGAAAGACGTCGAGTAAAACGTAGGTGATATCTTGTATTCCCCAAGGAAGTGTTATAGGCCCTCCGTTGTTCCTAAATTACAGAAGCGATGTAGAAGACAACCTGAGAAGCCGTCTTAGATTCGTTGTAGGTGATGCTGACATTTACCGTCTAGTAATTTCATCAGAAAATGAAAGCCAACTGGAAAATGCTTTAACCAGCATAACTGTATTGTGCGAAAGATGTCAGTTGACTTCAAATTAGGCAGATTGTGAGGTCATCCACTTGAATATTTAGAGGAATCTGTAAAATTTCTGCCACACATTAATCAGACAAATTATAAAGCTATCAGTTCAATTAAATACTTACGAAATACGACTAAAAACAACTTACCTTAGAAAGCTCACATAAATTTTGTGGTGCGGAAGGCAAACTACAGAATGTATTCTGTAGGCGGAACACCAAGAAAATGGGAAAATGGAACAGGTCTACTGAAGAGCCTGGCTACACTCAAAGCTATTTTGTTTGTCTACGTGGTGTTGCTAAATTACTCTTGTCCATCCTCTGGTAGAGTGTTGCTATGTAGTATGGGATCCTTACCAGATAGGATTGACGGGAGACATCGAAACATTTCAAAGCAGAACAGCTCGATTTGTGATATAGAGAATCATGGATGTGGCATGCAAGTTGGGATAGCAATCATTAAAACAAACGGCGTTTTTCGTTGCGGAGAGATCGTTTCACAAAATGGCAGTCTCTAACGTTCTTCTCCTAATGTGAAAATTTATGTTGTCACCGATCTACAGAGGAAGAAATGAACATTGCAATAAAATAAGGGAACAGAGAGCTCACATAGAGAGATTTCAGTATTCTTTTTCCCGTGTGCTGTTAGAGAGTGGAAGGGTAGATGAACAGAGTGAAAGTGGTTAGATGAGCCTCTGACAGCTACGTAAGTGCGAATTACAGAATAGACGTGTGTATGCACAACTAGAGGTAGATTTTCTTTGTGTTAGCGCATTGTAAGTAATTGAGTATTGTATTCTGTGAGGCAGAAGACAACATAACATCTAAAATCAAGCGTGGAACACTACCGACAAACCGTACTGGACGGTGTACCAGCTCACGTTCGTTGATCCGCCGATCCTGGTCTCCTGCTCTCTGAAGCCAGCACGCTGCGTTAGATACACCACCAGATAATTAAAAAACATGTGCTCATCTACATATTTCTTCACCAGTAAACGATAACGCACAGTGAAAGTATTGAGCGCGGCACCGTAGTAACCCTCGCCTACGTTATTCTCCTTGTTCTATAGAAGCAGTTCCCTTGAACTGCGAGGAATGGCATCAACGTCAGGTCGATTAATTCTGAGAATTAGTCTGCCAAGAACTAAAATTGGATTTATATTGGGAATCTTTCCGCAGACGTCCTGTCAGCAGCCTGATCGGTCAGACAGGGTGGGCTTCGATCGGAATTGGTAACTGCTAGAGAGGAAATTAAAGCTTACAGCCGTACTCTTCACCATCTCGCTCTGTCGTTTAGCTCACCGCGGAGCATATGTATGCTGTTAAGGTACTGTAGCTTAATAAATCACCAACACCAGCCATTAGAATCAAACTAAATTATGGACAAAATTTTTAGTTTGATTTTATCGTAACTAGAAATAATTTATCGTAAATGTTTCATTAGTCTCATTATTGACTTAAAACCCTAGAGTGCGAGGTCGAAAGTTGAGCCCTTAGTAGGGCTCATCTGAAACAGTTGTATTAGTATTGATAATAGGAAAAATATTAGCTACTAATGATTCATCATTTGCATCAGGAGGGCGACAGGAAATAAGTGTCCAGGAGATGCAGAAATGAACCTTCTATCAGATGTAAATGGATATCGCATACATTCAAGAAATGTTCAAAGCAAATCATTAACTTACTGTATGAACACCGAACGAAAAATATGACACAAAGGTTCGCATCATCAAGATACAAGGAAAACTCCTTGGGAGTTACAAGACTTGCAGGAAACGCAGCTAGCTATCCACTGTCAAAGAATGCATGTAGAATGATGTTGGTGTAACGGGTCACGAGAACTGATCGAATGTGATGCCATTTAACCGAATGATAAACAGTTTATACTGGAGCTTTTCGTGAAACTCTCTGGCTATGCATTAACGTGTAGCTACAGACAGTGCGATAATATGTCTTATAGACACGGAGAACACAAAACTCCAGAGACAGAATTTGTCTAGACGTTCCATGTGGTATTAACTGCAATGTCACACACTTATCAGGAAGGGCTGTTTGCTCTAAAGGTGTATAATTTTTATACGCGTACTAGGAATCAAGCAAAATCAAATTTGTTGTGGTTGGCAGGAGAGCCAACACCGTGTTACTAGACGAGGCCGAAAGGCAAGTGATTTAGCTCAGGCAGGCTGGCGTGAGGTCTGTAACAGGACAAGGAAATTAGAATTTAGAAAAACGGTCGTAGCTGGTGGAACACTTAACTTTAATCCATTGATGGCGAACGTCGCTCTTGACATTACATGATCCACAGTATCAATAGTAACTGATAATGGCGCCTTGCTAGGTCGTAGCAAATGACGTAGCTGAAGCCTACGCTAACTATCGTCTCGGCAAATGAGAGCGTAGAAGTCAGTGAACCATCGTTAGCAAAGTCGGCTGTACAACTGGGGCGAGTGCTAGGAAGTCTCTCTAGACCTGCCGTGTGGCGGCGCTCGGTCTGCAATCACTGATAGTGGCGACACGCGGGTCCGACGTATACTACCGGACCGCGGCCGATTTAAAGGCTACCACCTATCAAGTGTGGTGTCTGGCGGTGACACCACAAAATTATTTTGATCAACTATTGGCCAAAAGCAGTGCTAATACCTTAGCTGTAAATCGCTTACGTCCATTTTCCCACTCCTGATTGCAAGATCAGGAACACCATAAAGAGTTGTAGGGGGCAGAGTCCCTCCAACTTCTCGCAGCACAATGAATAATTTTCCAGCCAATTTACAATCAAGACTAACAGTCGGCTTAATTGTATACGAATTCGTTAAGAGAAGGATATTAGTTAATTTTGTTCAACTCTCTTGCTATCTCTAAATTCCAGGGTGCGGTTCATACGCATTTCTCCTTCAAATCCCGATTGGTCGGAGTTGAAAACAAATTTCTTTCTGAACGATAGGATAAGTTTGTTTATCTCATCAACAAACTTTCTTGCCGATTTCGCAGTTTGTTGTTCATCGTCAAGTTGACGATTTGATTGAAATTTCGTTATCTCACGTCATCCAATACCGTAGCATTGTTTGAAGCATTGCAACCATTCACAGCTTCACTTGAAATCACAATAATCTATGCCGTGTGCAATTTTATGTGCATAATATAGTAGGTCACTATATGTACATCCTGTAAATTCTATCCTTAAAGCGCAGTAACATGTTTTTATAACAAGTAAAGTACACTTTGTCCTCCCCAGATTTTCTTATCCACTACACGGTCATATTGCTACGGACTTATTTGAAATCTATCATAACTTATTTTACCAAGCTGCGGATGCTCTTCCCTGTACGTAACTATGTCTAGTACCCGCTCCTCACTGGGGACGGGATTTGTGGCTCCCTGTCTCACGAGTATTGTGAACTACATGGCACAACACCTGTTGCAGCATCACTTTCACTTAAGTACGTATCACCATCATTATATTCCTCAGGTACATTGTGCGCAGGGTCGAGCATATACGACACCACACATTCCATTGACTCATCCTGCAGAAACGTTAATATTTCGAAATATGTCACGCCTTTCTCACTCTTCGAAATTCCTTGGGTGCTTTCGCACGAAATGTCATCTTCTGCAATTATCGTTGTCGATATAATACAGTGTTTGTCGTTAGCATTGCTATGCTTTGTACCAACAGCACTAGCAATGTAGCACGGTTGTGAATTACCCGGCGACAAAGAGGTTCAACTACTCTCCGAAACGTTTTACATTTTACACTTTGGCTAGGGAATGGTATTATTTGAACCCCCTTTTACGGGATATTTTGGTTGTGTATCGTATCCGAGATTGATTTCAGGTTGAAATGTGATAATTCAGTTGAGAGTCGGTGAAAACAATGAATGTGAATGTCAAATAAAGGTTTTGGTCACAGATTGACTTAGTGTAGCCTGATATATACTTTCGGGCCGTATTTAAACACACTTCGCACCATAAAACTAAAAATACTAGGTAAATTCAGAAAACGTTTTTAGGTTGCGGACAGTCTAAAAAAGCATGTGTCTTCCACCACAAACGACGCTAAACTGATGTTAGCCACAATAGTGCCATCTATCGCTTGTTCAAGTACAATTTGTGCGTCATCTCATGACAACGTTGAGAAAAACACCGGCTGAAACCTCAGAACATAACGGATGATACTGAAAAACTATAATACTTAATTACATTTCGCATCTCATTTGGATTGCACTGACTGAAAACTGAACCGAGATGTTAACATATCCAAAACCTGCAGGGAAGCTTACAGCCCTCTAAGAGAGACGCTTTGTCATAGACCTGTCTGACAGAGACTGTTTACTGAGGAACATGGTATCAAAGTAAAAGTACAAGTAACGAAAAGTAAGAGATAAGTCACATATATGTTTCTTGAAACAAGTACAAATGAAACGTGGGTAGGAAATGTCTAGTAACTCTTAGAACCCAGCTCATGGAACAGGTTTACATTAAATGTATAGCATAAACCGGGATGTTCGTGTTCACTTGGAAACTAAAGACTGAATGTTTTTGGATGCAGTTCTTATGTAATGTTAGAATGTAATTTATTCATAGCTATTTACACATAGCTATTTAAAACAGCAAGGTAACGGAAAATAAATAGTGTAAATTTATGTACATTCAAAAATATCATTGAAGCTGTTAAACACTGTGGCACAATTTATGTAATATTTCAGTATAATCAAACTGAAACTAAAGCACCAAATGCAAACTTCTTAGGTGTGAATGTCTCTTTTTTAGATGGATTCCTCATCATCTTCTGTATACTAACGCAAAAGGAAAGCCTGTAAGCTAAAATTATGTAGACAGGAAACAGTAGAATACCAAATTAATGATTTATTTATCAATCTCTGCCAGTTACATACAGGAAATAGAATATGTTTCATTGCTGCAGAGACAAAAATAAAAGCAACACACAGTATTTTTGAGTAGGTATACTACAATAGTGTTGCTAGTTGTTCATTTTCAAGCCTCAGGTTTTTCTCCTCTGGCCCTTAATATCTGGAATACACCAATTTGTACACAACAATAAGAAGGTGGGCTACAGCATGGCAACTGTTGTAGGAAAGCTGTACACAGAGCAGAAATGGTTAACGAACAAGTGAGCACAGTTAAGAGAAAATATGCTTAACTTACGAAAACGCATTATAAGAAATGCAGCAAGAGACAGTGTTCAGCTATCAGTGTCAACATGGATGAGGTTTTCTGCACTACAGCATTAACTATGGTATAAGAGCCACGACTGGACAGCGTCTGCGTAGCGTCAGATGGCGTTGTGGTTCCAAGCAGAAGTGGGCCGAGTGGCTGCCACTGGCCATCCTATATTGCAGTAGCAGAGGTCGCTGATGGTGCGGAGCTGCTGGAGGTGTGGCTTAGTGGACGCACGCCATTGGGTCCGCCAGGTGTCACGCGACTGCTGCAGGCGCCAAGTGGAAGCTTCCCGTTTCGTTGCCAATCTTAATCTGCCGTGGCGTGCTATCAATAACTGTTACACCAAGGACTGTCAGAACAGTAGTGGAACTGTACATGGCTTTAAATGTCGATTCTGGAGGAGGAACCTTTAATTATTATCCTGACATTTCATCCTGTTCTTGTGTTTCCCAAAAAACATTAGACTTCTGAAAGTGGCGTACCTGTGAGTAAAAGTGAATATATATGGAAATTGCACAGAAAGATGTTTTAAGCAAGGTATTTTTTACTTTTTAACAAATGTATCAGAACACGGCAAGAAATGCCGATGAATGATCCAGAGGTCCTTTTCTCGTAGTGTCAGTATTATTTATGTGTGACTGCACTATATATATTACTGTCCTGATGTAAAAATACAGTGAGACTTCCATTTGAGAGACAGAGCTAGTCAGATGTGCAACATGGACGAGGGGGCACACACACACGCACACACACAACTCACACTCTGACCACAGACCCACACAGAAATGTTCCATAGGAGCTATTGTGAACGAAAATAATGTAATCACTGGAAGTTGTGGGTTTATGTAGCCATGAAAAATCTTTGTGTACCCTGTTTAACTATGAACGGTTTCAGATCATAATTCCTTTTAGGGAATATCTGTGAGGCCTTTATTCATTTTTGTGTTTTGACTATTATTTCAAATTCTTTATCTTCATTCGTCCTCAAAAACTGACACCATGAAGAAAGCTAAGACACTGACACTCATATGCTTCATAATAACAGAAATTCATGGGCAAAGCTATTTTCAAACAGTTTAATTGTGCACTTAAGAACGAAATGTAAGTCGCTTATTTGTACCTGAAATTCAGACCTAGGAATTACCACAGTTTGTACAGAGAACTTAAGAGATACACTTGTGACATTTGACACCTGTGTTCACAGTTCTTATGTTTGTATCTGTTGACGGAGAATAAACTATTGATCCTTTCTTTCCATTTGCTATATTCACCTACTCATGTATTTTTTTCCATTCTGTGGAACTCTATCGGTAATTATCAAGAGAAATAGTTAGCCTATTTGTGCATTGTAAGATCAGAAGCATTTTTCACTTGGAGCGTTATGCACTAAATTACTAACAATGATTCTGAACATCATGTGGCTACAGATAACTTAAAGTATAGAGGATGTACTGATATAGTAGCTACTCTTAATTTACTTTTCGTTTACTGGGTAGACCTGTACGAAATCTCGTCTTTTTCAATAGGCATCTTACTGAAAGTTTTTGCAGCAGGAAACATAATACTAAAGCAAGACCGATTTGTGTGATTACAAACAAATACTAATGAGGAAATGTGGTGCCATGTGAATATAAGGAAGCAAACATTCTCAAAGAAGCATCTGCATGACATTCAATTACAGTCATGGTAAACTGTACTCTTCTTCATTAAAATCAACATTTTTTAAGAACTAAATAAAACAAAAATTCATAACTGAACATGAACAAGGAGTACACGTTTTAGTATGGATTCTCAATGACAATTTCTTCCTTATTTTTTCATCCTCCAGAAATTTGAATATAATTATGTTTTGGTCTCATGTGTAATTTCTTCTATAAGTCGCAAAGAACAACGAAATTGCCTTTTGTCGTAAAAAAAGAAGCACATTACTTGATTGAACACGCACATATTGTCCAATCTAGTGAACACACAGCAAAGAAAAACAGTTCACGTCCAATCAGCTAGTAATTACAGTCACGAATGAACTTAATTACAATAAAGAGTGTAGAGTGCGAATGTTTCTCTGTTGCCTACTCACGACATCATGTTGTGGTGTCACGTGCCACATGTAGAGGCGTCCTTTCCTTAAGAGGTGTTGCTTCAGGCAATTTCCCATGTTCTTTTAGGCAAATGCTGCACCGGTCACCAATTTTGCACCTTAGAGTATTCGTTTCGCAAACAGTCAAAGTACCATCACGCACATAAGAAAGTGTAAGCAATTCACAGACAGATGGAGCACACGAGTTCTCCCCCTTGGGAACTGACAACTGCTGCGGCAGGAAGTGCACCGGACAGCAGATTTAAATAAAATACGTTTGCCAAATCCTGAGCACAACGTCAACCCCACACGAGTGGGAAAAGACGAAGGAGAAGAAGAAGACGAAGGAGAAGATTCATGTCGTAACCTCCTAGTGAAGCTTGGAGCTACGAAATACTGACGCTTTGTAAGCTGCCTACACGCGAACTCGTAGGCGCTCCGATTCAGCAGTATCAGTTGCGTTGCGAAGGACTGAGACTGCATGCAAGGTATTAATAATTTATCAGATTGTCAGCATAATAGCCCTCCATTTTCTTCATGCCGAATCCTTAAAGGTGATTGATCGGGCGGGAGTCTTTGCGTCGTCACTGCGCATAGAAGATGTTTTCGAAAGTTGTAGTGTGGAGTATACGAGTACATGTACACTACCTGATCAAAAATATCTTGTCAGCCCCATGTAATTGAGTGTTAACCAGCAGATGCCACTAGAGGCTGGTCTCCCCGTAAAAAGGAGGCGAACAGTATCGTACTGCCAATGGAGAAGCAGTAACGGCAGAATAGACAATTTAGGAGAGCTCAGCGACTTTGAACGTGAATTACACTTTGGTCGTCCATATAGTTACAAATCGATGAGGGACATTTAAACCCTTCAAAAGCTGTTCAAGGCGAATGTTGGTGATGTAACTGTGAAGTGCAAACACGAAGGAACAACCACAGCTAAACTAATACTAAACAGGCCTCTCACACTGACAAACCCATAAATTGTTTATAAAAAAACCATCAAATCAGCGGTAGGAATAGTTCGTGAGCTCCAGAGTGCTACCAACAGTCCAACTAGCACAATGACTGTAAGTAATCAAGAAGAGCGGGATAGAACGGTCGTGCGGTTCCTCATAAGACATACATTTCTGTTGTCAAATTTATACCATGCTAGAGATGGTGTAAAGACCGATGCCACTGGACAGGGGATTACTGGAAACAAGCAAACTGTATTGGGGTGTTACGGGGACATCGAAAAAAAATTCCCGAATTATTCCCAGATTTCTCCCGGATATCTCGTTTAAAAACTATGCTTTTTCCAGGGCAAAAATACACTTTTTTCTGTGCTAAGTGACAGTAGGTTTTCCGTAGATTTTCCCTCGAAACTGTAGTACTTATCAATCTTTTGAACGGTTAACGTTTTATACAAACGCGAAGAACTTCCCGGAAAATAAAGGCGGGGCAAAAAAGTTTTGGAGAGACTTTTAATTAAAAAAAGGAGAGAAGTTTTGGAAAGACCTTTGATTTACAGCAACATATACGCTGCATATTTTCGTATTACTAAAATATAAATTCGAATTGCACCAAACACAACGCGTTAGTTTCCGGAGCTTTGAAACCGATGTTGCGATGCCCTTTTGTAAGCGAGTCATATCTCAAGCCACGAGATCTCGTCAGCCGATGACAGCAGCTATTCAGAGCATAGGACACGCGTTATAGTCAGCCAATAGCAAGATAACTGGTTACATAGCACGAACACGCAAGAGGAAAAGTTAACGGTTTACGTTAATGTACACAGTACCGTATATCTACAAGAAAAGCTAAGCTTTCACATAAAATATTAATCTCTAAGATTAACACGCTGCAACAGAAGCTAAGCTTTCACCTGTAATATTGATGCTTTTTTGGGTGTGTTATACTTTAAGACACATCACACAAATGTGCCAGTAAATTTAAAATTATGACATAAATGTCTCGACTCGAAATTCTTGTAATTGGCTGGTCCTCAAACTGTTCACTTTCGAACGCTCTCTGATTTAGGTATCCATCCCACTTTCTCACACGTAACATAATTCATCTTGCATAAAAAGAAATTTACTTTGAAAGTAATGCTTTTCTAACCACCTTTCGCAATACTATCTGGAGACTGTTAGAAATAAGTTCGATTTACCAATTGCCAGAGAGCGCCAGAAAACAGGCATTATTGTGCGTGTGCAACTGCAGTGATGTAAGAAGCCGTATGTTCGTGTGTATAAAGCACTAAGATACCTTACATTACACCATAAAAGAAACAGGGCATCAGAGGATATCCTAAAGAGCATCGAAATTTCGTAAACCATAATAAAATGCATAATTCGGCTTGAAGTGCAAATTGGCTTTTTCCAGATTCACAATGAAGTAGGTCCCATCTGATATTAAGCTTTTCAGTGTGATTTTTGGGATGTAAAGTTTTTTGGAATACCAGTACTCTACGATCTCATTTTTGGTTCTTCTTTATGGCATAATGCCATATATGGCAGAAGATCGTGCACTCGAAATTCAGCGACCAGTTGGAACTAGCCAATACTGTAGAATGAAACACTTCGTTTCAAATAAAGTGATTGCCCCGGCGGAAAGATTAATAAAGCCAAATTTCTAGAGCAAACTTGCAAAAATAACTTCACTGTTCTGCAAGGCGATTAATGCTTGACTGCAACTAACTTGGAAATAAAATCAAATCAGAAAACTGAAATTAATAATATGTTTTTGCCCTCCATATTAATGTGAATATTTTAATTCACTTGATAGCTCCTGGCCACAGAAATCCGTTTTGTTTCCAGTAGACTGGTAGCAGTATACGAAGAGAAACAGAGAAACCACTTAACGTAAACACGAGTCATGTGGAGGTTAACCCCCTCCCCACTACAACTCAGACAACTCTGTGAAAACGTGTATCTGGCAGCTTGGGTGCGCGAGAAAACATTTTCTCGTTTGCATCTGGCTGCTTGCTGCTACTACCGATACAGCTAACAGCCAAACTTCAAGTAGCGGGCGAAGGTACTGCTTATATGCGAGTCAAATGCGCATTCGCAACAGACAGCTGGCAATTAGTCAAACGAGTCTAATGTGAACAGTTGTGACGTCATGCTCATAGCAAGCAGCAAGGTTACTAAGCAGTTTAATATTACGAAGAATTACAATTTGCGCCCTACGGCCTTCTGTAGACGCTAGTGCGTGCACGTTTTTTTGTGGTAAATTGCACATTTCCTTTGTCATTAAGGTTTTTTTACCTCTCGTTTATATTTTATTGCTGCAGTATCATTCTCCAGTAGCAGGATGCAATAACATTCTTTGCTAGAGAATCAATTCTGCAGTCAAAACTCCAAAAATTTAACTGAAAACCAAAACAATGAAAAATTCCCGGGCTTTTCCCGGATTTCCCGGTTGTCCCGGTTCGTATACACCCTGTAGTAATGATGAATCACGCTACATTCTGTAGGTTTTTGATGGAAGCGTTTAGGTCTGGGTTTGGCGAATGTGTATTGAACATTACTTACCATCATTTTATTTTTTTTTTTGTCATCAGTCTACTGACTGGTTTGATGCGGCCCGCCACGAATTCCCTTCCTGTGCTAACCTCTTCATCTCAGAGTAGCACTTGCAACCTACGTCCTCAATTATTTGCTTGACGTATTCCAATCTCTATCTTCCTCTACAGTTTTTGACCTCTACAGCTCCCTCTAGTACCATGGAAGTCATTCCCTCATGTCTTAGCAGATGTCCTATCATCCTGTCCCTTCTCCTTATCAGTGTTTTCCACATATTCCTTTCCTCTCCGATTCTGCGTAGAACCTCCTCATTCCTTACCTTATCAGTCCATCTAATTTTCAACATTCGTCTATAGCACCACATCTCAAATGCTTCGATTCTCTTCTGTACCGGTTTTGTCACAGTATTTGATATTAGTAGACTTCTCTTGGCCAGAAATGCCTTTTTTGCCATAGCGAGTCTGCTTTTGATGTCCTCTTTGCTCCGTCCGTCATTGGTTATTTTACTGCCTAGGTAGCTGAATTCCTTAACTTCATTGACTTCGTGACCATCAATCCTGATGTTAAGTTTCTCGCTGTTCTCATTTCTACTACTTCTAATTACCTTCGTCTTTCTCCGATTTACTCTCAAACCGTACTGTGTACTCATTAGACTGTTCATTCCGTTCAGCAGATCATTTAATTCTTCTTCACTTTCACTCAGGATAGCAATGTCATCAGCGAATCGTATCATTGATATCCTTTCACCTTGTACTTTAATTCCACTCCTGAACCTTTCTTTTATTTCCATCATTGCTTCCTCGATGTACAGATTGAAGAGTAGGGGCGAAAGGCTACATCCTTGTCTTACTCCCTTCTTAATACGAGCACTTCGTTCTTGATCGTCAACTCTTATTATTCCCTCTTGGTTGTTGTACATATAGTATATGACCCGTCTCTCCCTATAGCTTACCCCTACTTTTTTGAGAATCTTCAACAGCTTGCACCATTTTATATTGTCGAACGCTCTTTTCAGGTCGACAAATTCTATGAATGTGTCTTGATTTTTCTTTAGCCTTGCTTCCATTATTAGCCGTAACGTCAGAATTGCCTCTCTCGTGCCTTTACTTTTCCTAAGGCCAAACTGGTCGTCACCTAGCGCATTCTCAACTTTCTTTTCCATTCTTCTGTATATTATTCTTGTAAGCTGCTTCGATGCATGAGCTGTTAAGCTGATTGTGCGATAATTCTCGCACTTGTCAGCTCTTGCCGTCTTGAGAATTGTGTGGATGATGCTTTTCCAAAAGTCAGATGGTATGTTGCCAGACTCATATATTCTACACACCAACGTGAATAGTCGTTTTGTTGCCACTTTCCCTAATGATTTTAGAAATTCTGATGGAATGTTATCTATCCCTTCTGCCTTATTTGACCTTAAGTCCTCCAAAGCTCTTTTAAATTCCGATTCTAATACTGGATCCCCTATCTCTTCTAAGTCGACTCCTGTTTCTTCTTCTATCACATCAGACAAATCTTCACCCTCATAGAGGCTTTCAATGTATTCTTTCCACCTATCTGCTCTCTCCTCTGCATTTAACAGTGGAATTCCCGTTGTACTCTTAATGTTACCACCGTTGCTTTTAATGTCACCAAAGGTTGTTTTGACTTTCCTGTATGCCGAGTCTGTCCTTCCGACAATGATATCTTTTTCGATGTCTTCACATTTTTCCTGCAGCCATTTCGTCTTAGCTTCCCTGCACTTCCTATTTATTTCATTCCTCAGCGACTTGTATTTCTGTTTTCCTGATTTTCCCGGAACATGTTTGTACTTCCTCCTTTCATCAATCAACTGAAGTATTTCTTCTGTTACCCATGGTTTCTTCGCCGCTACCTTCTTTGTACCTATGTTTTCCGTCCCAACTTCTGTGATGGCCCTTTTTAGAGACGTCCATCCCTCTTCAACTGTGCTGCCTACTGCGCTATTCCTTATTGCTGTATCTATAGCGTTAGAAAACTTCAAACGTAACTCGTCATTCCTTAGAACTTCCGTATCCAACTTCTTAGCGTATTGATTCTTACTGACTAATGTCTTGAACTTCAGCGTACTCTTCATCACTACTATATTGTGATCTGAGTCTATGTCGGTTCCTGGGTACGCCTTACAATCCAGTAACTGATTTCGGAATCTATATCTGACCATATCTTCCCGTATCTCCCGGCCTTTTCCAAGTATACCTACTCCTCTTGTGATTCTTGAACAGGGTATTCGCTATTTCTAGCTGAAACTTGTTACAGAACTCAATTAGTCTTTCCCCTCTTTCATTCCTTGTCCCAAGCCCATATTCGCCTGTAACCTTTTCTTCTACTCCTTCCCCTTCAACTGCATTCCAGTCGCCCATGACTATTAGATTTTCGTCCCCCTTTACATACTGCATTACCCTTTCAATATCCTCATAGACTTTCTCTATCTGTTCATCTTCAGCTTGCGTCGTCGGCATGTATACCTGAACTATCGTTGTCGGTATTGGTCTGCTGTCGATTCTGATTAGAACAACCCGGTCACTGAACTGTTCACAGTAACACACCCTCTGCTCTACCTTCCTATTCATAACGAATCCCACACCTGTTATACCACTTTCTGCTGCTGTTGATATTACCCGATACTCATCTGGGCAGAAATCCTTGTCTTCCTTCCACTTCACTTCACTGACCCCTACTATATCTAGATTGAGCCTTTGCATTTCCCTTTTCAGATTTTCTAGTTCCCCTACCACGTTCAAGCTTCTGACATTCCACGCCCTGACTCGTAGAAAATTATCCTTTCGTTGATTATTCAATCTTTTTCTCATGGTAACCTCCCCCTTAGCAGTCCTCTCCCGGAAATCCGAATGGGGGACTATTCCGGAATCTTATGCCTATGGAGAGATAATCATGACACTTCTTCAACTACAGGCCACATGTCCTGTGGATACACGTTACGTGTCTTCTATGCAGTGGTTTCCATCATACGTCGTGCCAACAGTGGAAGTATGGCACAGATGGTGTACATTTACGGAGGTAACTCTCGTGCTTATGGTGTGGTCCCTTTATTTCGCTTAACAAAAACGCTAATTCTTGAATTATACAGCTATTTACAGCATTGTAAACCGCATGCAGTAGAGGAATAGTTCGCAGTTTGTGACTGTTTGTGTCTCTACGACAGTGTACGTTGCATAAAGCAGCATCTGTGAGTCAACGGTGTGCGGTCAGTAACATTCCTGAAATGAACTTGGCTGCCCAGATTTCAGACTTGAAACCAGTAAACGAAAGAAATCGTCTTGGTGCACATGACATGTTTCAATAAAGGAAACAAGACTTCTATATATAGTATCGCAAGTAATAAATATTCTTCAAACGTATTTAAACGCTTGAAACGTATTTAAACACTTCAATACCGACGAGAGGAAAATTCCAGTTACCATACTCAAGTGCCAAAGCTGTAATGCAGTGTGTACAGGAATGACAAGCACACATTTTAGCACAGGGCACAACCGACATAGCATACGTAGGAGGTATGACACTAGTCACTTTTCGTTTGCAGGACTTTTAAAACAATGTAACCATTATACCAGAAATGTAGTGTAAAATATGAAAATTATCACAGTTAATGATAAAAATAAATATCTCGTTCCAATACAGGTAAAATCTCAGATTCGAAAAGCCGTAGCAGAGAACAATGGCCTGATGAATGAGCAGACACATGTAAATAACAGCTCACTTCTATACCTGGCCAAAGAGTTCACAGACACACAAATGTAACCCTCGACATTTTTCAACGCTACACAACAGTTACCGTCTTAACAAGGTGGAAGAGGGTGTGTCATTTGTGTCCTGTGTTAAATATAGTTTTATGCTACTAACAGAAAAACAGCCTCACCAGCACTACAGCAAGACCGTATGTAGTGGAATATCAACACACACACACACACACACACACACACACGTGCACACACGCCCACATACAAACAATTACACACACACACACACACATACACACACACAGAGAGAGAGAGAGAGAGAGAGAGCGAGAGAGAGAGAGAGAGTAAGAAACAAAGTTCATATTCAGCAAAATTTGCTAATAACAGAACGTTTTGTAGCTTACATGTACAAGTGTTGCAGGCAGAACTTACAAGCTTCTCTGAAAGGGAAAATACTGTCGACGATTCATAGCTGTACGAAATAATTCGACGTTGGCTTTTTGTTCATTGATATCAGAAAGCTGGTGTGGCCGAGCGGTTCTAGGTAGCTTCAGCCTGCAACTGCGCGACCGCCATGGTCGCAGGTTCGAATCCTCCCACGGGCATGGATGTGTGTGATGTCCTTAGGTTAGTTAGGTTTAAGTAGTTCTATGTTATAGGTGACGGATGACCTCAGATGTTAAGTTCCATAGTGCTTGTGATGGGACGTGAAATTGAAGCGTCACCCACCCACCATTGTCAGCCCAGTTTGCAGGTGAATGTAAGTTTAATTTAGTGTTTTGCTTAGGTATTTTGTAATATTTATAATTGTTGTGAATTATCTAAAATTTTGTATTTATTTTTATGTTTCATGTACGGAAAGGCGGCGCAACGAACGGAGACAGCATCTTCGCTGCCGGACCTGAGAGAAAATTGCTGGCCACTATACGTCGCGGGTCGACAGCCAAACAGCAACAGAAGATCCTGAGACCGAGTTGTTGCGTCGTGCTTTTAAAAACCTGAAATAATACAGGTGGTTCTGATGTTCCAGGTATCGATCCATGCAGAATCACCCATACTAGTACTTGGTGTAGCCTCCATGAGCGGCAATGCAGGAGCTGACTCTGACATCGAGTCGATCGTAGAGATGGCGAATGCTGTCCTGGGATACTTTATGCCACGACTGCTCGACCTGTTCAATTAGTTCTGTAAAAGTTGTTGGCTGATGAGTCGCACGAGTGACTCCTCTTCGGACATGTCCGAAAGAACAGATACCATTTTCATATAGTTAAGGCCAACCCGTCAATGACGTTCTTCTCCTGCGCTGGATGCACACGCATTGCCGAACTCTTACGGGACTCGGTAAGATTGTCTATCGTGAGTAATGAGTGTAACGGGCAGGAGCACTACGAATGTAGTGTGTGGAGGTTAAGTTGGGAATGTGAGTCTCACGGAGAGCGTGCGAGGGGTAAATGCCTGCAGTCACTCTATCCTCTGTGCCCTCAGTAGCGCAGATGGATAGAGCATCTGCCAAGTAAGCAGCAGATCCCGGGTTCGGGTCCCGGTTGGGGCACACATTTTCAACTGTCCCTGTTGATATATATCAGCTCTTGACGACAGCTTAGGGTCTCGATTGAATTATCATTTCCAGTTCGGAGAATGTGCTGGCCAAGGAAGTTGCTTCTGGTCTTGCAGAGCACATTGAGTATCACAGACAGTGCATGGGCAAAGATTATCTTATTGGAACATCACGTCCCTATTGCAAAACCGGCAAAAGATCGGGTCTAACAACATTCTTCACGTACCTAGCGCTGGTTAGAATACCATCCAGAAACACCAAAGGTGAAAGAGTGTTGTGGCTTATAGCACCGTCGACCATGAGGCTTGGGGTGGGCCCAGTGTGAACAATTGCGCTCTATGTGATAGCGACATTGCCGCAGTGGATACACCGGTTCACGTGAGATCACCGAAGTTAAGAGCTGTCGGGCGTGCTCGGCACTTGGATGGGTGACCATCAAGGCCGTCATGCGCTGTTGCCATCTTTCGGGGTGCACTCAGCCTCGTGATGCCAATTGAGGAGCTACTCGACCGAATAGTAGCGGCTTCGGTCAAGAATGCCATATTAAAGACCGGGAGAGCGCTGTGCTGACCCCACGCCCCTCCTATACGTATCCTCCACTGAGGATGACACGGCGGTCGGATGGTCCCGCTAGGCCACTCGTGGACTGAAGACGGAGTGATAGAGCTCACCAGATCTACATAGTACGTGAAGACTATTACCACTTCTGTGCACCAGAATCTGCTTTCATCGATTAAGACCACGGCGCGCCATTCCAAATGATACGCTGACGACACCACACGAGTCGTGCGCGTCGATGCTGTGGCGTCAGTGAATGACGGGCTAGGTTCGCAACAGTTCATGCTGACACGTCTGGGCTCACGTGCCGTCTTATCAATACCGTGGTAGATCTACGATCTGCCACTGCTCCCCTTACAATACGTCGATCCTGGCGGCTGTCTGTATTGCATGGACGTCTGCGGGTGTGAGAATGTTCACGTGACCATTGGTACCACCATCCTTGCACAACTGACGCACACTACGTGTAACTTTTGTGTAAATTTTCCGAAAGGACCATCCCACCACTCGAAAGGCCACAATTTGACCCCTTTTGAAGTCTCTCAGTTCTCTGTAGGAAGCACGAATGCATCTCCGTCGTTGGTTGCCTGCTTGCTTCAGACGTCCGCATCACACTGAGCCCTCTTGTTGTGAGCATTGCCTATTAGATGGTAGAGACAGATGGCACTAGGTAGCTATGCAACCTCGCTAATTGATGGTGGATTATGTTAATAGCACTATCAGTACGTCTTCTGTACACTAGGCTGCATATGCTGTCATCGCATCAAAATCGCTTCATACTTTTAGGTGCACTATTTTTTTTTCTGCAGTGAATTTTGTCTGTAACCTGCACCTAAGAATTTGAAGCAGAAACCATAAATAAAGAGGTCCTGTGTCACATGCTTTTACTGCATTTCATCATCATAAAAAATTTCGTTGCACTCCATAACATGCTCTCTTACGACTGATGTTTCGACCCAGGTTTCAAATTCTTGAAGATTAATTTTTTTTAGTCTGGGGCACTTGTTTTCACACGAAATACTTCTGATACAATTCTTTTCCTTCCGAGCAAGTTCCCTTATTTCTGTTGAAATCTGGTTGTATTTGGTGTAATCTTCGCGCTTCCGAATACACTGATATATTCTCACTAGTTTAACTTCATGTGCGTTATTATCTGCTTTCCATGATGAAAGTCACCTTTTTTTATGGAGTTTCTATACGTGAAATTTGAATGTCCGAACCACTTTCCACAACAAAACATTCACGGCCCACAGAATCAAAACATATACACGTGCTAACTGAAGTTGCCATTTCAGGTACACGCTCACCGGACTTATCCACACTTCCATATGTCGCACTGTGTACATCCTTGTATCGTAATCCACTGAATTCATCGCCTAATGCTTGCAACATTACTTGGTTTCACATGGAGAATAAAAAACGGAGAATCGAAACCAATGTTATCGCCGTCTGCTCGTCTAGGCTTATAATACTATGCATGTTTGAAAAAACAGGCGCTGTTGACGGTCCTCAGCTGTACGGAATATTTCGAAACTAGTTCACTGAATATTAGGTTGTAGACCTACACATAATACAGCGGATGTCATGAATACACATTCAGTGAATTTATTTTGAACAAATGAAATTTACTTAATAAATCGAGGCAAGACGCCACTAGGAAAACAAATATTGCCTTTATTCACTTATATACAAATGGCAGTAACATAAAAATCTTTAGTACGGTTGTATTCATCTTCACTCACTGTCACATTCTCAGCATGTACTTATATCGGCCATCTTCATTGTACAACACAGGCCATGTAGCAGAAGGTAAGTAGCATATTACACAGATTTCTTTCCTTTCGAGAAGATTCTGTCTACTTTTTCAGAAAATAGTAACGGTCCGTTGTGAGATCATTTGGTTCTCGGGAAATCATGGTAAGTGAAAAGAACGTATAGCATGATCTGGAGAGGCTGTCGGGAAAGTACAAAATGACGAACACCTTGTTTGGGAGATCCAATCTCGTCATGTGTGCCAAGGTTACACCAGAAATAAAGTTTTCAGCGTTTCTTTACAACATGATGATCGTTTTAGTGATTTAGCTGTAGACTTTCCATAGGTATAACAAAAATAATTCACCTATTTACAAGAGCACGAGTCGTTTCTTTTTCTGAAGTAACAGAAAACTAAAGCCATGCACACAGTCGATTTGTGTTATTGTCAGAATTCTCGGTACTGAGATGCAAGTCACAAGAAACACTTCGTGATTCTACGTGTTCAAGCTTGACTACCAAACCACCTTCATTTTCGGAAATAAGGGTGATACGTGTTAAATTTTTTTACGTATTCGTATTTTGGTTACTTTTCAACAGTTAAAACATCGCAATAGGTTAACTCTCACAATACCAAGAGGGGCGTGATAGAATACGTAATGCCCACCATATGATAATATTGTAATCTAATCAAATACTTCTTGTTTTAAAATTTTGAAAAAAGTTTTATTGCTTTTAATGAATTCGTCTACCATAAATTTATATGTTTTAAATTTGTCAGCTAAACGTGTCGCAAAAATTTAGGTCTCTTTAGTAAATGTAACTTTCTGCAATAAGTATCGCTTTCAATACCTCCAGTTTCACGGCTTTACTTACACGTCAGAATGCCTTTCAAAAGTATGTTGAGATTAAATGTCAACGACAATGAACGACATTTGGACTTTTAAAAATTTTTGTTGTGATGTTCACAAAGACGGTATTACACGTTACTGAAAGTGCGTTTATGTTGTAGTAATGTGCTAGAACGTATTTCAGATTATGCCCCCTACTTATTCATAAGTAGCTCCTTAAAAAGTGTGTTGTTAATACTAATCATCAACATATAATGCAATTTGTTCTCCTTTAATTTCTTTAGGGTGGGCATAAAGTACCCCTTGGTAACGCGCGTTGTGGAAAATGCCTTGGTATTGTTGGGTTTAAGCCACAGAAGAGTAATCGATATGGACAAAACGATGCCCACTTCTTGCTCCTACTCTTCAAAGGAATAATTAAAGCCACACATTGTGTACTCTTGCTGAGCATCTAAAAACTTTCAGTTTCCTTTACAAGAAGCTAGTGTTTTCCACCGGGCTTGTGTACGCTGTTATTTAAATGTATACTGTATTGTCTTTCATGGAAATAACTCTGAAGGCCAAGAAACGGTTTTTGGTAGTGTGTTCTGCTTTCTTTATATTATTCATTAAAATTTTATATGTCCAGTCTATGTTCAGTAATTCTGGGCGTAAGCTTACCGATGCAAAATGGTTCAAATGGCTCTGAGCACTATGGGACTCAACTTCTGTGGTCATTAGTCCCCTAGAACTCAGAACTAGTTAAACCTAACTAACCTAAGAACATCACACACATCCACGCCCGAGGCAGGATTTGAACCTGCGATCGTAGCGGTCTCGCGGTTCCAGACTGCAGCGCCGAGAACCGCACGGCCACTTTGGCCGGCCTGACCGGTGCACATACACATCTACACCTACAGGATTATTCTGCAGTTCAGAATTAAGCGCCTGACAGAGGGTTCATCGGACCACCTTCAAGCTATTTGTCTACAGTTTCACTCTCGGACAGCGCTCGAGAAAAGCAAACACTTAAATTTTTTCCGTGCGAACTCTAATTTCTGTTATTTTATTATGACGGTCATTCCTCCCTCCGTAGGTGGGCGCCAACAAAATGTTGTTTCACTCTGAAGAGAAAGTTGGTGATTGAAATTTCATGAGAAGATCCAGCCGTAACGAAAATCGGCTTTTCTTTAATGATTAGCACCCGAGTTCGTGTATCATATCCTTGACACTGTCTCCCACATTTCGCGATAATACAATACGAGCTGTCCTTCTTTGAACTTTTTCGGTGTCCTACGTCTATCCTATCTCTTGTGGGTCGCACACTGCACAGCAGTGGTCCTGAAGAGGACGGACAAGCGTAATGTCTGTTTAGTAGACCTGTTGGATTTTGTAAGTGTTCTGTCAATAAATCGCAATCTTTGGTTTTTGTTACGGCGTTAAGTCAAGCGCTGATACACCAGTCGGGAACGATAGAACAGACAGGGCAGCGAGAAGACGTAAGCCAATTGCACGCTGACCGACCCATTTTCAGGACGACGACGCAACAACAGCGGCCCTTATGCGAAGAGGACACTAGCGGCGAGCCCGACCAGTCGCAACCCAGTTGAGGATTAGCTTCAAGATTAACGAGGTCCATAGGAGCATCGACATTTGTTACTTTGCTTGCACAATGTATGAAACACGGACTTGGGAATCGTTTATACTGAAGAACATTGCTTATTTTGTCTGTCGTCCTTTACTTGCCACACATTTGTGTAACAAAAAGATATTTATCGTATTTTTTTCATTTTGCAATTAAACTCATGTTTGAATGTTATCTAGCGATCCGAGAAAGCAGATTTCCTAGACAATACATACACTCCTGGAAATTGAAATAAGAACACCGTGAATTCGTTGTCCCAGGAAGGGGAAACTTTATTGACACATTCCTGGGGTCAGATACATCACATGATCACACTGACAGAACCACAGGCACATAAACACAGGCAACAGAGCATGCACAACGTCGGCACTAGTACAGTGTATATCCACTTTTCGCAGCAATGCAGGCTGCTATTCTCCCATGGAGACGATCGTAGAGATGCTGGATGTAGTCCTGTGGAACGGCTTGCCATGCCATTTCCACCTGGCGCCTCAGTTGCACCAGCGTTCGTGCTGGACGTGCAGACCGCGTGAGACGATGCTTCATCCAGTCCCAAACATGCTCAATGGGGGACAGATCCGGAGATCTTGCTGGCCAGGGTAGTTGACTTACACCTTCTAGAGCACTTTGGGTGGCACGGGATACATGCGGATGTGCATTGTCCTGTTGGAACAGCAAGTTCCCTTGCCGGTCTAGGAATGGTAGAACGATGGGTTCGATGACGGTTTGGATGTACCGTGCACTATTCAGTGTCCCCTCGACGATCACCAGAGGTGTACGACCAGTTTAGGAGATCGCTCCCCACACCATGATGCCGGGTGTTGGCCCTGTGTGCCTCGGTCGTATGCAGTCCTGATTGTGGCGCTCACCTGCTCGGCGCCAAACACGCATACGACCATCATTGGCACCAAGGCAGAAGCGACTCTCATCGCTGAAGACGACACGTCTCCATTCGTCCCTCCATTCACGCCTGTCCTGACACCACTGGAGGCGGGCTGCACGATGTTGGGGCGTGAGCGGAAGACGGCCTAACAGTGTGCGGGTCCGTAGCCCAGCTTCATGGAGACGGTTGCGAATGGTCCTCGCTGATACCCCAGGAGCAACAGTGTCCCTAATTTGCTGGGAAGTGGCGGTACGGTCCCTTACGACACTGCGTAGGATCCTACGGTCTTGGTGTGCATCCGTGCGTCGCTGCGGGCCGGTCCCATGTCGACGGGCACGTGCACCTTCCGCCGACCACTGGCGACAACATCGATGTACTGTGGAGACCTCACGCCCCACGTGTTGAACAATTCGGCGGTACGTCCACCTGGCCTCCCGCGTGCCCACTATACGCCCTCGCTCAAAGTCCGTCAACTGCACATACGGTTCACGTCCACGCTGTCGCGGCATGCTACCAGTGTTAAAGACTGCGATGGAACTCCGTATGCCACGGCAAAATGGCTGACACTGACGGCGGCGGTGCACAAATGCTGCGCAGCTAGCGCCATTCGACGGCCAACATCGCGGTTCCTGGTGTGTCCGCTGTGCCGTGCGTGTGATCATTGCTTGTACAGCCCTCTCGCAGTGTCCGGAGCAAGTATGGTGGGTCTGACACACCGGTGTCAATGTGTTCTTTTTTCCATTTGCAGGAGTGTATTCTACGACTAGGCTGGATTTAACAGTTTGTTTCCTCCATAACTTTATCTATGTGACAGTCCAGTTTAACAATGCTTCATCTTGGAACTCTTCCATTTGGTCCGTAATATCAGAAATTGAGTCCGCCTTGATGCAAAACACCTTGTTATTCGTTGAATTCTTCCTTCTCCCAAATTACTTTTGGCGACAAGTATCACTATCATCCTTGGGCTTTTTTAATCTATAACATGCAGAAAATAGCATGGTTACCCAAACACAGTAGCACATTATTAAATTTTTCACTATTTGTTTTTTGAAATATAGTTTACTATGGATAATTTCATACTACCTTATTTATTGTATGTTACAGCATGTTTTCAGCAATTATTGTCGCTGTTTACGAAGTATTTTCTGTGCGCTTTTCTTCTGTTGCCGTTTTTTACTTAGCGAACATCATGTCGTCTGCAACCATGTGAGCGGTTGTTAGTAAACAAATACTAAAAGGTAAACTTCGTATGCCAGCAGTATATACTTGAGGCTGTATTAGTGTTGTGGAAACCAGTTATTTGGTGTGATCTGGGCTGTTACTTAGCTATTCATGTACTACGTTCGTTGGATGGTATGTAGCTGCTTATACACAGAAAAACCAAAGTGTGTGTGATGTTTCTTAATAGAGCCAGGCTCAATACATAGGACAAACAAGCAGAAACTTCCGAACGAGGTACATAGAGCACATGAGAGCTCTAAAGAGTGACAGCACACATTCAACTTTTGCAGAACATCTAATGAACAAAAACCATAACCCCGCTAATATCGAAAACGATCTACTCATTCTGAGAAACAGCAACAGTCTATACCGATGACTAACAATAAAAGAAAATTACTACATACAAAAGGCTACAGCCGAAGGGAAAAATGTAATAAACGAAAACACAATACTTTGCTACAACACACTCTTTACCGCTCTGAGAGAACTGACAAAGAACACAGAACAGAAAGCACACACACGCAAAAGAACTACTTCCCCATCATACACAGAGACATAAATAATGAACAGAGGTCGTCGTAATTCACGCTACAGTTTCCATAGCCTTTCTCGCCAAATGTGATACACCTCTCGCCACACGCGCGAACAAGAAGATGGCGTAAAAAGTGCGTATAAAGTGCGAAAGTTTTGTTTTTCTGTGTATAAGAGCAGCTACAAGCCATCCAACAAACGTGAGTACACGAATAGCTAAGTAACCGCTCAGATCACACCAAATAACTGGTTTCCACAACACTACCACAACCCCAAGTATGTATTGTTGACATACAAATTTCACCTTTTAATATTTGTTTACTAACATCCGCTCACATGGTTGCAGATGGCATGATGTTCACTAAGTAAAAAACAGCAGCCGAAAAAAAGCGGACACAAAATATGTCGCAAACAGCGACAATACCTGCTTAAAACATGCTGTAACATACAATAAATAAGGTAGTATGAAAGTATCCATAGAAAACTATATTTCAAAAAATGAACAGTAGAAAATGTAATAATGTGCTACTGTGTTTGTGTAACAATGCTATTTTCTGCTTGCTTTAGATTAAAAAAACCCAACGATGATGGTGATATTTGTCGACGAAATTACTTTGGGATAATAAAGAAATAAACGAATATCTAGGTGTTTTGCATCAAGGCGGACTCAATTCCTGATATTGCTGTAGTACAGTTTAAGTTATTCGTAATTGCAATCCATAAGCAATTAGTTGAATTTATAACATTTAGATTTGTGTGTTTTATCTGTAACCAAATTTTGGCGGATATCTTTGGCGATTCTTGTGAATGACTTCACATTCCTCATTATTTGCAGTCAATTGCCAGTTTTCCCACCATACAGATATCTCGTTTAAATCGTTTTGCAGTTTGTTTTTGTCATCTGAAGAACTTATAGGCAGCATTATCTGCGAACAGTTTAAGGGAATTTAAGTAGGTCAAGAACAACAGAGTACACATAACATTTTCTTGGGAAACGCCTGATATTGCTACAGTTTTACTCAGTGATTTTCCATCAATTATTACCTGTCTCACAGTACGTCACGAATCCAGTCGCACAAGTGAGACGATACTCCATAGACACGCAATTTGATTAAAAATCGCTGTGAGGAACGGTGTCAAAAGCTTTCTGGAAATCTAAAAATATGGAATCAATTTGACATCCCCTGTAGGTAGCACTCATTCAAGAACTAATTATCCTTTGATGGGAAAATAGCTACAACCTAATGTATGAGAGTACTCTTACTCGAGGACAAATTAAGAAAATTGGTGTAGTGTAATGTGGTAGGATAAAGAAGGAAAAGGAGACATTTCTCCCGCAAATACGGAAAGAAAAATCGAAAACTTCATCTGTTTGGCTCGGAAAAACAATCGCCCTGTTTACAAAGAATTTTCTGTTGTCACTTCGCGCGGCCATCGCCATCAAGTAAATCCAATTTTGTCGGGCCGCTACGCCGCTGGACACGGCAGAGAGGGCGGGGTTTTGCCGGGACGGTTGACGGCCCCGTCCACGGCCTCGCGGCAGTGGCAGAGAAAGAAGCAGCGCCCATTGTGCGGGGGTGGCGAATCAGACAGCAAGGCGGCCCCGGCGCCGCTGTTTCTGCCGCCACTTCTTTGTTATCTGCGGTGCACAGTTGACTGGCAGTGGCGCTCTCGCCGCAGCCGCAGCAGCCGCCAATATCGGATCTCAGTTTGCCGCAGGCCTCTCCAAACCACACCATGTCTCCCTACCGCCATGGTATACGTGACACTCTCTCCGTGTAATGACACACTGTCATGAGACGCGGATGGTGTGCAGAAAATTAGACTGGAAACTAGAAAGGAATTTCAGACACTACCGTAGCACTTCAGCAACTTCAGCAGCGTTTTATGGTATGTCTCACGTGAGTGATTTGAAAATGTATTGTCAATGTCACAGTGATTAAGGATAAAAGGCGTGTCAGTTATTTGCAGTTTTTCTCGAAACTCTGTCAAAATACCTAAACGCATGTGTAACTTGAAACACCAAGACACACTCACTCTCTCTCTCACACACACACCCAGCCACACACACACACACACACACACACACACACACACACACACACACACACAAACACACACATATGTTCTACTTCGGTGCCAATTTTGTGGTGTCTCTATTCTAAAAATTATTCTCGTTTGTTGTAGTTAAACACGTTTATGGTTTTCTCTTAATAATTCCCGGTATTCTTTGGGAACTAGCTACTGAAATATTGAATGGATTTTTAGCAAAATACTTTCTTTTACGACGTAAATGACGGGATATTTCTTAGCCGCATTTACTTTAGTAATCATGAAATGAGACTTGCATCTAATTATTGTGATTGCGTGGCGTAAATGCTGCTACAAATACGCAAAGCACCCATATTCGCACCACACTATAAATGACCTTCGTAGTAAATATCTTTCACAGTAATGGTTTAACAGTGCGTACTCTCACACCTGTCGTTTATAACATGACTTTAAATTACGTCTTTGTTGATTCGTAGCCAGGCCAACTGAAAAATCAATCACTCATTGTACACCTACTAGTTTCGACGTAAATAAAATCTCCTTGAGGTGTGGAGGCTCCTGTGAAATAGAAATGTTATATTAATTCCGCGCACAGTTGCGTGGTTGTAAAGGAAAGTATTAAAATTCACATTTGCTACGTAATGACGGCTGTCTTGTAGCTCATATGCCAGCGTGCTAGAATTGCTGAATGCATCGTTATTTGACCCCGGGCGATTACAACTGCGAAATGAAAGAATTAGATAACAGTTTACGTTAAAAATCTATCGCACAATTAGTAACACTTTGTAGAGTCGTAGAGACCTGGAAGACGGAGGCCGAGTTTGTAACAACGACAGAGACAGAGAAAGAGCGCCAGAGAGAGAGTGTCAAGGAGAGAGACGCTATCACAATGGTGCTTCTATACTATATACTAAATTGTAAGAGTCACATATATAAATGTAGTGCTTAGTAGCACATTATACGAGGGTTATTCGGAAAGTAAGGAACGATCGGTGGCGAAATGTAAACCACAGTGAAAATCCGATGAAGTTTTGCACAGGTGTGTAGGGCAGTGTCCCTAGTATGCACATGTATCACTATGCGTCGTTCTTTTTAGTTCTGAACAGACAGGAGACACATAAAGACACCTAAGACAATTGTATCTCCCGCCAAGTAGGAGGGCACGGTGAGAAATGTTGACTGAAGCTATGCAGCCAACATTACATAACTTTCGTGCTGTTTCTTCTTCAAGACAATTCTCAGCCGCATTCTGCAGGAGCAATGTACAGGTCCTGCATCGCTTTCATTCGGAAATAATTGATTACCCACAATACAGCCCGTAATTGTCTCTCTCTGACTTTCATCTCTGCTCACATGAAACGCTGGCTATCAAGAAAACTTGTTGGCACAGACAATGGGCTGTTAGCCAGCGTAGAGAATTGGCGGAAAGCACTGGTGGCTGCCTTTTATATGTTATATATAAGTTGGTACAACGCTACGACAAACGTCTAAGTAGGATCGGCGACTATGGAAATAAGTAGCTGGAAGTTGTAGCTTACTGTTGAAAATAAAACAGTTTTGATTTTCACTGTGGTTTCCATTGCGTGACCTATCCTTCCTTACTTTCCGAATAGCCCTCGCATCAAGCGTCTATATTCATATTGTAGAATTACTAATCTTAAATTCAAGTCCGTTGATTTTCTGTTTCTTTAGTTATTACATTAGACAGCGTGTCTTTCATTGAAGCCACTCAGTTCATTAATTCGTAATAAATGTAAAATCTTCGTTGCCAATACATGGAGGTACGCTATACGTGATTCATCTACCTGTTGTCGTGCAATGCTGCGTTTGTAACACCGGGCAGGGGACGAAGTGTGGGCGTTGGTCTTCGGGGCACAGAACGCAGAAAATCTCGTGATGTCTTCAAAAGATCAGTGTCACTACCTTTGTTTTAAAAGCTGTTTGTTCGTATTTCGTGTTTAGCCAGAATATGGATAAACATTCACCAAGGAGACATCTCATCAGTAATGGCACCATCGCAGGTCGTTATAACCATTTAACTTTATAGTGCCATTGTTTCGTATCCCCTGTAGAAAAGCTATGTAGAGGTCCGCAACTCACAAAATATTTCGTAGCAGTTGGATCTTTATCGTGGCGCTAATACCAATGATGTTGGCTGTGCTAATACGGTCGGCGTGGGAAATCGTATCTGTCGTGTACTGCAGCACAGACACTGTGGGTGTGAAGTCGTCCTTACCAGGCAGTGGAAGCGAATGGTAGACATCCCCCTATCCTGTTCGTCGCCTCGTTTGTGCTGCTCGTCTCGTATTCTGTTGACATCCGCCGCTTCTTATGCGTCATCGACGACCGTTGTTTTCGTAACCGCACCTCCACGTCCACAGAGGGACGTCCTTTAGTGCGATCCTGTTGCGGATCCGCTTCCTTATCTGGGAATGGGTTCGCCGGGAACGTGGAAGGATCCTGACTTCGCTGGCTGATGGTGCGGCAAGTTCATCGCCACACTCAGTGACGTGGCATCGGGGGGCGGTACTCTTAGACTGTTTAGGCAACGGCCTGCCAGCCCGTCACCCACGTCGTTCCGGAGCACCTCCACGTACGTAACAAGCAGCGACGTCAGCTGGTGTAGCGGGTGCTGGGTGTCCCGAGATAACTGTAATACACGTCGCTGAAGACAGTCAGTTTGGACGTGACCGGCCTGCCATCAGCCAGAGCAGGTCCTCGGTTCATCAACGTATATAACGATGGCTTGACATTTTCCTATGGACTTGTAACATGGTATGTGCTTCCGAACTTCAATCCTTATTTGGCTGACCCCACTAAGTACGGGATACGTCTTCATTCTCCGCAGCATGATTAAGGAACGAGCTGTATGGTCGTATGAATATATTAATTACGAGGTTAATTCTTACTCTGGCCTGTTAACTTGATGAGAAAGAATCTATTGTTGAAATGCGGCCCTATTTTAATACACGAAATGGACTAAATAAACCTGCCAATCCAACTGCTGTAGGAATATTGTTTTCGTAGACAGTGTTACGTGCGTGATGTAATACGTGTTACGTTCATGGTTTCACGAACTGAGGGTCAAGCACAAAGGAGGTTGCTGTCTATAGAGAAATTATTTCAGTTACAACTTAAGGAAAAATAAATAACAGTTGATAGCCGTTATTTCGACAAACTTGTACATTCATTGCAGTCCTCATGATAGAGCCCCAGCCACAGAGACAATAAGACTGTTTTTTCCTTGTAGTCGATGACGACTATCAATACAGACACATAAGGAAAGTGCGTGTACTGTGAACACTTATTGTCTGGCCTGTTAACTTGATGAGAAAGAATCTATTGTTGAAATGCGGCCCTATTTTAATACACGAAATGGACTAAATAAACCTGCCAATCCAACTGCTGTAGGAATATTGTTTTCGTAGACAGTGTTACGTGCGTGATGTAATACGTGTTACGTTCATGGTTTCACGAACTGAGGGTCAAGCACAAAGGAGGTTGCTGTCTATAGAGAAATTATTTCAGTTACAACTTAAGGAAAAATAAATAACAGTTGATAGCCGTTATTTCGACAAACTTGTACATTCATTGCAGTCCTCATGATAGAGCCCCAGCCACAGAGACAATAAGACTGTTTTTTCCTTGTAGTCGATGACGACTGTCAATACAGACACATAAGGAAAGTGCGTGTACTGTGAACACTTATTGTCTGTCTCGATATTGACATTTTGGCCTCAATATCGGTGAAGGTCCTTTTCAATTCTTATTTTATTTTTTTTGTTTCTTACCAAGACCATATCACTAAGCTGATTATTTTAGTTAAGAACTGAGTTATGCAGTACACAGAGTTAACGGTATAGTTTGTTACAGACGATCTATTTCGGTCTTGGATCTGACCATCATCGGGTCAAAAACTACCTCAGTTACGCATCTGCGTCATTATAGTACCAATTATCAGATGCACAATGTTCCATAATTGCTATCCTACATCTACATAGATACTCCACAAGCATGGTGGGCGGGGGGTAGTCTGTACCACTACTAATCGCTTCCTCTCCTATTTCACTCGCCAGCAGAATGAGGGAAAAACGACTATCTATATGCCTATATGCCTCCGTATAGCCTTAATTTCTCGTATCTTATCTTCCTGGTCCTTATGTGCAATGTATGCTCGCGGCAGCAGATCATCCGGCAGTCAGCTTCTGATGCCGGTCTCCAAATTTTCTCAATATCGTTTCTCGAAAAGAACGTCGCCTTCCCTCCAGGAACTCCAGTTTGAGCTTCGCAGGCATCTCCGTGTCACTTATGTGTTGTTTGAACATATTGGTAACAAATCTAGCCGCCCGTCTCTGATTTGCTTCGATGTCTTCCTTCAATCCGACTGGTACGATCCCAAACACTCGAACAATACTCAAGAATAGGTCGCACCAGCCTCCTATATGCCGTCTCCTTTATATATGAGCCACTCTTTCCTAAAATTCTCCCAATAGAGCAAACTCCCTTCCCTTCCACAGTTCTCATATGCTCGTTCCATGTCATATTGCTTTGCAACGTTGCTCCCAGATATTTAAATGACTTTACTGTGTCAAGCAGAGCATTAGTTATACCCTACCCGAACATTATAGTATTGTTCTTTCTACTCATCTTCATTAAATTACATTTTTCCGTATTTATAGCTAGCTGCCATTCTTCACACGAAATAGCAATTTTACCTCAAATGTTCAAATGTGTGTGAAATCTTATGGGACTTAACTGCTAAGGTCATCAGTCCCTAAGCTTACACTCTACTTAACCTAAATTACGCTAAGGACAAACACACACACCCATGCCCGAAGGAGGACTCGAACCTCCACCGGGACCAGTCGTAGTCCATGACTGCAGCGCCCCAGACTGCTCGGCTAAAGCCGCGCGGCCAATTTTATCTAAGTCGTCTTGTGTCTTCCTACAGTCACTCAACTCCGACATCTTACCGTACACCACCACATCATCAGTAAACAACCATAGATTGCTGCCCACTTTGTCCGCCAAATCATTTATGTATTTAGAGAACAACAGGGGTCCTATCACGCTTCCCTGGCACCCTCCTGACGATACCTTGTCTCTCAGAACACTCGCAGTCGAGGACAACATACTGCGTTCCATTACTTAGGAAGTCTTCGAGCCACTCACATATCTGTGAACTTATTCCATATGCTCGTACCTTCATTAATGGCCTGCATTGGGGCACCGTGTCAAGCGCCTTCCGGAAATCTAGAAATACGGCATTTGCTGTATATGTGTAACATTGTGTCTATTTGCCCTTATAGTCGTGAACTGTGTCACACGGCTCAGGGTAAATGGACATAGCATTATCCATATACAGCTGATAGTGAAGATGGAACATCGTACATCCAGTGACTGGCAGTATAATTACGCAGATGCATGGCTGAGACTTTTTTGAAACCGAAGATGTTCTAGTGCTAAATCGAAATCGATCGTCTATAATAAAATGTACCGCTATAGCTGTGTATTGCATAGTGCAGTTCTTAACATTCATTACAGCTATACAACAACACCTCCACAAAACACTTTTCATTATTTTTCATTGACAACTATTTACATCAAGGGTGTGATTACAATTTCTTTTTCAGCAGTTATAATCTTTCTTACTACTGGTACGTTCGCTCTTAAGGCTGAATATATTTCCTTGGGTTATTTTCTTGTACTGCACCATTTGGTCAAGTCTTGAGGAAAACCAGATGAAACTTTAAGAGGAGTTTTCAGCCATGAGTTACTGACTTTATACAATTCAAAATGACAGCACATTTGAAAATATTGAAGGTTTCGAAAAACATTTTGAAATATCTATGACAGGCTTGTGCAGTTTAATTCACGTGGATGTCAAATTTTTGTACCCTAATTGTGATCTTTGTATTAATATTAAACATGATTCAAATTTTTTCTCTTGACATGAGTAGAAGGGGCGATTTTAATATGTACAGCGGTTATAGTTTTCCTTCTTTATAATGTTTTTTACTATATTTATATTTTACTTTGTTGTTAACGCGTAGTTGGAATGATGTTGCCTCGTGTAGTTTCTTTGACCAGTCAGGGATGTCATGCCCTTCCGTATGGTTATGGGGAGCATCTCTCGAAAGGCTCCATCCAGTAAAACCGATGGCAGGACTGTAAGCAACATTCGTGCAACACACATCACTAATAAATAGGACAAAATAAAAAAAATGCTTCCTGAAATGAAAACTGGATTTAAAGCAAATGTTTATATTACCTTAGCACAATTGAAATCGATTTCGAAAGACGGTGGTCTGTGCCACTATCTGACATATTTCATTCATTCTTTATACCAGACGACGGTTATCTTAGCACAATTGGAATCGAATTCGGAAGACGGCAGTCTGTGCCACTATCTGACATATTTCATTCATTCTTTATACCAGACGACGGTTTGTGGAAAACAGAGTCCCAGTTTAACATCTCTCTGGAAAACTGTTCATACATCCAAGAGTGCAATCTTTCAACGTCTGAGTACTGCATTGATTACGGCGTTTCACAGCACATATTTTTAACTTTGTAAAGCAATTCCACGACCATGGTACCGGCATTACTGTCTGGCAAAATGCAACTGTCGACCACCATATCGATTGCACATAGTGCCCAGCATGTTCAGCTGTGTGCGTGTGGAAATTTCGTTGCATCTTCTTCATGACACTTTCATACTCCATGTTCACGAGGAGCCGTCACACATCACACTCTCGGTAGGGTAAACGACCCTATCATTGGCATTGGCACCCCACCAGTCATTGGCACCCTGCTAAGAAACATTGTGTAATAAGGAAATTTTTAAGTTGGTAGTGCCATTTTAGAAACAAATGAAGACCTCTGCTTTCGTTTGTTGCGCTGCATTTGTTTCAACGCCTTCTGGAAGTTGGTTTGGCTGGAAGCTGACATCAAATACATTGTTGTGAAATTCCTTGTGCAAGAAAGGATTTTCTAAGAGGTAAGTTTAGAAATAACGCCTTATATTAAGTGCTGTAACTGTGTGGACATCTCGTATTTCAAAATTATGATACCATGGTTATTAAATACAATCAGTATAGAGTTACTGAAATAAATTCATAATTCTAACTAGAAAAGTATGGAAGTTTAAGCTGTGCCAGTGACTGGATTTCGCAAAGATTGTAATTGTAAAAATGATCATTAATTTTAACGTTTTTCTGCTTCTCTTTCTTCTTTATAGAAATAAATTGAATGAAATACGGACCCTACACGAAAAGATTCATATAGTGAAGAAAGCCTTCAGAACGCACTCTAAGAATAAAGAAAGGAATCTCATTCGAAACAGCGTCCAGAATACAGGATTCCCAGATCAACATTACAATTCCGGCTGAGTGGTAAATACACCAAAACATCCCATGGGTCAGTGTCTCTACTGAGCAAAGAGGAGGAAAGCACCCGTGTTCGGTTAGTATTGATACTCCTGTAGCGCGATTCACTGAAAATTTACAAGTTAATTCGTTATTTTTGACAGTATTCTTAATTATATTTTCCGAGCACATTTTTGAATGTACTCGGAAGGGCGAAAACAAGATATTCAGTCAAGCGTGCTAGAATTTCTTAATAACAATAAACGTCCTAATCGTTTTAAGGGTGACTCCCCTGGTAACAAATAGTGTTCTGCCTTTTTTATATAGGCATCCGGAAGTTTCTGAAAGAACTGCTACAAGTGCTTGTGGAGTGAATAAGACGTGAAAGGATGATTTACGTCCACAGGAGACCATCTTAAGGAGGAAAATGTATTTGATGTATTGTCATATCCGAGCCGTGTTCTCAACGGCGATAAGCTAATTTTGTTCTATGCCCTAAGAAAGATACTGTACTTGAACCCACTGGCTGTAAAACTGTCTACGAAGCAGAGAAAGGTCCAGCCAAAGCTACTCTCACTGTCAAGTTCACACTGTCAGCAGACGGAAAGATGTGCCCTCTAATGAATTCCTACCAATGTTATCAGAAAGGTTGCTGAAAAATGAGGCATAGGGAGAAACGACAATGGATGGATGTAATCTGAAGTTTTCTTCGAATTCATAGCGAATGGTTTTCATCCATACCTCCAAGAAAATAACATTCAAAGACCAGTAATTCTGTTTGCTGATTGGCATAAAACCCTTTTAACTTACCACTTGACCGAGATGTGTCAAGAGCTGAAAATTATTCTGACATCTTTATACCTCAATTCTCGAATATTGCAGCCCGCTGATATTGGTGCCTTCAGATATTTCAATAGTGAATGGACGAATGCTGCATTCACATGGCAAACGAATAACGGTGGGAAAGCTATAACTAAAGACGACTTTCCACTAATCTTGAAAGAAATGCTTGAAAAAATGAATCTTGGAAACGCAATTAAAAATGGTTTCAGAGTTACCGGTTTGTACCCCTGGAACCGCAATAATACTGATTTCTCAAAATGCTTGGGTCGAAATTTTCTAGCCGCAATAATATTATCAGCAATAGCAGAAAGCCAGAAATCCTGCCTCTTCCACACGACGCTTTTATTCGAGTTGTGACTATACAGAATGTGATAAAAATACTCGTGGAGAAGATTTCTTTCTTCTGTATCGGCTATGGGAATGCTATCTAAATGAAAACCAAAAAGAAGAACAGGAAGTTACTGAACTCACGACAGATGCCAACGTGCCCCTTTCTGACGAAAATCAGACCTTTTCTAATCCACAACATGCTGAGAGTGAAGACGCTAGCCAGAGTTCATCAGGAAGAGATGACGTAGAACATAAGCTTACGCCTACAGTAAATAGAACTCCAAACAAATGTGTAAATCAAGTGCTTCAGTGGCCAGAAACGCCAAAAAGGAAAGGAACGAGTTCCATTTCTTTTAACCTCAAGAATGTGGAATAACATGCATGAAGAAAAGATAAAAATGAAACAGGACGCGATAAAACAGAAAGAAAAACGAAAGTAGGAAACAGAAGACAAGAAAATGTTACTGAACAAATTAAGCAAAATAACATGAAGGGAGATGCTAGCATTCTGACAGAGCTGACATGCCAAGCTAAGTTTAATAGTTGAATTTGTACAGAGTGTTATGTAATTTTAGCGAATAAATTTTTTTGATTTTATTAAATTTTACCTCCTACTGCAGTACCAATTATTAGGAACAGCTTTTGATAGGTAGTTTTTAGTAATAATATTAATAATAATGAGTGAATTAGATGGAAATTTGGGGGGGGGGCCGTTGTCAATGAGTGGTATAATGTGGATGCCAACTACTGGAAAATTGTGCCAATAACTGGTAAAATTGTACATATTTTAAGCAACTTATTTAAATGGAAAATAAAGTATAAAACTTTTGTAGTTGTAGGATAATGTTACTTCAATATTGTAGTATGTTTTGAGTAGAGGATACATAATTTATCAGACAAACATGTTTTTAACGTGCCAATAACTGGGTAGTTTAGCCTACACATGTTCACATCACTATGTCATCAGCACAAGGTAAGCAAACATTTATGCTTATCCGTGAGTAAATCGATTTCTTCCTCTAACTGCCTCATTTAGCTAACAGTTTGTCCACAACCGATACATTCTGTTAGTCTACGAATTAGAATATAGTTGCTTTTGCACACGTAAGTTAATACGATTTCCACCATACAATGGAGTACGTTAGTTGCATGTTATATAGATCGTTTGAATGATTCTTTCAGTGAGATGATGAGAATCGAGCCTTATTTTTTAGTTCTGCTTATGCGATTACATTTAAAATCCATTGGTTCCATTCAATTACTAGTTTTACAGACTACCAGTTTTTCAGTAGAATCTTGCCCATGGAATAGGATTTGTACACGAGAAATTAGTTGAGATTTTATATTTGAAACTTGCTTTGCTACCTTTCAGACATTTTACGGTACTGAGTAAATAAACAAAAATTTTTGTTGCTTCGAATTAAACTCCTTTCTGAGCTGCTGCTGATGGTGCTGTTCAAAGCCTAACCCGTTTAAAACCGGGGTACATGACGACGGTGAACACCACAAACTATTCCAACTGGTCGCCTTTGTGCAATCTACACTTCCTTTCTATGTGATGTGTTAACCCAAAAACTATTCCATAAGTGTAAATATGCAAAATATATCAGGAGGTGATTCATTTGATTCCAAGACTTGTACGAATAGCAAAAATGGTTGAACCAGTTGTCTGAGCAGCTCAGAAATATGTTCTTCCAGTTCACGTTTCTATCAATATGCACAACAAAAAACTTGGAGCATTCTACACTATTTACTGACTTCTCTTCATGTGCTACGTCAATTGTTGGTATGTGTCTATTTGTTGTACAGAATTCAATATAGAGTGTTTTCTCAAAATTTAGGGATAGTCCACTGTCATGGTACTACTCCATAATTATTTATAAAGCGCCGTTAATAATATCTTCTCTTGCTTTGTCTTTAGTGAGTTGATAATAACACTAGCATCATCTGAAGAAGTGAAGCGGTACTGTTAGTTCACTCCATTTAAACCATTTGCATGCCAGTGATGTTAGAGTGTCTTTAGACTGATTATCGTGGTGCTCGGTGGCATAACAAAACATAATATGAAATATAGCCCCGTGGTACTAGAATGGACCAATTTGTGTTTTATTTTAACGCGTCACACTTCCCAGTTCTTGCCTATACCCTTCCATGAAATGTGATTACATGAAATTTGAATGTGATGGATCACAGAAACGTGAGGGACTAGCCGAAGACAGTGTAGTGGGCTTTGTCATAGCATAGCCTGTGGGAAAGCTAGGGAAAGAGATTGTCTGTAGGCTTCGGAAAAGAGCAACAGAGTCGGGAGTACAGGGGGTCAGATAGCTATAGCCAATAGGAGAGGTTCCCTTGCGGGAAGATGGACAAGGAGACGTTGTCTCCGGAAGTCCGCCATGCTGTCACACTAGCTGGCGTGAGATACAGAGGCTGCTGTCGAGCTCTTGCTGATATGATGGGTAAAATGTATAAAAATGAGTTATATCGTCGTGGATAACGTTCTTAATGCATCCTTTCGATCCAATTTAGTCAATAGAGTGTTAGAAGAAGGTTTTATTATCAAAATTTTATTGGCATGTAGTAACTGCTAAATTGTAATCGTGACCATTGAGTATGGGTGTTGGCTGTCAGCTGTGCATTTGTTTGGGGATTAATTGCAAGTAAAAATCTTTTCATCTGAGAGAATGTATCGAGTTGTTGCGTAATTAATAAAGTTTAGTGCGATGAAGTTCAATTTTATATCAGTTTATTTCTAATGCTGTCTTGAGCACATTTTCATGGCGATTCTGTGACCACAGATTAACAACTAGAAATTAGAAGTTTTGCGCGTGCTCAATCACTTAAATGCCTGCTAAAGAGGACAGAAGCTGGGCCACAATACTTTCACTCAGTTATTTTATAAATTCTGGGCAGTTTATTTGTGACCTGTATTTGAACTACAGTGCTCACCACATAGGTACGTGGAATCTGTTCCGATTCAACTTGAGGTATTAGAGTGTTTTCAAAGTGTATTGATGTTTTCCAAGGGCGGTGTTACAGAGCGTGATATAACGTTTTACGAGAATTCAGCTTTTACTTGTTTATTTGTAGTTGAGGTTTGGTCTTGCGTGTTACAGCAATTCATGTGGTACATGAATGGGTAGTGATTTAGGTGTTGTTTAATTTCCTGCAGTACGATAGAATGATAATTATGGCCGTCAGCCATGTCTTACGTCCTAATTTAGTATGTTATAGACAGTTGCTTTTGTGAATGCTAACGGACTCTATGGTTCCCACCAGTGTGTTTTTGTTACCCACTGTCAGTCCAAGCCGTTTGTTTCAATCCCTTGGCTTGGAATAATAACTCATAAAACCTAAATACATTAATTTCCCTCAAATCTTAAACTTTGACATAGGCTTCATTTGTAGAATCAGTCCATACCTACTCGCTTTGCTAAACAATATCAGATATCATAATTAGCGCAATAGTCAACTTACAGTGATAGAAAGCCCCTCAAGAATCTATGTTTTGCTCCACTTTCCGACAGTACAGGTTGGCACAGTTAGTCGGAATACCTATCAAGCTAACACTTTTACCCCTTTGCTATAGTTTTTACGTACTCCTGATTGAATGTGATGTTACATGCTGCTACGTAGTGCATCACTGAATTTAATACATGCCTCTGCCCTATAGTGTACTGTAGTTCCGTTTTAACTGTTGCCATTAGTCTAAATCAATGTTATATACATTGAAGCTAGTGTTTTAGACCAATAAATTCAGCTAATTACCAAGTACCACTTTTTGAGATCAGTGTAACCGCATCACCACTTCCTTTCCTTTTTAAAAGCAGATTGTGTTGAACCCCTTTGCAAAGAACGACTCTAAATATGAAAAAAAAGATAGCAGGAAAGTGCGTAAGGCTTTAATGGAAGAACGTCAAATAATATTTCCACTATGGTCATGATAAAACAAACGATTACCGTCCTCCGTACTGAATATGTTAGTTCGAGGTGCAGCTAGCGTTATCCTTTGCATTGTTAAATTGATTAGATTGCAGGTTCCATGGAGAACCAGTAAATATAATTAAAATTAATGTGTTATTGTTAGTTAAAATAGCTGTACCAAGAGCTTAAGCCTACTCTAAGAGTTAAAATGAGCTTAGGGATTATGAGAGGGTGTATTTAGGTGTAAGTCCAAGTTACATAGTTTTGAATACAGAGTAAAATAGTACAGAATACAAGAGTATTTGCGATTCATGTACGATAGTTTCATCTTATCTCCTCCGACGATAACTGTACAAAAGGACCAATCCTGTTTGCTGACTGTGAAATGGAAGATCGTTCACATGTGTAAGGAATATAAGTGGTCCCAAACTTTAACCCAGTGACACTCCCTTTGGCATATCTCGACAGTCACTAAAATCTCATTCTTTCCCACAATTGTCTGAATTATTCAGCACAAATGTTTATATTCTATTAAGCATGATTCAACCAGTGTAAAGACATCACTTGCATTAAAAGTGAGGTTTTTCTAAAAATGTAACATGAGCTACACGTACAAATGCTTTGAGAAAATGAAAAACTGTTCCATTACGAGGGCTACCCAGAAAATAATGCACTCCTTTTTTTCCTAGCCGAAACAATACTACAAATGTGAAACGTTAGGTATGTATTATTTGAAGTTTTCTGAGTGAGCGTACCAAGTTTCCGTAACTACCGATAAATAGCATAGCAGCAGGGCAGTTTCAAATTGGCGTCTGTAGGTGATGTACGTTGTAAGCAACGTGCCGTCATTGAATTTTCACTACAGAGAAAGAAACTGTAATAAATATTCGTAAACTCTTTTGGCAAAGACTGTGGAGCATCTACTCTCGACAAAAGTACAGTCAGCCGCTGGGTACGGAGGGTGAGGCCATCAGAAGATGGTTCGGCGGAGCTCCACGATTTGCAGCCGTCAAGGCGACCATCCACGGTAGTCAGACCTGAAATGTTGCAGTGAGATGATGTCATTCGCGAAGACAGACTCATTACGACTTGACATTTGGAGCTGCATCCGTCAATCAGCAAATGAAGTGTGGATGCAATTATCTGCACTCTTGGACATGCAAAAGTGTGTACAAGATGTGTCACACGGTGTCTAACGGTGGATCACAAATCTCACTGATTAAACATTTGTCCTGATTTGTTGCAACGTTCTGAAGCTGAGGGAGATGCGTACTGGATTGTGACAGGTGATGAAACCATTCCTACTCCCTACAGAAGAAAAAATTCAAAGCAGCTGCTTCCACCGATAAGATCATGATCCCCGTGTTCTGGGACTGTGAAGGTGTGATTCTCATTGACGTGATGCCAGTGTAGGGCAGCATTAATTCAGAAACATCTTATGTCAACACATGAACAAGACGATCTTCCGGCGACTTTCGTGCAGGAGACAACCCAGGATATGTTTCCAGCAACACGATAACGCTCGGCCCCAGAGTAGTCTGAGGACTGCTGAACACATCGTAAAACAGGGTCGGAGTGTCATCCATCCACCCTACAGCCCTGCCTTACCCCCTTCATCTTACCCTCGTTTGGGCCATTAAAACATGCCACTCGTGGAAGACATTTTGAGGACGATGAGGAGGTGATTCATACAGTGAAGCACTGGCTCCACCACCAGAACGAGGTTTGGTACCGACAGGGCATACACGCCCTTGTTTCGCGCTTGACGAAGCAATAGAACAGGATGGAGATTACTTGGAAATATAGACTAAATAGACAAAACACCATTCTTTCGTGTGTGTGTGTGTGTGTAATGCTCATTACGTTCAATAAAGAACTGTTGAAGAAAAAAATGCGGCGCTTTACTTTCTGGCAAACCTCGTAATTTACTTCTCAATGTAACATCTCAAGCTACCCTGTTGAATAGCCCGCCTGGCTAGCTGCGCGGTCTAACGCGCTGCTTCCCAAGTGGGAAGATGTGCCGGTCCTCAGCACGAATCCGCCCGGCCGATTTGTGTCGAGGTCCAGTGTGCCGGCCAGCATGTAGATGCCTCGGCGAATGTGGGCTAGTTCCTCTTATGTAGCCTCAGTTACACTATGTCGGCAATTGCTGTTCAAACGCTGTTTCCATGTACGAGTGCACCATGATTACTCTACTACGCAAATATTTGGGGTTACATTCGTCTGAGTGTGGCGTTCCCAGGGGGAAGGGGGAGCCCACTGGGGGCCTAACCGCAATGAAACTGGGTTCGGAGGGGCGGCGGAGGGGTGGGTGGACTGCTGTGGCCTGTTGTGCTGTTGTTAACAACTGAGGGCTACGGCGGGACGAAGCCTCTCCGTCGTTTCTACGTCCTCAATTTCAATACACAATTCGCCCTGTTCAATTGTTGTGAATTGAATATTTATTTTCCAACGTGTTCTTCTATACTATTCGACTAATACCCGGTCAGAAAATCATCGTATGTACGACAGCACTCTGTTCCCTTCGTAATCCGGAGTGCAGAATGAGTAGAAATATACTGTTGTGTACATAGTTCCGCGCGTACACAACTTTCTCACTAGAGCGCGCCCCGTTAAGCACAACAGCGCAGGCGCAGCGCTCGTCCATCTCCACACTACGAGATGGCGCTGTCTTAGAGACGGACCAAATTCTGCTTCCGCAGATTCGAGCATTAATACACTCCTGGAAATGGAAAAAAGAACACATTGACAGCGGTGTGTCAGACCCACCACACTTGCTCCGGATACTGCGAGAGGGCTGCACAAGCAATGATCACACGCACGGCACAGCGGACACACCAGGAACCGCGGTGTTGGCCGTCGAATGGCGCTAGCTGCGCAGCATTTGTGCACCGCCGCCGTCAGTGTCAGCCAGTTTGCCGTGGCATACGGAGCTCCATCGCAGTCTTTAACACTGGCAGCATGCCGCGACAGTGTGGACGTGAACCGTATGTGCAGTTGACGGACTTTGAGCAAGTCTATTAGCCCACTAATGGTATCGTGGCATTTTGAGAATTCTCTCCCTAATGATTGTTTAATCTCATGCAATTCATTCCTTACTGCTCCAGTGGGTCCACTGAATTCATTAGAAGTATGATTAAGCCCTCGCTGCGGCCTTGTAGCAGATAAGGTTGCCGTGTTATGTCCTGTTGGCTGTATGTGCTCGCTCTTCAGGTGCTGTAAAATAAGTATGTTAAACTGGCTCAATTATTTGGCTAATATTTTCAGTGCATCTCTGAAACTGAATCCACCCTCTCGTTATCTGTTCCCATAGATCAATACACGCTGTTCGATCCAAATCAATAGTTGCGTGGACTGTCTCACAATCTGCAAAATGAGCTTTCTGCACACGTCACTCAATCGATGGAATGTCTCCATATTCAGTCCCCCAGTCTTTCCTTTTTCGACAGCCATCGTCAACTTCAGGTGATGACGAAATTTCGTTAACTCAGTTCCTATTTATTTAATGTTCAATGTGCTATGGTACGAGGAAGTATTTAAAAATTTTACTGTCGTTTTAATCGATGACGGTATTGCAGCTACATGTTTCTACATTTCCGAATCATTTATCGCCAATTTTCTACCCTCCTAAAACACAACAAAAGAAATGCATAAGAATTTTTTTTCTCCTTACGGCATGACGAAGACTTGGCTTCGGTCAACGACTGTGTGATGTAAAAATGGAGGGTACCTTTGGGTCCGATTCGTTTTCACACTCTCATCTGTATTCCAGTACTACAAACTATTTTAAAGGTTTTAACTGCCTTTAAAATCGATAAACCTGCAGAAATTGCTCGTTTTGTCTTTCGCAAATCTTCAGAGTTCACTCTGTACACATATGAAAACATGGACAACATTAGTTTTACGGGATGAGAACAGCCACGCGTTTTTATTGGAGATCACTGTGATTCAAAGTAGGGCTTGCCGTCGAGTCAGATTCAGTTCGACTATTTAATCTGTCTCTAAATGTGTTAACAGAGCCTTTGTTCCGCGTTGAGTGGCCGGGTGGTGTAAGGCGCCATATCACGGATTACGCGGCCGCATCCTCCGGAGATTCGAGTCCTCCCTCGGGTGTAGGTGTGTGTGTATTGTTCTTAGCAGATGTTAGTTTAAGTCTAGGGACCGACGATCTCAGCAGTTCGGTCCCTCGGGAATTCTCGCACCTTTGAACATTTTCAGAGCCTTTGTAACCAATAGATCTGTTTTGCCTTTCACAAGTCTTTTGCAGTTCATTTGCTACCCTTCTAAAACATAAAGAAAATGAAGACAATGCATATTTATAATCAGTAGTATGAGTCATCTGATCTGTGCTATCAATGTTAGTCGCTTAATGTTGAAACAACTGACAAAGCTAGCTCACACCATGCCTCTTAAATACAGAACTGGGGGTGGGGGTGGGGGGGGGGGGAGGAGTGAGAAAGAGGTTGGAGGTTTCTGCAGTTGAGGACAAGGCCTAACAAAAAATGTTGGAACAAGATTCAATTGGTATCTGTTTCCTCACACTTGGTGTTTGTGGGAGACTAGCGTTTCACGAATGTGGTTTCGTAAGCCCTGATTCAGCATACGACATAAGAAATCTCTGCTCACTCAGCACAGAGGTTTGGCTGTCAAAGCAGGAATATTCATTTACTTCCTGTCAGTTGCTGGTGAAGTGAGTGTCATGGGACTAGCTGCGAGTTGGTAGAGCAGAGCAGGAAATTCGACAAAGAGAAAATAATTGTCAGTATTCTCCTGCTTATCCAGTCTGTCGTGCAAACATTTTATTTGTCGTATCTGTGAATCCATTTGGTTTGTCATATCCAAGAACAGATTTTTTAAAGTTTCAGAATCTGCTGCTCTGCTAATAAAGCACACACTACATATGAATCTACAGCAACACGAAGCTTCTCTCGGGGAATTACTTGTGCGGGGGAGAGACAGATGGTATAAAAACCAGAGACTCCAAATGCAGAACTCATTCTGATTTATCCATAAATTATGAACATAATCTTTTTTGAGTTCCTGTGGTACGTTGGGGAAAAAAGTAACAGTTTCGAAATTTCTGCATAAAAAATTTGTGAGTCGGAAAGTCGATAAAAAAAACCACAAATTCCTCTTGTTCTTATTATATGTACTACCACTCAATTATCTACCATATCTATGAATTCATATTATTTTGCTGATTTAATGTTAAAGAATCTACGGACTAGTACTGATTCCGAGGAGTTTCTTCAGTAAGCACACGCTTGGAGTTGGTAACGAAATTTCCACGTAAATCCCCGTTCACAATTTTTGCAGGGTATAAAAAGCCCAAATTCATCACGCAGAACTAATTCTTGCAGAAGCTTCAGAACAGTAAGTATCTGCTTCGAACTCCTGGAGCAAACGGAAAAGAAATCTGTAAAAAGAAGCAGTATTTTTTTCTGGACTAAAAAAACAGTTGAGTCAGATATTCAAGAACTATATATATTATTCTTATTCTATGCACAATATCATTCAGATAATCTGTTACATCTATGTTTCTTCTCATTTGATGTCTTATTGATCAAGAAGCGAAGAGAATCTGAGATTCTGATCGAGCGGCAGTGTGACAGAGCAGCTGGGGGCAAAAGTAATCTGCATGAAGCAGTGGCGGCAGAGAACCTACAGAAAAATAGCCGGTTGGTGGGCTGGAACTTTCGTACAATAAGCTAATAATAAATTATGGATGATGATCTGTATTAAGACAACTATATGCTTTTGTTATACACTCCTGGAAATGGAAAAAAGAACTCATTGACACCGGTGTGTCAGACCCACCATACTTGCTCCGGACACTGCGAGAGGGCTTTACAAGCAATGATCACACGCACGGCACAGCGGACACACCAGGAACCGCGGTGTTCGCCGTCGAATGGCGCTAGCTGCGCAGCATTTGTGCACCGCCGCCGTCAGTGTCAGCCAGTTTGCAGTGGCATACGGAGCTCCATCGCAGTCTTTAACACTGGTAGCATGCCGCGACAGCGTGGACGTGAACCGTATGTGCAGTTGACGGACTTTGAGCGAGGGCGTATAGTGGGCATGCGGGAGGCCAGGTGGACGTACCGCCGAATTGCTCAACACGTGGGGCGTGAGGTCTCCGCAGTACATCGATGTTGTCGCCAGTGGTCGGCGGAAGGTGCACGTGCCCGTCGACCTGGGACCGGACCGCAGCGACGCACGGATGCACGCCAAGACCGTAGGATCCTACGCAGTGCCGTAGGGGACCGCACCGCCACTTCCCAGCAAATTAGGGACACTGTTGCTCCTGGGGTATCGGCGAGGACCATTCGCAACCGTCCCCATGAAGCTGGGCTACGGTCCCGCACACCGTTAGGCCGTCTTCCGCTCACGCCCCAAAATCGTGCAGCCCGCCTCCAGTGGTGTCGCGACAGGCGTGAATGGAGGGACGAATGGAGACGTGTCGTCTTCAGTGATGAGAGTCGCTTCTGCCTTGGTGCCAATGATGGTCGCATGCGTGATTGGCGCCGTGCAGGTGAGCGCCACAATCAGGACTGCATACGACCGAGGCACACAGGGCCAACACCCGGCATCATGGTGTGGGGAGCGATCTCCTACACTGGCCGTATACCTCTGGTGATCGTCGGGGGGACACTGAATAGTGCACGGTACATCCAAACCGTCATCGAACCCATCGTTCTACCATTCCTAGACCGGCAAGGGAACTTGCTGTTCCAATAGGACAATGCACGTCCGCATGTATCCCGTGCCACCTAACGTGCTCTAGAAAGTGTAAGTCAACTACCCTGGCCAGCAAGATCTCCGGATCTGTCCCCCCTTGAGCATGTTTGGGACTGGATGAAGCGTCGTCTCACGCGGTCTGCACGTCCAGCACGAACGCTGGTCCAACTGAGGCGCCAGGTGGGAATGGCATGGCAAGCCGTTCCACAGGACTACATCCAGCATCTCTACGATCGTCTCCATGGGAGAATAGCAGCCTGCATTGCTGCGAAAGGTGGGTATACACTGTACTAGTGCCGACATTGTGCATGCTCTGTTGCCTGTGTCTATGTGCCTGTGGTTCTGTCAGTATGATCATGTGATGTATCTGACCCCAGGAATGTGTCAATAAAGTTTCCCCTTCCTGCGACAGTGAATTCAGGGTGTTCTTATTTAAATTTCCAGGAGTGTAGATAACAGGCTTGGATTTAAAGACTCCAGATATTCCTTCGATGCCTGTTTCTCCATTTTCAGCACAAAAATTTGTCAAATTAATCAACCAAATAAGATTAATTGTCCTCTGGTCTGAAAATTTCTTCTGCTGAAGAAAGATCAGGAAGGATCATTACAAACAGTGAGCCACTATCGCTCTTTGCCGCGGACATCAGTGAATAATACTCAACCAGTATCACAGAGAGACTTTCCATGCTCGCGATTCTGGCTGGGTATTGAAACAAATCACTCAATTGCGCGTTAACATTAACGAAAACAAGGATTTTTAATCAGCATTACACATAAAATTTCCTATGGTAACATTGGATAAATATGCAGTAACAAACGTGGAGTCAAACTAAATGCGTGTTTTAAATGCCCAATTGTAGTAGGATGTATTTTCTAAACGAGTATACACAATGTGAGTGTGATTATTAGCTGCATGAAATGAAATTAAACTTGGCCAGCAGATCGACCCCTGTAGAGCACAGACATTTTCTCAAGATGAAGTTGCTTATGTCCATAAATGAGCATGGTTTCAGAAAGCATGAGTAGTGCGGATCACAGCTTGGCCTTTTCTCACATGGTATACCGCCAACTGTGAATGAAGGCAACAGTCCGATTCAAAAATTATAGGTTTCGGAAAGCATAAGACACAGTGCCCCTTTGGAGGTTGTTAACGAAAGTACGAGCATATGGAATAGGTTACCAGATATGCGAGTGGCTCGAAGACTTCGTAGTAATAGAACCCAGTACGGTTTCCTCGATGGAAAGAGTTTGTCAGAGATAAGCTTGTCCTCAGGAATGTCCCAGGGATGTGTGATATTTCCGCTCTTATCCTCTACATATATAAATGATCTGGCGGACAGCAGTTTTCGGTGAATTACTGACAATGCTGTGTGGTATGCCAACGTGAGAGATCGTGGAAGGATAGAAAACGACTTAGGAAAAATTTTTAGTTAGTGTAAAGAGCGGCAACTGTATGTAAATGCAGAAAAATACAAGTTAATGCTGGTGAGTAAGAAAAATACTCTCGTAATGTTCGGATACAATATAAGTAGCTTACTGTTTGACACACATCGTTTAAATATCTGGGGGTCACACTGCAAAGCGTTATGAACCGGAACGAGAATGTTAGAACTGTGGTGGGGAAAGTATATGGGCGACATCGGTTTATTTGGAGAATTTTGGTAAAGTGTGGTTCGTCTATAAAGGATATCGCATATAGGACGCTAGTGTGACCTGATCTTGATTCTGCTCGAGTATTTGGGATCCATGGAAGACATCGAAGCAATACAGAGGCGGGCTACTAGATTTGTTACTGGTAGGTTCGAAAAGAACGTAAGTTTTAAAGACGTTCTTTGGGAGAGCAAGTGGGAATCCCTGGAGAGATGGAGAAATTCTTTTCCGGGAAAACTGTTGAGAAAATTTAAAGAATTGGCCTTTGAAGCTGACTGCAGAGCGACTGCACTGCCTCCACCACACGTTTTGTGTAAGAACCACAAGTACGTGAGAAATTAGAGCTCATAAGGAGGCACACACAGTCGCTTTCTCCTCGCTCTATTTGCCACTGGATGAGGAAAGAAAATAACTGATATTGGTTCAGTGTACCCTTCACCACGAACCACACGGTATGCATGTAAATGTAGGAGACGTATCTGTAAAGTTCTATGAAATTCAGATTGTGAACGGATTACAGTAGAAGAAAGACGAAGATGTTAGTGTTGTGACATTGCATATTGCAAAACATAATCGCAACAGATGTGCGAAACTATTAATGTTGTAGTATGCTGATAATCACTCAAAAAAATACCATTTCTAGTATGTAAAAAAGGTCGTTGGAGTTAGCACGATTACTCCTTCTCATTGATATATCGTAATATTAGAATGATGTCAATGTTGTTTTTGCGCTAAAACTGGGTTAGATGCACACCCAGCTAACAGCAGCCAGCTTAAAAAATCACCAATATAATGCCTACTATCGTAAACGAGTTCGTGAAATGTACAAAAATTAATAGTAAACTGAAATCACCCTTCGTTATTTATGCTGACACGGAATTAATATTGGAATCAGTTACTGGTTGCAATCGTACTACAGACTCTGATTCGTATTGTGATCTGGTGCATTAGCACAGGACCATTCAGTATGGTATAGAATATACACAGTATCTCTAATGAGAAATATTCCCAGTGTAAATAGCATAAAGGGAGTGCTTGTATGGAATAGTTTACTTAACAGCTGTATGTAATTGCCTAGACTGTGAATGGCATTTTACTACAAAATACGAGCAGATGATGTTAAGTTTTGCTGATTAGAATTCTGTCATACTTGCGGGAAACCCTTTACGGAAGAGGATCTATGACATCAGGTTCACTGTCAATTCACAGGTGCGTACCAAGGTGCAGCACAGTACGGTTGCTAAGTGAATTTTAGACTTCACCATACTGTGCCCATAATATCCCACAATGTGAGTAACTGCGATACGAATTTCTCGTTCACGAACCTTTGTGAACAGGAGAAACAGATGGCTGTAAATAAATTACATTTAATCCAGTTTGTGTTCCTATTATACCATCAAATATGGAAAAAATAAATCTTTCACAAAGAGCGTTCTATTAATGCGGCATGAGGGCCATGCAGTAAAACTTTCAATTATCTTATCTGTTCTTCCGAAAAGCGTGCACCTTACGTTCCACCATAAGAACGCAAGATAATGACAGCCCATTTTCCCGACGATTATGAGTTCAGTCCAATTAACCAGAAGGGTTTTTCCCATAAGAGTATGTTACCGGTGAAATGATTCTTCTGGATGATTGACTGCCTCAGTCGAAAAGTTTAGAACTCTCTTAACAGGCGATACGGTGACAGACTTTTAGTACCAGAGAGTGTGTGGTCTACGGCTCGCATTCAACTGGAAGACGCTCTGAGAATACTCTGATTTGTATTTAAAAATTGATGTGCTGCTCCATGCGACGTTTTCGAAAATTTTCGCCTTCTCCGCCTTAAGACACTGAACTGGACGCCGCACATTTTATTACTGCATCTGGTCTGAAATGGGGTCCACAGCTGAAAATTACCAGAGGAGTTGCAGCTAATTACCGATATCTAACTACTCCCGTTGTGCAACGTGACGTCAGAGGATGAATTGTTCAGTGTTCTCGATGTCATACGGTTGCCAACAATAGATTGATGTCAGATTACGACGAAAGCATCGACGAATCTTAAATCATATACCTTGCAGCGAATAGCTTGTATATCAGGGCAGTGTCGCAACATCTTGCCGTATCTAATCTTAAATGGTTTTCGTGAGACAGCATCAAAAATTTTGATGTGGAAAAGGTACGAGACGATTCAAATACAGGGTACATACTGGAAGAGGATCTTAAATGCCCCGAAAGTATTCTGCTTTACCTCCACGTCCGGAAAAAAATGGTGCCACCGTCAGGCAACAAGAAACCGTTTTTCACTTTAAATGATAAAAAAAAATTTGTCATTCGTTATAGAAACTAAAAATAAAGTCTTTCAGTATATTTATCATTCAAACACTGACCTACAGAGTTTTCCCTGACAAAGACAACTCAAACTTAACTTACTCATTTAATACCCACAATATGCAAGCCCAACACAACTGACTGCTATACAGTGACAACATGACTTCCAATAATTAACATATAAGAATGGCCCTGGATTGCAAGATATCCTAACAATAACATAAGTCCATAAAATATGAAATTAAAGAACTACGAAACTACCTCCAACTCTGTAAATTGCCTAAACTCATTTCAGTCACAAACCCATTTTTTTGATAAGTCACCTCATAGAAAATCTTCATAACACGAACTGCAGCAATTACAGCAAGCAGCAACTACAGACAGATAAATAAAAAGATTGTAACTCCTAGGAGGCATATGTTTAGGAAAAAAAGATTTTGTTGAAGAGCAAAGAATGTACACTCCTGGAAACTGAAATAAGAACACCGTGAATTCATTGTCCCAGGAAGGGACTGACAGAACCACAGGCACATAGACACAGGCAACAGAGCATGCACAATGTCGGCACTAGTACAGTGTATATCGACATTTCGCAACAATGCAGGCTGCTATTCTCCCATGGAGACGATCGTAGAGATGCTGGATGTAGTCCTGTGGAACGGCTTGCCATGCCATTTCCACCTGGCGCCTCAGTTGGACCAGCGTTCGTGCTGGACGTGCAGACCGCGTGAGACGACGCTTCATCCAGTCCCAAACATGCTCAATGGGGGACAGATCCGGAGATCTTGCTGGCCAGGGTAGTTGGCTTACACTTTCTAGAGCACGTTAGGTGGCACGGGATACATGCGGACGTGCATTGTCCTGTTGGAACAGCAAGTTCCCTTGCCGGTCTAGGAATGGTAGAACGATGGGTTCGATGACGGTTTGGATGTACCGTGCACTATTCAGTGTCCCCTCGACGATCACGAGAGGTGTACGGCCAGTGTAAGAGATCGCTCCCCACACCATGATGCCGGGTGTTGGCCCTGTGTGCCTCGGTCGTATGCAGTCCTGATTGTGGCGCTCACCAGCACGGCGACAAACACGCATACGACCATCATTGGCACCAAGGCAGAAGCGACTCTCATCGCTGAAGACGACACGTCTCCATTCGTCCCTCCATTCACGCCTGTCGCGACACCACTGGAGGCGGGCTGCACGATGTTGGGGCGTGAGCGGAAGACGGCCTAACGGTGTGCGGGACCGTAGCCCAGCTTCATGGAAACGGTTGCGAATGGTCCTCGCCGATACCCCAGGAGCAACAGTGTCCCTAATTTGCTGGGAAGTGGCGGTGCGGTCCCATACGGCACTGCGTAGGATCCTACGGTCTTGGCGTGCATCCGTGCGTCGCTGCGGTCCGGTCCCAGGTCGACGGGCACGTGCACCTTCCGCCGACCACTGGCGACAACATCGATGTACTGTGGAGACCTCACGCCCCACGTGTTGAGCAATTCGGCGGTACGTCCACCCGGCCTCCCGCGTGCCCACTATACGCCCTCGCTCAAAGTCCGTCAACTGCACATACGGTTCACGTCCACGCTGTCGCGGCATGCTACCAGTGTTAAAGACTGCGATGGAGCTCCGTATGCCACGGCAAACTGGCTGACACTGACGGCGGCGGTGCACAAATGCTGCGCAGCTAGCGCCATTCGACGGCGAACACCGCGGTTCCTGGTGTGTCCGCTGTGCCGTGCGTGTGATCATTGCTTGTACAGCCCTCTCGCAGTGTCCGGAGCAAGTATGGTGGGTCTGACACACCGGTGTCAATGTGTTCTTTTTTCCATTTCCAGGAGTGTATATAGAAAATTTTACCTCATTCATGTGAGATTCATTTCCAAAAATTATATAGATGACAATAATTTCATAACCAATACATTATCAACAACATCCATCCACATTTTACATTTCCTTGCATCTCACTTTAGAATGCGTGTTCTACCAACACAGAGTCACCACTAAGAAAAATCATGTCCATATACTTATGCATCCACTTACTAACTGCTAGTCCGTACAACCACAGAATCTCTTGCCGAGGGTGCAGAACGCTGTCAGCGATATTAACACAGTCTATAGCGCTGCCAAAATACAAACAGACTACTTACAAAACTTCGAACAATGTTTGAAAAATATCGGTTTTAAGGAGATTCATCGAATCCTATCAATTAGGCAAGCTCCCTGGATGATGTCATACATTCAAATTAAGGCATAAAACCACATGAGTGCACGAAACGAGTTAGAGCTGCTCTCCTTCAAACGATTGAACTATGCCGTATTCGCCAAACCTATGTAAAGTAAGCGAAAAATACGAGACATTAGACTTGCAGCATCACAGGAGAGCAGGTATGGGCAACTGTATTAATTGAAAATCCTCATTTTGAAAGGAGTGTTGTATTTAACGCAAACGTTTGTGCCATAGAGCTTCGTCGAATAAATGTCGTCTTCAACAAATTATTCGCTGTTGGAACGGTGATTTTAGATATTTCTAAAACGATACGTTTCCATTTTCCTAACGAAGATACATTAAATAAATTTCCGCCAAACTGTGTACAACTCTCCTACACTGATACTGATATCTTCATATACCACATCAAGACTCTCACATTCTATGAGAATACCGGGATTGGTGTGCATACGAGCTTAGATATTTCGGGATTGTCAGCGAATAACAAATACCGTATTCCGCTAATGAATAAAACATGGTTGGCTTCATGAAAGATGAATTTAATGTTGAACCTATCACAGAATTTGTAGGCCTGCGCGCAAATATGTTATCACTTGAGACGGAGTCTGGACGGATAATGCGCAGAGCGAAAGCTACTGGGCCTAAAACAAACGTCTGCGAATAGGTTCACCATTGACGATTACATGCAGTGTGTCCTGTCTTCTGAATTGAAAACAAATGGCTAGTAAGTCATTTACGCGAAGCAGCATGATCTTTCGACTACTAAACTCTATCTGCTTAGGGTAACAAACGATGTATACATTTAGATAAGATAAATACACTGACTGGGCGACTATACCACACAGAAAAGATGATGATGATGATTGCAAATAAGTGACTGCTTTATTCTAACAAATACAAATACTTCAAAAAGTTATGACAGTAGATAATATAAAATATCTTACTGGTTTTTATTGTAATAATGTCCAAAAATGGTTCAAATGGCTCTGAGTACTATGCGACTTAACTTCTGAGGTCATCAGTCGCCTAGAAATTAGAATTAATTAAACCTAACTAACCTAATGACATCACACACATCCATGGCCTAGGCAGGATTCGAACGTGTGATCGTAGCGGTCGCTCGGCTCCAGACTGTAGCGCCTAGAACCGCACGGCCACTCCGGCCGTCTGTAATAATGTAAATACTTGGAAAAAAATATGATTGTGTGTAACGTAAACATAAATTTAAATGTGTAAGTTATAAAGATAAAGAAATGAGTCACATGGAAAAACTTTTGAAAACCATTTGCTACATAGTAAATTTTGTATGTAGTATTTTGTTTGTGTTTGGGTGATATTTTCCGCACAACGCTAGCGAGTGTCTCTAAGCTGTACGGCATCTTCTCAGGATATTTGAGAAGTGTGGAAATATCTCGTGTGCACTGGGCTTTATCTGTCTCGCAGTAGCAAGAGTACGCAGCACTGACATGAATTTCCTATGAATGTCTGTGAGTGACTGATGAAAAGCTTTTTCTGAACATGAGTGATAGCGAGGAAGAGAGCTAGGGAGGGAGAGAGGGAGGTAGACAAAGGGATAGAGAAATCGTTACTACAGATGGTACTGTTTGACATATTAATTAGAGAGATACGTATGTGTGAGTATGTATATTATGCATACCTTTGACCTCGAGTAATTTCAATATTAAATCAGAGTTGTGTATGTGCAGGAGAATAGTGAATAACCTTGGTACTGTAATCAGTTAAACACTGAGTAGGAGGTATGTACGTGTTTGTAAAAGACGCAACTTGACACGATTTTATTCCCTTTTTGACATTAAAGGAAATAACGAGACTTTCAATTTGAAGTTACATAATTTTTACAGCATATCTGACGCCATTTCCTAATACTGAACTCTGATTGTTTGGAAAAAGAGGAGATTTAGATGGGGTAATGAAGCACACATTTGATCTATTTCTGAAATCTTCACTTTTAATGCTAGTTGGAAAAAAGAGGAGAGGGCTTATAAAGCACAAAATTGGTCTCTATACAAGTAATACAACCAGACAACTTGGCCTCATTTTTACACTACGTTCTTACTGGTTGGAAAGAGTGGGTGAGTGACTACAAAGCACACTGCCGGTCTGTACGGAAATAATGTAACCTGACACCGCTTTTATGCGGGAAATCATGCATATCTTTGGCATATCTTTCCTCCATATACGAGTGGAGGATGTAAATTTTTCCAATAACACAATCGAACTATTTCCGCTAACTGAGATTTTCAATACTATTCAATATAGGTAGTAGTGCACTCTGATTGGTTGGAGATAGGGATAGGTGGACAAGGTATTTAATTATACACTAACGAAACTGCTATATTTCTGCCATTTTGGCTATTTTAATACTTCATTATCATTGGCTGGTAATAAGGAGAGGGAGGGGATTTGGAAAGGGGGTAGTTTGCCACTAACAAGGATGATGATATCACTCATACCACTGATGACCTACAGATAAGGTCACTGCTAAGAATGATGACATCATCAGTTCAATGACCCAGGTCACAACACATCACAGATGTAAACACATTGCGCCACACTTTAAATTGTCGTATTACTCGTAACAATTTCGTTATTTTCTTGAGGGCTAGTAGTAGCTTGCTTAACATTTTCAGTAATTTACTTTACTTTTATCTGGCCAGTTAAAGTAACGTAACACATATAGATAAGATAAACAAGTATCTCTGACTTAGTAGTAGCTTCACTGAGGAAGTTTTCGGCTATGGAAACATTCCTCTTATTGTTTTATATTTTCTTCCTCCACACAATATTTCCCACGCGTGAATGAGAAAAGCATGCTCATGTTAAGCACAAAGAATAACTTATACAACTTACAGTAGTCATATGCTAAGGGAGCCAAGTGATATGTATCACTATTAAAAAGTATGTATTGTTTATCTCCTGTGTCTTATGTGGTCACTTCGATGTATTGATGAAAGTCCTTCCTTCCTTTATATCCAACACACTATAAAATTATTTTTGATTTATTGCTTGTGAGTTTGGCAATTTATCACGTGGACTACAATTAGGTGTACATGTTTGCTGAGCTGACGGTTCGCAACTGTTTTCTATGGTTCAAATATAAATTGTTTCCACAGGCTGTGATTATTCGACCATGGTGGCTATCTTAGTAACACAGAGTTGCTTGTTACCGCTTACATAAAGCAAGCGATATACTAAAGAAATTAGTTTTGCGCAGAACGTCAGTAGTAACAATGTAATAACTTTGTCATCCCGAGTAATTGTTATTTTCATGATTTTTCACTTGCTAGGGAAATCCATGTATTAGGGTAGTCGACGGTATATTATCGTTGTGGTTAGAGACATGAAATTGAATGTCTGCCTAAATATTTGCCGTTAATACGACAGCGATTCACTCTGAATTAAGCACGCCGTCTTACAGCAACGGAGAGTCTCTATATGTACATTCTTGAAAATTCTAGTCGACGAGATTTCTATTCATTTTTTAAAACTGTTTTTAGTGCATAAATACTGGTTTCCAGTTGCAAGAGCCTACGTATGCGAAAAGAATTTTTTTAAAGTGGTAACTTAGGGAACTGACTGAAAATACGTAGTTATTATGTGTTCCTTAATGTTGACCTAGTGTTTGGGACAATGAAGACTTTTTTTGATCAACACGTGATGGTCTTGCTCTCTCTGCTGTCAGAGCTACTACAAGTTCTACAGGGGAGGATACTCTGCAGAAATCATCGCATCGTCGGCAATGCAACTTGTAGGAAATGGGAATTGTGGAAATGGAGGTGTACCAGTATTAGAGTGTTGATAAAGGTTTGTTTACAAAGTTCGAGACTTATTCTCACATATTTATCCCACCACAGTGGCTAACTCTACACGAGAGGCACTGTGCAACACGGAGACGTTTACTGTTAAAATGCGGATATAATAGTTTTCGACAAGAATCAAATAACATAGGAATGGTTTCCTTAAACGTGTAGTGTAACGGCTATAATGGGAGATTCAGAGAGATCGAGCACCGTACAGAGATTAACAGAGAGTCGTTCTTCTGTCCCTTAAATGATGTGGCCACAAAGTAGGCGGAAATAGTTTCGTTTGATGAAAATGGGGTTATGAGTGGTATGTAGCAATCTCGTCGTATCTGTGGTGCAAATTTGTAATGGCGGAATTTACTGCTTGAGCCGACGAGTCTTTTAAGCATCTTTGAAACTCTTACTCATTAGATTACAACTTTCAGAAACATTTTTGAATGTTAAAAGAGACATAAATTAAACTAGCAAGAAAATGGCGAAATATCACGCAACAGAGCACAGACACTGAGTACAAGAACGCCACATATTCATGCAAGTTATGGTGTTATGAAAAATGCATAGTATACCGAGTCAGATGCGAAGAAGTTAGGCCTCAGCTGTTTGTTATGCATTCTCCTTACTAAGTGGAAAAGCTGGAATCATGTATCTATCTCAGCTATAGAAAAAAAATCTCTGTCACGTTAGGAAGATACTGAAGAGTTTTCGTTCACAGCGATGTTCTCCTAACCATACACATTGTCGAAAAAATTGTGTTAATGTTTACTCATTTGACACATGAATAAATTAAAATCCTGTCTTTACGAGAATACCACTGTTGTTAATCTGAATTTACGCTAGTTGCTCCCAGGAATATATTCTACATATGGCCTTACAAACCTATGTATTCAGATACTAACACGAATACATACTTGAGTGTTTTTGACGCAAAGCCTTTCGTGAATTCCATCCGTCGTCCTCCTGTAGTCAATCTAATCTGCAGTCGACGTCTCTGTTAGTGCGGTGATGGTCGACTCGGTCGGGTAGGTAATCAGTAAATCGGGAGCAGTTACTGAATGGACAACACATTAAGTTGTGAGTATGAAGTTACGGAGAGAGAGATTGTGAAACAAATGTTCATATTTTCAACAGACTGAATTACACTGTGAAGAAGCGTTAGCCCATTTCGGTCTAGCTTTTTATCTGGACTGCTGGATAAAATATTTTTATGCATAAATCTATTTCGTCAATGAGATTATATTTTCCTACATTTAGCTGAATATTTTTCTGATTCGGGCAGGGAGGAACGTGAATGCTATCTTGGGAAACAACTGACAAGCAGAAACTTAGTGTCGGTCAATGATGTATCCACGACAAGAGAAATTTGGTAGCGCACTGTTCTCGAAAAGCAAAGAACAAAGTTATAGTACCTACAAATGAAGAACTTTTACAGAGTGAGAAACGTGTATTTAGACACTATTTGAGAGGCTAACGGTGATCAGATATGTGTTGTAACATTACAGGACATATTGGGACATATTGAAGTATTCGATACTGTAGACTTTTAGGGGATGTCGATACAGATATGCAAAATGTAAAGGGAAACTTTGGTGATGTTTAAATATTGTACTGTGTCAATATTAGGACATTTTGCACAGAAAGAACAAAAATCGAATTAATGTAAATATATATTAGTGTTAGTAACCTATTTTCATTCAATTTTGTAATTATATTTCATTTTGTAAAAGAAAGACTCACTGTTTGCTGTAGCTCTCATTAATTGTATAAATTATCAGTTTTGAGCTAAATTATTTCGTATAATATGGACAAGATACTTTTAAAAACTCACCAGCTAAAGAGAAAGTCTCTAAATGAACGTTTAATGCACACTTCTGGAGCTTTCTATGGAGAAATTCTGTATTATGATCGCAAAAATACAAAAACTTGTGAAAACTGTTTCATAACCTAATTTCGAAAGACGATTTGTAACAAGAAATTTTGCTAAAAAGATTTATATACGTTTTGAAACACGATTTAAATCATTTTACATATAAATAGTTGTTCTAAATCACTCAAGAAATATCCAGAATCAAATGTCAAGATATTTCTGGAAACATCGGTACAAATCTGGTGAAGGTTATCCAGAAGCTGGTAGAAAAATGTTATAAAATCTATTTTGAAATTATGCTTGTAAGAATTTATATGTACTGATCCTTTTACTTACTTTAATCTGTACTAAAATTCTGTAATGTCTAATTTAGTTTTAAGTCGTGAATTGCTATCGTATTGTAAACAAAACATTGTCAAAGACTCCCATTGTTTGGAAAGATATTAATACACCTAGGATTTGTCAGTGGCCAGTTCGGATATGCAGTGCGGTTAGCTCTGAGAGTCAGTTGTTGAGTCTGTGAAGTCTGTCAGTTCTCTTTGTAAATAAACGTCTGTAATGAAGAATTACTTGTTGTCGTCAATATGAACTCAAGACCTTTTGCACGAAGCAGACACCTCCTAATGCAACGTTTGAATTTGGTGTTGAGGAGCTGAAATGTTATAATTTGGTGCAGAAAGTCCTGGGATGTTATAATTTGGTTGAGGGAGCTGGGATGTTATAATTTGGTTGAGAAAGCTGGGATCGCTATAAGTGCAAACAAATTGAAGTGGGACGTTATAGTGTTATGGAAATGAATTTGTTTACCAGCTACTATCCATCAGGTGGTAAGATCTAGATCAATTTATAGTACACAGCTACCCATGTTTTCTTTCTAAAACAGTAAATTCTCTAATAGTTGCAGTTCATTTACGAACATGAGACAGCCTCTGTTCCTTTTTAGCACCATGGTGCACGGTAGTGGAGTATAATACTCAGTAAAAGTTGATACTAGAAAAAATAACTGTCATTCATAAGATGAAGAGGCTTATCATGTAATTTATTGAAATACAGTCGACGTTTCTGTGCTTTCCATGAATATTATCGGTCGTATCTAGAATTTCTTATTTTAATAATTAAACTTATCATAACAATCTGCAACATGTGTCGCCTTGTTATCAGTCATACCTAATTGTCCTTGAGCTACTTGTTATATTCAGAATCGGTAATGTGTATGTGACATTTGACGCACTGGTCAGTATTTCAGTAATGCCAGTAGTACACTTTCTAAGGTACTAACGACTTTATATTACTAATGACGTGATATTTACAAGTACGAAATGCACTGCGGTAAATATATGGATAATCTACTTACACTGCAGTGGAGCTAGTTTTGGTCATACGCTACTCACTTACATGTAGCACTGGAGTAGCACATGTATTTTCATGAAACTTCTCAGTTTAAGACAATTCCGTTGGAAGTGTGGAGTGATTATTTTCATATTAATTTCCTTTGTTCATCAACCTCCTTTATTTTTCATGCTAGTATCAAATTTCCACTTTTTTTCAGCTGACGGACGGTAACAACTGACGCATTGTAGTTCATTTAAATCTGGATCAGTTGTTTAACTTGGAGCACCTTCCCTCTGTGTAACATAATAGAATGTTAGATATATACCAGCCCGTCTTCTTTGTAAAAGCGTTACATCGTCTTCCCATTCGAATGAGCGCGGAGAGCAGTGGTGGTTTTACTAAAATAATTCTTGCCTGAAGGAGTTTCATTGAACATCGGAATGCATTAAATCAATACAAAGTTATCGTTTCCAAATCGCTCACACATTTTTAGCGAAGTCAAACACTAGGGATCGTAAGTATTGGTAGTTGATTAAAGATATTTTAATACTGAATTCTTATAGCCAAACGGCATGTGATAGGCAACAGTATATTCTGTAAGGTCTAATTCAGGCATAGCTAACAGACATTTTCAGTGACAGTGGAGGAGCTTTACTGATGCGTTGCGAATAATTTATTTTTATCTTTGGTACTTGCACCTAGCACATAAAGAGAGTTAGTTATATTTGCTGTGTCGTACGCTAACGATACCGAGCTTGCAGCTATTACTAGAAAAGATCCGCAACAGCTGTCATCGGGCGAACAACCTCATTGAAGAAAGTGGATATCCTTCGTTAGTTCTACTTAGAAGTGAGCCGCGTGGCTGACCCGCGATTTATCGATTCGGCTTCATGCTCTCTCTCTCTCCGCAGCGTGCTTTGATGTGTCTGCAGCGCCGTATGCTGGCTTTGTCGCGCAGGGGGGAAGTAGCACGAAACCGGCAAGTTGAGTTGGAAACGGACACCGGTTAAGATGCGAGAGCTCGCCTTGCGCCGAGTGCAGCCGAGTGTTTACCTTCTCCGCCGCTCTGCGACAGGAAGGCTGTTGAGCAAAAATGGTTCAAATGGCTCTGAGCACTATGGGACTTAACATCTGAGGTCATCAGTACCCTAGAACTTAGAACTACTTAAACCTAACTAACCGAAGGACATAACACACATCCATGCCCGAGGCAGGATTCGAACCTGCGACCGTAACGGTGGCGCGGTTTCAGACTGTAGCGCCTAAAACTCCGGCCGGCTTGTGACGCTCCTTACAGTTATTTGGTTTATACTCACCCATATCAAGATGTTCTTTCCTGTTTACAAACTTAAAAAAATAGCTTGATGCGTAATACTTACAACGTAATTTTATGTATTTTGGATACAAGCTTTTTTTAAACTAATCTATGAAACTGGAAGCTCGCTCTGCAAAATCGCATGAAGACTGCTCAAACACACGTATACTTCTGTTTAAAAACAATATTAGACGATTTTTACCCAGCTGACAAGGTATAGGTATTGCATTTGTGTGAGAAAATGTGACTATTAAAACAAGATGCCAAGTCGTACCTTAATGCCTGTAACTAATTCCTTATTGATATTTGTGACGTCATACGGTGATAACTGTGTTCTGCTGCGTGTACGACGGTACACGAGACCGTCGCATCGGATACTCTAAGTGGAACATAAAAAAAGTATTCCGCTCTGTGTAGCCTCGAAAGCATTGCACTCAACCCTAATTATGTGCATGATCCAGTCAGTTGTTAGATTAATTAAACGTGGTTAATCATTGGGACCTAGGTAAACAGGAGGGAGCAGTTCTGGAATCATTACGCTGAAACGAACACAAATTTTTCTCCATATCTAAAACATACGTGCATCAGACATTTAAATTTACTTTGGCAAATAAATTTTTTGGACTTAACTGTGAAGAAAGAGGGCACTGGTAATGATTATCAGGTTTCGCAGCTCAAGAACATCAATCCTGGAAATGTTACACACTGAATGCCTTTCGAAGTTCTGAAAAGCATTGTTGTACTGAGGTGAGCCACGGTGAGAACTGCGAGCAGTGAAGGGCAAGAGTGGGGCCTGGCGGCGTGGTACCCAGTCTGCAGATGGTCGTGAATCGTAGTATGGGCTACTGGGAGGCTGCTTGCCGGCTGTTGTCCAGATCGCATAAACTATGAAGGCAATTTAAGTCACATCAATATTAGAGACTGCGGTATGCGTCGTGTTACTATTAGACCTTTGAGTAAGTCATCTCTTAGTAGAAGACGACCTCCATTTGTTGGCTGTCACAGGATATAACTTGGTCTATACGCCACTTATCGCGAAAGAAATATGTTGGCTGTTTAGAACAATTAACATAGTGAATGTGATTGGTTCTGCTGAGCTCTATTTAAATACTCGGTCTTAGCAGGGAACCATAAGACTACCGTAGTTGGCATTTTTTTCTGTTGCTACCATAAATGAACGCTCTTATGTTGTTTTTACCAGACTAGTCTCCAAATTCCAACTAGGTATCAGAAAACCCTTTTTTGCGCTCACTAATTTCTCCTTCACACAAAAGAACCCCTCTAATGGAGGCAGCAATTATGCAGTTGAATCAATACAAAATGAAAACAGCTATATCAAAACTGAGGACCACTGAAACTACTTTCGTACGTAAGGGATAATATTTTCTAATTATGGTTTCTCTGTCGTTCTAGCAACACACAGCAGACGGGGAATGGATGCACCAAGTTGTCAAGTACTTGCTAAACAAGATATTAGACGCAATTTAATTGAATGCCCCTGAATCTGGGTTACACAATTACGGTTTAACCACCACCCCCGGCTGTAGCCAGCGAGTGGACGTAGCTCCGGCCGGGCACGCCGATTGCGACTGCTCACGTCAAGGTGAGAGCGAGCTCTCAAGGTGCTTCGGACTTCCAGACAGTGCGCCGCGGTTGTAAACAGCGCTAGCACATCTTGCTTTTAAACAATATGAAGCTACACAGTGGCTGCACTAATAACAGCAACAGGCAAAGCACAGCACGAATCCACACTCTGTGCAAATGTTAGAAAGACGGAATTAATAAAAGACAGCGCTAGCACGTTTTGCTCTTAAACAGCAGGAAGTCACAATGGCTTCACTACTAACTCCAAACAGGCGAAGAACAGCACCAATCCCCACACTGTGCAAATGACACAAAGGCGGAACTAATAAAATTTCTGTTGACGCGTTAATTAATTCATAAACACAAGCAGCTAATATTTTCTTATGCTATTTATCGTATGATAGAGAACATGCTATTTCTATTCAGACGTAGAAAATGGACAAAACTTAGAGTGATGACATGTGTACGGTGCAATAGCTCCTAATATCAAATCGAATTTCTCAAGTCAGTCAACAGCAGTGCCATGAGGGATTATTGCCTGGATGGATGGTACGCATTGGTACACTGCCGTACCATGTGTCGGATGGCCTGGGGCGTGGGGCCGCAATTGCAGAATTGTTCTGAAACTAAACTGCGCTCGAAGGAAAGAGAGTCCCAGCATACTCTGCGGTTCGCGCGGATTCCGTTCGCTGTTTTACATCGGGACAAATCGGAGTCTGCTGATTTACTGGTTCAGTGTGGTTGATTGGGTGCGTTTGTGTTGTTGGCAGTGCCTACTGGAGGCCTATTTGCTCATTTATGACATAAATATGGATCCAGCAAGTAACATCAGATATATGACTGCTAATTACACAACAGAGTGTCTTCAAGCCATTTCTTAAGAGCAAAGACAGCGCTAGCACGTTTTGCTCTTAAACAGCAGGAAGCCACAATGGCTTCACTACTAACACCAAACAGGCGAAGAACAGCACCAATCCCCACACTGTGCAAATGACACAAAGGCGGAACTGCAGAATTGTTCTGAAACTAAACTGCGCTCGAAGGAAAGAGAGTCGCAGCATACTCTGCGGTTCGCGCGGATTCCGTTCGCTGTTTTACATCGGGACAAATCGGAGTCTGCTGATGGATCCAGCAAGTAACATCAGAAATATGATTGCTAATTACACAACAGAGTGTCTTCAAGCCATTTCTTAAGAGCAACATGGGAGGAACATTATTTGTGTGTATTGTTTAAGAAGCTGTGGAGGACTGTCATATTACATGACAACATTCGAAATAATTGGATTAAAAACTACAAAGTTACAAGTATTAATTATTGGCAATAGGGAAACTAATAACAAGCGGTCGAAAATCCGTCGTTTTATTATAGTAGCTCTAGATTTCACCATTTCCTTCAGTGCATATACCAGCAGGTGACATTAGTCTAAAGTATCACGTAGTAAACAGTATTGATTTATGTATAACACACAGGAGTCCCACAGGACGTCACGTTAGACTGTTCTTTTCTGTACTATGTATTTCAACTATCGCTGTGCACAATAGGATCAAACGAATTCCAGTTTAATTATTAATTATAGTGTCCATAATCAATTCCGGAAACACTAAAACACCGACGTATGCGGCAAAAGTAAGAAAAAATACACACAACTCAAGAAACAGTTGGTGGTGGAATTAGGATTTGTTTCCGACAAAGATCTGTGTTTGTAACAGTGTAATTACGTCTATAAATGGATCGCTTAGAAATTTATGGAAAAAAGTATAAAGATGACCTGCAAATAGTATAACTGTTCGCATTCTCGGTGGTTTCATTCTACATCTACATCTACATGAATGCTCTGCAAATCACGTTTATGTGCCTGGCAGAGGGTTCATCGAACCACCTTCACAACTCTCTATTATTCCAATCTCGTCTAGCGCGCGGAAGGAATGAACGCCTACATTTTTCCGTACGAGCTCTGAGTCCCCTTATTTTATCTTGGTGATCGTTCCTCCCTATGTAAGTCGGTGTCAACAAAATATTTTCGCATTCGGAAGAGAAAGTTGGCGATTGGAATTTCGTGAGAAGATTCCGTCGCAGCGGAAAACGCCTTTCTTTTAATGATGTCCATCCCAAATCCTGATCTGTGACACTCTCTCCCATATTTCGCGATAGTACAAAACGTGCTGCCTTTCTTTCAACTTTTTCAATGTCCTATCTGGTACGGATCCCACAGCGCGCAGCAGTATTCTAAAACAGGACGGACAAGCGTAGTGTAGACAGTCCCCTTAGTAGGTCTGTTACATTTTCTAAGTGTCTTAGGTTAGCCTTCCCTACAACATTTTCTATGTGTTCCTTCCAACTGAAGTTGTTCATGACTGTAATACCTAGGTTTTTGGTTGAATTTACGGCTTTTAGATTAGGCTGATTTGTCGTGCAACCGATGTTTAACGGGTTCCTTTTAACACCCATGTGGATGACCTCACACTTTCAGTTATTTAAGTTTAACTGCCACTTTTCGCACCATTCCGATATTTCTTCTAAATTGTTTTGCACTTTGTTTTCATCTTCTTATGACTTTTATCAGTTGATAAACGACAGCATCATCTGGAAACAACCGAAGACGGCTGCTCAGATTGTCTCCCAAATCGTTTATATAGATAAGAAGCAGCAAAGGGCCTATAACACTACATTGGGGAACGTCAGAAATCACTTCTGTTTGACTGGATGACTTTCCGTCAGTTACTACAAACTGTGACCTCTCTGATAGGAAATCACCAATCCAGTCACATAACTGGGACAATACTCCATAAGCACGCAATTTCACTACGAGCTGCTCGTGTGGTACACTGTCAAAAGTCAAAAGCCTCCCGGAAATCCAGATATACGGAATTGATCTGAAATCCCTTGTTAATAGCACTCAACACTTCATGTGAATAAAGAGCTAGTTGTGTTTCACAAGAACGATGTTTTCTGAACCCATGTTTACTATGTGTCAATAGACCGTTTTTTTTTTCGAGGTAATTCATAATGTTCGAACACAATAAATGTTCTAAAATCCTGTTGCATATCGACGTTAACGATATGGGCCTGTAATTTAGTGGATTACTCATAATACCTTTCGTGAATATTAATGTGACATTTGCAACTTTCCAGTCTTTGGGTACAGATCTTCCGTCGAGCGAACGGTTGTATATGTTTGTTACGTATGGAGCTAATACATCAGCATACTCGGAAAGGAGCCTAGTTGGCATACAGTCTGGACCAGGAGACTCACTTTTATTAAGTAATTTAAGCTGCTTCAGAGGATATTTACTTCTGATTTATTCATGTTGGCAGCTGTTCTCGATTCGATTTTTTTATATTTACTTCGTCTTCTTTTTTGAAGACATTTCGTAAGACTGTGTTTACTAACTCTGCTTTGGCAGCACTGTATTCGATAGTATCTCCATTGCAATCGTGCAGAGAAGGCATTGATTGTTTCTTGCCGCTAACTTATTTCGAATACGACCAGAATCTCTTTGGATCTTCTGCCAGGTTTAGAGACAATTTCGTTGTGGAAACTGTTACAGGCATCTCGCATTGAAGTCCGCGCTAAATTTCGAGCTTCTGTAAAATATCGCCAATCTTGGGAATTTTGCGTCTGTTTAAATTTGGCACGTTTGTTTCGTTGTTTCTGAAACAGTGTTCTAACCCGTTTTGTGTAACAAGGAGGATCAGCTCCGTCGTCTATTAATTTATTTGGTATAAATCTCTGAATTGCTGCCGATACTATTTCTTAGAATTTAAGCCACAAATGATATACACTTGTATTATTAGTTTGGAGTGAGTGGAGATTGTCTCTCAAGAAGGCGTCAAGTGAATTTTTAGCTACTTTTTTGAATAGGTATATTTTTCGCTTATTTTTCTCGGAGTTGGGGATTCCAATATTCAGTCTCGCTACGACAACCCTGTGTTCACTAATTCCTCAATCGGTTTTGATGCTCGTTATTAACTCAGGATTATTTGTTGCTAAGAGATCAAGTGTGTTTTCACAACTCTTTACTATTCGCGTGGGCTCATGAACTAACTGCTCGAAATAATTTTCGTGTCATATTTTATGCCTACCTCCGGATTTAAATATGTATTTTCGCCAACATATCGAGGGTAGATTAAAGTCAGCACCAACTACTATCGTATTAGTCCGGTACGTGTTTGAAATCAAACTCAAGTTTTCTTTGAATCTTTCAGCAGCTGTACCATCTGAATTGGGAGGTCGGTAAAAGGATCCAGTTGTTGTTTTATTCCGGTTGATAACAGTGACCTCTGCCCAAACTAACTCACAGGAAATATCTACTTCAATTTCTCTACAATTTAAACTACTTCTGATAGCAACAAACACGCCACCGCCAACCATGTTTAGCCTATCCTTTCGGAACGCCGTTAGGTTCATCGCGAAAATTTCGGCTGAGCTTATATCCGGCTTTAGCAAGCTTTCAGTGCCTATAACCATTTGAGCATCAGTGCTTTCTATTAGCGCTTGCAGCTCTGATACTTTCCCAACACAGCTACGAAAATTTACAACTGTTGTACCAATGGTTCCTGTATCTACGTTTTCCTGTGCTCGGCCTGCACCCTTTGTAACTGTTTTCCTGAGACCCTCTAACCTAAAAAACCAACCAGGCCCTTCCACACAGCCCCTTCTACCCGTGTAGCCGCCTCCTGCGTATAGTGAACACCTGACCTATTCAGCGGAGCCCGAAACCCAACCACCCGTTGTCTCAAGTCGAGGAATCTGCAGCCTAGATTGAACTAGAATCTGAACACGTCATAAACCTAATTCAACCATTTTGATAAAATAGTAATAAATTTGCCGAAGCGTATGATATCCATTTAATCACCTACAGGTCGTATATGTAGTTGCTGTTTGAACACAACCGTTGTAGCCCCAGGGGAGTCGCCACTCTTAGCGGGTTCGTGGTTGGCTACCACGGGGCCCTTGTCTTAGCAGAATTTCTTTCCTTCCGTGCTACATGTCTTTCCTCTTGCTATTCTTTCCCCCCGTCTGGGATTTTGCTGGAAATGTGTTCTGCATATTAATTCATCGGTACCACAACAATCTCACAAATGTCTTCCGTTCTTTCTTTTTTTCGCTCCCATTCTCCTTTCTCCCCTTCGGCGTTTGAGGTTCCTGTGCGCTCCTGAAGGCCGGCGTCTGACGCGTAACAGGTGACTGGGTAACGAGTAATTCTCATCCCCAGGTCTTCAGGTAGGGTTCGTACGCATGCCTTTCTACAGGCCAGGTCTACGGAGGTGTGACTCTCTTTAGCTGCTACCTTCCCAAACTTCTGATTGGTCCTTCTCTCAGGTGCCCGGCCTCCTTCTGAAAAGGGCGACAAGTTGGAAGGAGCGAACCATCGGGGACACCGGCAGTCATGGGCGATTTTCTCGCAATGAGACAATCATCTTCACAGCAAACGGCTACGAAACGTAAACGGAATGAGGCTAATGATTCAGACACCCTTCCTGCTGCACCACGGTTCCTCGTAGTTTCACGTACTGAAGGCCGCGAGTCCTTCGCTATGGTAGATCCATTTATTATTCAGAAGGATGCTGATGAAATTGGTGGCCCTTGAAATCCTACTGTCGTTTACGAAATGGCTCTTTGCTTTTGGAGACTAATTCTGATTCTCAAGCACAACAACTGCTAGAAGCTTCGCTCCTCCATGGCTATCCGTGTCGACGCCCATTGAATCCTGAATTTTTCCCATGGTGTTATTTGCACTAGGCTGCTCGATGGTCTGACCGAGTCAGAAATCCAATTTCCGTCTCTGATCAGGACGTCATTGCAGTCCATAGGGTGATGAAAAAGGTAGATGCCTCCTTAGTGTCCACACGCACTCTCTTTCTCACTTTCGTTGGAGTGGTTCTTCCATCGAAGATCAAAGCAGGTTATGGAGTTATCACAATCAGACCATATATTCCGAAGCTGATGCGCTGCTACCAGTGTCATCGTTAAACCACACACGAGAGTCTGTCAACACCCAGCCTGCTGTAGGGATGCTCACGAGGGCGACTGTCCGCCTCCTTCCTGCTGCATCAACTGCAATGCGACCACGCCGCCTCCTCCCGCAGTTGTCCCATGTATCTCGATGAGCAGGATGTGCAGGATATCCACAGACAAAACGTGTTTTACCTGGTCACTCGCAAGTTGTTGGCGAGTCGGAAACACTGCGTTCTACCATCTGGCACCCACAGTACTGTTCTTGCCACACCTCGCTTCACAAAGGACACATGGCCACTCAGACATGGGCAGACATTTAGCACTGCGATTGTGAAATCACCTAGCGTCTTGGTAGCGTCCCTGTCTCCTCTTCCAGCTGTGCAACACGCCACCAGACTTTCGCCTCTCGGTGCGAAATCACGAGCTACACTACGGCAGGACGGAGAGGACAGAAGGAATACTCCCATGAAGACTTCCTATGTCCCTCCAGGCAAGCAATATCTTCGTCTTCCTTTGCCAACTGGAAATTCTCCAAGAAGCCAAGCAAAGGCAAATGGTCTTCTCCTTCACCAACTGAGAGATCCTCTTCGAGGTGTTGCCACGTGATACCTCGCCCGGCTGATCTCCGTGTCACCAGTGTGCACCATCAACCGTTTTTCTTCACTTCTGTAGACCTCATAGAGCTGGTTCAAATGGCTCTGAGCACTATGGGACTCAACTGCTGTGGTCATCAGTCCCCTAGAACTTAGAACTACTTAAACCTAACTAACCTAAGGACACCACACACATCCATGCCCGAGGCAGGATTCGAACCTGCGACCGTAGCAGTCGCACGGTTCCGGACTGCGCGCCTAGAACCGCGAGACCACCGCGGCCGGCCATAGAGCTGGATCTTCCAGCCTGTGTGGCCTGGAGGAGCGAGTCTTCAAAGGCTCGCACTTGGCAGCCTCCAAGGTGACAACCCTTTATTTTCTCCTCGTCATAACTGTCTTGTAAACGATGAAGTTCCACATGGAGCCTGTCTCAGAGAGCAAAGGGGACTGGGCAGGTCTTAAAAAACGAGGAACAGCAGAAGGAAGAAGCTGAACATGTGGAGAATGAGAACAACGTTTCATATTTGCTGAACAATGGGGTGAGGAGGGTATCCGAGGGGAATCGACACCTCCTGTACCGCGTCCTTCACTAATAAACCCAGACAACGAAAAATGTCCACACCCATGGGGATAGTAGCGCTGAGGGATCCGACCACTAAAAACTGAGTGGTGACGGAGCGATCACTGTAAGAGATTTGTGTGGAAAAAACGCCTTGGAGTGATATCGAGTGAATACTGAAACTGCGCAAGGCGCGAGCGTATGGGGATAAAGCTGGCGAGCCCAAGCGTTGGTATGTGGCACCATCCACAACAGAAATGGATGATGTCGTGTCAATTTGGAAGACCACTGGAATATGTGCAACCTCCAAGGTAAGGAGAAAATTGGCACCTGACTGGGGAATGATGGAGAATACTTGGCCAGCAATGGAATGTGAGGCGTCCAGGTCCAGAGGTGATGATTCGTGTTGAGCCTGTGCATCCTCAGGAAGCATGGCATCCACTCCATGTTTCTGCGAAGCCTGACACACCACGGATACAAGTCATGCATTTTCCTCTCCGGTGAGCGTTGGTGACTCCGGAAATAGTCCCGACAGGATGAAAGCCGTGTGAAAGACTTCATGTCATGAGATGAACCAATGGACCCCTGATACTCCCTCTAGGAGGTAGACAGTTGGATAAAAACTTGGTGGCTGTAGCTGGTGAGACTGTTCAAATGCACGAATGATTGGTAGACAGGTGTCGAGAGAAATGTCCTGTAACTTCAAAATATCAATCCGAAGACCCTTGTCTAGTACGTGAAACAACACCATATTGCGAATCGACGAAGAGGGGTAAGACTGCTTGCAAGCAACGTTGGCGCACCGTAATTTACAATCGCGGGAGAGACCGTGGAGAGTCGTAATCCATTCCCAGTAAGTCTGACCTCGTAATTTTCGCCAAGAAAAGAAAGTCTGACGGGTGGAGGTGACGTGTATTTGTGCGTAAAAGACACCCCCCTAGATATGGGTAAATAAGAGATTGTGAAGGAAAAGGAACTTCTCAGGGTTCAATTGTTGAATTAAACGATACAGCATTGGACCGACTGTTTCGTCGTCGATCCCATGTGCCAGTAAATGTTATTCCAAACGTTCGTCATAATTTGGCCAAGGTTCGACGGACCTATCGAAAGCCAGACACGTCGTGGAGCCATGTGCAAAGTGTTCAATTTACCTGCAATGGAATTAACTCTATGACCTACTTCTTGCAACGCTGCCGAGTGAGGGTGAAGTTTTAAACACGTGAGCGCTGCCTGATTCTGAAGTAGAGTTTCCACCAAAGACCGAAGAAGTTCCTCGGAGGAGGCCATTTCGTTCGAAAACAAAGTTTTATCGTCGTCGCCGTTAACTGTAGTGTCCTACGGTCGGCAGGAAAGAACTAACAGTCAATTTGAACACATTATATTATAATTAAAAGAAAAAACGCCTTCTTGGCATACACTAAGTTAAAACGCAAGAACAACAAGAAAACCCCAAAACTCTTGTGGTGGCAAACCAGATAAGGAAACAAGACAGACAATAGAAGAAAGTACTGACCACGATCTACTTTATGAATTACAAAATATAACGTGCACCTACAACGCTGCGGCGAGTGAATACAATGCTAGGGCAAGCGTAAGAACTGGCCGGAGCTGTTCCTAGCGGTAGGTAAACACTGCTGTTCTGACTGTCCGGGCGTGCTTATAAAGCCAGGTCGGCGGACGGCTACATGAGTCATATGAATTCCTATTGGTAGAACACTGCCATATGTTGTCTGGCGAAGTAGTTCCCTGTTTATTTGGAAATTCTGTTATTGTTTATATCCGATCGCGATGTCTCTCCCTGCGGTCCTGCAAGGAGGCCGGCAACCAACCTTACGTGACGGTTGTGCAGGCCCTTTAAATAACGGACCAGTACGACAATACCCAGACAAAAGTCCGGTGAAGACAAACACCTTCCTGCTAACCACCGCCCCATTTCTCTCACCAGGTATGTTTGCAATGTGATGGAATGTATCTTTCATGCCCAGCTGGTATGATGCCCCGAGTCTCGCAATTTACTAACCACTGCACAGTGTGGAATTCGAGCGTGCCGTTCTGCGGCTGACCATCTTGTCAGTTTCTCCACCAATTTCATGAACGGTTTCCTGCGGAAATCTCAGACACTGGCCACGTTTTTGGACTTGGAGAAAGCCTACAACACTTGCTGATGGGCTGGTACACTCTGTACTCTCTCTCTACACGTGGGGCTTCTGTGCCTCATGCCCCATTTTCTTCAGGAATTTTTAAAAGATCGCGGTTTCAAGGTACGTGTGGGTTCTACCTTGTCAGACACCTTTATCCAGGAAAACGGTATGCCCCAGGGTTCTGTTCTGAGTGTCGTCCTCTTTGCTATCGCCATTAACCCTATTATGGCCTGTCTCCAGCCAGCCATCTCCTGCTCTCTTTTCGTTGACGGTTTTGCCATCTATTGTAGTTCTCCACGAACTTGTCTCATTGAGCAGCGTCTTCAGCAATGTTTCGATCGCCTTTACTCATGGAGCGTCGACATTGGCTTCCGTTTTCCACTGACAAAACTGTTCGTTTGAATTTCTGTTGCCTTCCTTTGTTTAAAACACGAGATTGGTTCTGAGCACTTCTGAGGTCATCAGTTCCCTAGAACATAGAATTACTTAAACCTAAGGACATAACACACATCCATGCCCGAGGCAGAATTCGAACCTGTGACCGTAGCGGTCGCGCGTTTCCAGACTGTAGCGCTTAGAACCTCTCGGCCACTTCGGGCGGCAAACTACGAAATTGTGGGGGTTCAAGCTCGATAGGAAACTTCCTTGGTCTTCCCACATGTCTTAGCTTGCAGCCCGTGTACACGATCCCTCAATGTCCTACGAGTGCTCAAGTCGTACTTTCTGGGGAGCAGATTGAACACCGCTCCTCCGTTTGTACCAGTCCCTCGTGCGTTCGAAAGTGCAGTATGGATGTTTCATTTATGCATCTGCACGTCCGTCTCTCTTACGTCGTGTCAATATTTTCCACCATCGTGGCATCTGGTTTGCCACTAGTGCCTTTTGCACTATCACAGATGAGAGTCTGAATGCAGAAGCTGCCGAACTACCGGTATCATACTGCCATGACTTTCTCCTCAGATGATACGCGTGCCATCCGTCTGCCATATGTAGCCCCCCATCATAGACCCTCTTCTTCGACGATTCGTTTCATTGCCAGTATAGGACGTATGCCTCTTCTCTGTTACCTTCTAGACTTCGTTATCGGCTCTTGCTTTGACAGCTTAATTTCACGCTACATGCAACATTCCCAGTGGGTATACTCTCTTCACCATTTCGTGTGGCGACCCATGTTCACCTACGCCTTCATTCGCTTTCTAAGGACACTGGTCCAACCTCGCTCTATCACTTTCAGTTTCACAATATTCGCACGGAACTTAGCGACAGTACCTTTGTATACACTGATCGCTCTCGGAGTGACCTTTGTGTTGGGTATGCCTTCATCATTGTCACTGACGTCTTTCGGTATCGGCTTCCGGAACATTGCCAAGTTTTACTGCAGAGCTTTTCTCCCTATATCAGGCCGCGCATTACATCCAGCAATACAAACTTTTGAATTGTGTCATCCGCACCGACTCTTTCAGTGCCCTTCAAAGCCTCAGTGTGCTGGACACAGTCCATCCCTTAGTGCAATCGGTCCTAAAATACTGTCACTTGCTCACTGTTGATGGAGCCACTGTAATGTTTATGCGAGTTCCTGACAGGAAACGAGGCCGCTGACGCTGCTGCCAAGGCTGCAGCCCTCGTACCTCAGCCCGCTAGTTCTTGCATTCCCTGCGATGGTCTCTGTGTTGCCATATCTCAGCAGGTGGTGTCAATTTGGCCCTTCATGGGAACAATCTTCGAGTTATCAAGGCTTTCCCAGTGGCAAGAGGGCCGAGAGGAGACCACTTTTAGCTAGGTTGCGTATCGGATATCGCCTTTTGTTAAGTGGTTCTCCTCCATGGCTTTGCAGTCATGCCCCTCAACAATTGACGGTGCGCCATTTCTTGACGGAATGCCCTTTTTTAATTATTTACGTTCTTGTTTGTGTTTGCCGTCCGTTTCTCTATGGCGTATTTTGTAGACTTTTCTCCACGTCCCTGTTTTTAGCTGTCTTCTCTTCCGTCGATTGGGATTAACATGTTGTTCGATTGGGATTAACGTGTTGTCTTTTTTAACTTCTCTTTCTGTCTTCGTGTTCGACAGTTCTGACGTGGGCGCATATGATGCTAGTTCCTTTTGGTCCCTAAAACAACACAAACAAACAACAACCGCGGTAAAATGTAATTTAAGAGTTCAGTGTCTGAGAGCGATTGAAGGGCCAGGGAGAGGAGTAGAAGAGAATGTAACAGTACCATGAACATCTGAATGGAGAAACCATGCTGTCTGCATAGCAACAGGCTGCATAGTTTATGGACAATGACAGTGACAAATTATCCAGTCACTCAAAGTATTTTAAAAACTGCCATTTCGGAATTTTTACTAATTTTGACTTTTCATTTGTGAAACATACAAAATTTCGAATGTTAAGACTTATTTCTGAGTTAAAATTTTTGGAAATCAGCTGGAGTTATAACTGAATGCTATGGGACTTGTTATTTTGCCGCGATTAGAAATCATAAATGTTTTGAGAAACTGAGTGTGTTACCTGGATTAGTGTTCACTCAAGGTTAATGTCTCTTTTTGCCTTTCACTAATTTTGAAACATACTGAATTTGTAGTGAAATTATTTGTGAACTCATTTTATGCACATCATGAGTTACAGCAAAATATTTATAGTTCTTTCACATCTTACCGCTCTTTATGATAAATATTGTAATTTCACTTTTGTTTTAGCCTAGAGTGTTAAGTTGACGATGTGTGATCATCTCTTTTGTAACTTATACATATATCTTACAAATATTGTTAGACTGTAGTTGCAATCCTCCTACGCGACTTCATATGCCACGTAAACATCCTTTTGTCACAAAAGAATAATTTCAGGCCACACATTCAAAACTCAGTTGGTGATTAACTACCGCTCATCAATGGCATCGGATAAAATATCTATGGAATAGCGTTGGAAAATTATTTGCCTAGCCATAGTTAATAACCAAACACAGCAATAAATTCCCAAGCGATAATTATCTTCTAATTAAGCATTGTAAATTTTAAATTAAATTCGGTAGCCATGGTCCAAACATAATGTGTCGTGAAAATGATTAATCACAACATAATCAATTCACGTTGCTGGTGCTGAGCACCTTAATTGTTTATTTATTATTAATTTGCAAAATTGCACGCTCAAGTGCAGTTATATTGTAACAGGTACATACCATCCATCGTTATATTACTGGAGTAATGGGCCTAATAAATCCATCATAATAATGTTCACATCTGACTGGTGTTAACAGAAATCATAAAATTTCTCGCAGGTGTTGCACAATTCGGTGCCATACAATATTAAATTCCTTTTTAATTCCCGTTAACGAATTTCCATCACGATTCACGAGATTGGACACAACTCAATTGTACTACTTTTCTCCACGTAGATATCTGCCAAACATTGGTTTTTTTTTTCTGCAGCACCGTCGATTGATTATATGGTGGTACCAGGTTGCATTGAATTAATCATCCAGATGCGTTCGAAGAATAAAAGTATGAAAACGCGCAATATATTGATCAGTTATATAAATGTCTTCCATTCCCACCCCACTAAGCGTTTCGGCATTCTGATACAGACACAGAGTTCACTATACAGAAAACGCCTCTTCATAAATACGGACAAAGAACTCACTAAAAGCTGCTTGTTGACTCTCAATAGAAAGCAAATATCAGAACGGCAATATCAGTGACTACAGGCGATAACAGAGTGCCGCCAACAGTAACGATTTAACAACGGAAAATCGATGTTTATGCTCATTACTGAATGCGTCGGATTACGTCGACTGTTTTCAGTGAAAGAAACGATTACATTACGGATACGTTAAACTACTACCAACTGAATTTACTCTGTTCCATCGGTTGTAGACAGATTTCGCTTAAAAGAATGAATTAATAGTTCGAGCGACCCGGAAAACTACAACTTAATGGATCGATTGTTTTCATTCTGTTGTTCCTATCACTAGCAGAAAAGGAGAAACAGATTAGCTGTTGCAGATCAAGCTTTTGCAGCCAGAAGACCACCGTATTCGATTTGATAAGAGTTACGTCCTGGCAGCCACAAACGGTTGCTGTTAAAGACTCTTGCAGAGATAAAACTTCCTGGGAGATGTGTTGGACCGAAACTCAAATTCGGGACCTTTGCCTTTCGCTGGAAAGTGCTCTATCAGCTGATCTACTCAAGCACGACCTTCCAAACTTCACAGAAGAGCTTCTGTTTCGTTACGGGGAAGCTGGTGACGCGAGAACGTCTCTACATGGCAGAATCTCCCAATTGTATGGGTTGTAATACAGTAGATTCTGACGAGCACTGCCTCAGCTGTGGAGAGGCGGAATCGGTTTGGCACCTTGTGCGGCAGCTGCTGGCTTATCTCTTGTGAGTTACGCCGGAGCGTATATCTGCACGCACGCTATGTTTCCGTATGAGACGTTTTACCGTAAGACTCGGACCAACTCCGTCATCTTGATACGTGGACATGCGGTCCATTACCTCTATTGTGACGGACACAAGAGTTTACTTAACTTCTGGCTCTATTTGTAAGAAAGACATCGTGCTAATGCCGGGCATACCAGATATCGACAATGCTTCGCAAACTACCTATTGAGTGTTTTTCACATCCCGCCGTGTAGTTGGAATGTTCCAGCCAGTGGTCGATGAGGTCAGAACGAACTGCAAACCATCATACATTGAACTATCTTTACAAGTGGGTGCAGTCGCTGGGAAGCCTAACTACGAACTGGTAACTTTATTTTCATGTTATTTAGGTTTACTATCTTCGATGGTGTCTTCATTCTGTTTTAGTTTTCCAGGCTTGATTAACTACGACTGTTTCCACATTGCTATCTATATAAATAAAAAATTAAAAAAATTAAATCATATAAAATTAAAAATATATATTTATAACAAAAATACCTTCCGCACCCTCCTATAAATACCATTCCCCCCTTCCTTTCATCGTATTTTTGAGGGTTGGCGTAAGCACGTTACTCCTGTATAGAAAAAAAAACAAAAAACAAAAAAAGGTGATAGAGAGCTTTCCCGCGATAGGCAAAGGTCCTGAGTTCGAGTCTCGGTCCCGCACACAGTTTCAATCTGCCAGGAAATTTCATACCAGCGCACACTCCGCTGCAGAGTGAAAATTTCATTCTTGCAGTGATGTCGTAGAGATTTCTAAACATGCGCGTAATTTTAAACTGAAGGAAACTGGCTGCTTGATTTCGGTGGTTAAGAAAATGTATACTGGTCTTCCACCGCGCGGTGGTAGCGACAGCGGACGACAGAAACATGCAGCGGCCAATTGCACTCGAGTTTTAAGAACGTGCCATGTGTGCGGAAAGATGCGGGATTTTAATTCAGTCGGTAGCGGGACAGGTTGGGCATTGGACCTTCTAAAAAGAATCCTACTTAAAGGTTTCCTCCGCAGGCGGAGACGAAACGATGAATTTCAAGAAGAAATTCATAGTCTTGATCATGTTGATAAATGAACTGATGACTAGGAATCACGATAGAAGAGCAGAAGGTCATGACCTTCTTAACGAATCTATTCAATCAGTGACTGAAGGATGCAACACCGAGCGAGATGGAACAGTGGTTAGACACTGGACTCGCATTCGGGAGAACGACGATTCAATCCCGCGTTCGACCATCCTGATTTAGGTTTTCCGTGATTTCCCTAAATCACTCCAGGCAAATGCCGGGATTGTTTCTCTGAAAGGGCACGGACGACTTCCTTCCCCATCCTTCCCTAATCCGATGAGACCGATGACCACGCTGTATGGTCTCCTTCCCCAAACCAATCAACCATCCAAGGATGCAACAGGGGCTCAAATCATTGTGATTGACATGGTATTTGAATGAGTCACCTCCTGAATACGAGTCTAGTGTCTTAACCGCAGCAGCTCTCTTGTGCCGCCAGGATGAACACTCCGGCAACTATCTACAGCCCTCTTGTTAAAATATCATGTCAGTGACAATGCTATGGACATTCCTTTGTAGGGATTGACGGCTCATGGCATCAAGAAACGAAGAAACAGACATTGCAGACTAGCTTCTACATGGAAGACTTAACAAGGTACGTTCATGAAATAGATCGAAAATATCAACTTTTAATTCACTTTTTAATTATTAGAAGATCACATGAACAATACGTTCCCAAAATTTCAATGATGAAATCGCATCCGAAGTGACTGAAAAATAATTAACTATGTGACGCGAGCTCCCTGCCACACCACTTCTTGAACCAACACTTTAAAACTAGCAAGGTGAATGAGTCAGTGGACTCCCTTCAAGTAAACGTACACGGAACACATCTAGGAAGCTGCGATTTTTACCTTTTGATTTTATAGATCATCTGTTACTCTATTCTATATTTTATAAACAGTAACAGACCAGCTACTTTGTTTATGAAGAAGAAAGTCTTATTTTACCTTGCGCTACTAACCGAGATTTGTGCACGGTTTCGATTCTTTCATCATTCGATAATAACACGGTCTTGCACTTAATGATGGGAACGTATGAAGGTATTAGAGATAATGGTTCACTTTTTTTGGGTCCTCAGTCTTCTGACTGGTTTGATGCGGTCCTCCACGAAGCCCTGTCCGGTGCCAGCCTCTTCATCTCAGAGTATCACTTGCAACTTGCGTCCTCAATTCTCTGCTAGATGTACTCCAATCTCTGTATTCCTCTAATGTTTTTGCCCTGTACAGCTCTCTCTGGTAACACGGAGGTCATTCCCTGATGTCTTAACGAATGTCCTATTATCCTGCCCCTTCTCTGTATCAGTGTTTTCCACATATTCCTCTCCTCCCCGATTCAGCACCGAATCTCCTCATTCCTTATCAGTCCACCTAATTTTCAACATTTGTCTACTGCATCACATCTCCAATGCTTCGATTCTCTTATATTCCGGTTTTCCCACAGACCATGTTTCACCACCATACAATGCTACACTTCCGATATACATTCTCAGAAATTTCTTCCTTAAACTGAGGCCTATGATTGCCGCTAGTAGAGTCCTCTTGGCCTGTAATGCCCTTTTTCTCATTGCTAGTCTACTTTTGTTATGGTTATTTTGCTGCCTAGGTAGCACAATTCCTTACCTCCGTCTACTTCGTGACGATCAATCCTGATGTTACGTTTCTCGCTGTCCTCATTTCCGCTACTTCTCATTATTTTCGTCTTTCTTCGATTTACTCTCAATCCCTATTCTTAACGAATTAGATATTCATTCCACTCGGCATACCATATAAATCTTCTTCACTTTCTCACAGGATAGCAATGTCATCAGCGAATCGTATCATTGATACCCTTTAACATTGAATTTTAATTCCGCTCCAAAACGTTTCTTTTATTTCCACCATTGTTCCTTCGATGTACAGGATCAACAGGAGGGGCAAAAGTCTGCATCCCTGTCTCACATCCTTTTTAATCGGAGCACTTCGTCCTTGGTCGCCCGCTCTTAGTACTCCCTCTTGGGTCTTTTACATATTGTATGTTACTCGTCTCTCCCTACAGCTTACCCACATTTTTCTCAGAATTTCGAACATCTTGCACCATTTTATACTGTCAAACTCTTTTTTCCAGGACGACAGATCTTACGAATGTGTTTTTATTTTTATTTAGTCTTGTTTCCATTATCAGTCTCCTAGTGCCGAACTAATCGTCATCTAGCACGTCCTCAATTTTCTTTTCTATTCCTCTGCATATTATTATTTTCAGGTACTTGGATGCATGAGTTGTTCAGCTGATTATGCAACAATTCTCGCACTTTTCAAGCTCTTGCAGTCTTCGAAATTGTGTGGATGATACTTTTCCCAAAGTCAGATGATGTGTCGCCAGGCCCATACATTCTACAGATCAACACGAATAGTCGTTTTATTGCCACTAACCCAAAGAATTTAGAACTTCTGATGGAATATTATCTACCCCTTCTACCTTATTTCTCTTTTCAGTTCTGCTTCTAATACTGGATCCCCTACATCTTTTAAATAGGTTCTTGTTTCTTCCTCTAGCACATCAGACAAATCTTCCCCTCATAGAGGCTTTCAATGTTCTCTTTCCTCCTTTTTGCTCTCTCCTCCGAATTTTGCAGTGGAATTCCCGTTGCAATCTTAACGTTACCACCCTTGCTTTTAATGCCACAGAAGGTTGTTTTGACTTCCCTGTACGCTGTGTCAGTCCTTCCGACGATCACTTCTTTTTCGGTTCCTTCACATTTTTCATGCAGTTATTTCGTCTTAGCTTCTTTGTACTTTCCTTTATTCCTCGGCGACATGTATTTCTGTATTCCTTAATTTCCCTGAACATTATTGTATCTCCTCCTTTCATTTGTCAGCTGAAGTATTTCTTCTGTTACCCATGGTTTCTTCGCAGTTACCTTCTTTGTACCTATGTTTTTCATTCCAACTTCTGCGATCGACTTTTATTAGAGATGTTCATTCCTCTTCAACTGCACTGTCTATAGAGCTATTCCTTATTGCTGTATCTTTAGCCTTAGACAATTTAAAGCGTATATCTTCTTCATTCCTTAGTACTTCCGCATTCCAATTCTTTGCGTATTGTTTCTCCCTTACTGATCTCTTAAACTTCTGCCTACTTTGTGATGTTCAAATGTGTGTGAAATCTTATGGGACTTAAGTGCCAAGGTCATCAGTCCCTAAGCTTACACACTACTTAACCTAAATTATCCTAGGGGCAAACATACACATCCATGCCCGAAGAAGGACTCGAACCTCCGCCGGGACCAGCCGCACAGTCCATGACTGCAGCACCTCAGACCGCTCGGCTAATCCCGCACGGCTACTTTGTGATCTGAGTCTATATCTGCTCCTAAGTACACCTTAAACCAGTATCTAATTTCGCAATCTTTGTCTGACAATGATGTAATCTAACTGAAATTTTCCCGTATCATCCCGCCTTTTCCAAGTATAATTCCTCCTATTGTGATTCTTCTATATAGTATTCCCCATTACTAGCTGAAATTTAGTGCAGAACTGAATTAGTCTTTCTCCTCTCTCATTCCTTGTCGCAAACCCATATTCTTCTACTATTTCCCCTACAACTGCATTCCAGTCCACCGTGACTATTAGATTTTCATCTCCCTGTATTACCCTTTCAGTATCCTCATTACTTTCTTTCTCTATTGACCCCCATCTTGCGACGTAAGCATGTACATCTGAACTATCGTTGTTGGTTTGTTGTCTATTCTAATAAGAACAATCCTACCACTGAACTGTCCACAGTAACACTCTCTCTGCCCTACCTTCCTATTCATAACGAACCCTATTCCCGTTATACCATTTTCTGCTGCTGTTGATATGACTCTATACTCACCTGACCAGTAATCCTTTTCTTCTTTCCATTTCTCTTTACTGTCTCGTACTATATCTACAATGAGCTTTTGAAAGTACCCTTTTAAGATTTTCTAGCTTCAGTACCACATTTAAGCTTCTGAAATTCCGCACCACGACTCGTAGATCGTTTTCCTTTCGTCGATTATTCAATCTTTCTCTCATAGTCATCTCACCCTTGGCAGTTGCCTCTCGGAAATCCGAAGGGAGAACTATTCCGGAATCTTTTTCCAATGGAGAGATTATCATGACACTTTTTCAATTACAGGCCACATGTCCTGTGGATACACGTTACGTGTTTTTAATGAAGTGGTTTCCATTGCCTTCTGCATCCTCAGGCCGTTGATCAATGCCCTTAGGCGCAGTTTCCCACCCCTAGGATCAGAGAGTGCCCCAAAACCGCTGTCCGCTCCTCGGCTCTCGTTGACAAGGCCGTTGTCAGAATGAAGGTTATTTCTTATGCCGGAAGTTTCGGCTGCCAATGCTGAATAGGCTTTGAGATGGGAAATTTCGCTCAAGAGGTCTTGAGAAAAATAGATTTACAACGCCTCCCTGTAAAGGAAAAGTCAGTTGAGGATCTGGTAAAGGAATGACGGTAGAAAACAAGAAACCAGTACAGAAGCCGTCAAGGGAATGAGGACCTTGATTATAAATATGATATCTTCTCAAGGTGTGACATTAGAGAAGACTTTAGGTTGAATTCTTTTTTCTCAGAATCTGAAAAGGCGAGAGTTATGAAATTAAGTACAGATATTTCTATAAACTCAATAAATGTTGTATCAAGAGTAAACTTTTTAATTCTGAATGTAAGCTGAGATATGATGCAGAGTGCTTAGAATTTTGCATGAATTTTGTATTATACTTACGGAGTTGTAATTAAAAAGTTGTTATAATTATGGTATTCGAAATATTCAAAAAATCTCACGAGAGAAACATACTATATTCAAAGAGATTAAACAGAGAAAATTCTGTACAAATCTCTTTCATTATTTTTAGGAAAAACTTTCATATATTAGATTTTGAAAATAAAGACTTTTAAAGTCCGGAAGAAAGGTTAAATATATGTCACCCAAGGAATTTAACACGATATTTCTTAATTTCGTATAAAGCATGGTAAAAATTGCACTGCCGTATCTTTACAATTGTGGATTCGGCGCATCTTTAAAAAGGTGTGTGTTTCTCATGAACGTCTCCCGCTTAGGAAAGAGCCGTACTGCTGCAATGTGACTGTAAAATGGAGGTGCCTTGCTCGGGAATGAGACGCGGGCCCCCCAGGCAACAGGAGAGATTAAGGATGAGCAACGAGGGCCCGGGGCGTGGTCCTAAGGGAGAGCTCACCCACCTGCCACCTACTCTCCTAGCAATGGCTGCTGGCAGGGAAAACAGGTTCGGAGAGAAGTGCAGACGGCAGCTGCACGTGGGACTCTCTCACGGATATACTGTTCGTTGTGATAAACATGGAGGATGAAAGATGCGTAATTTCATTTGGACCTCTCAAAGTTTATTTACAGCCTACAAAAGACCTGAAAATGAAGGAACAAATAAATTAGAAGAAAACTAACGCTGAAAAGAAAACACACAAATTAAAGTTATGAATTCTTCATACTAAGTAAAACTAGGCAGATCCCTAGCATATGTCTCTTACAAATTTTAACGTGTTACACATTACAGTGCACTTTTCCTCAGTGGTAACTCGTTTGCAGGTATATTCAATTTGTCTTTCTGGCTGATCATATACTGTCGCAAAAAAATCCCAACAGCAAGAAATAAGTGTCCAGCGATAAAATCACGAGAATATATTTTTGTAGGCAACATATTTAATTGATTAATATAGCAAGATCATAGGTTAACGTAAGCGCGAGAGAAACCACCATAAATATGAAATTTGGGTGCGATAATAACCGATGGAACCGCTAAAATGTTGAAAGCAAGGATACACACGCCCACGCAGTACTTGATGTCTGTCTGCGTGACGTAGTTCCAGGCTTGTCTATTTGGGCAGTCAGTAAAAGGACGGTTGATGCTGGTTATGGATGGCGTTGGAGTTGTCATAGGATGATGTCCCATACGTGCTAGATTATAGATAAATCTTACGATCGAGAAGACCAACGCAATATTGGACACTCTATTGAGCATACTGGGTTATAAAACCGGTATGTGAGCGAGCATTATCCTGTTGGAAAGCACCCACTGGAATGCTGTTAATGAACAGCAGCACAACAGATCGAATCACCAAAGGAACGTTAGGGACGTTCACATTTTCAGTCAGGGCTCATAGGATAACGACGAGGGTACTACTGCTGCGATACAAAGTAGCACGCCGGACCGAACTCCCAGGCCTGTGGCAAGAGGGTTTCAGCGGTTTCAGCCGCTCACTCAGCCTTCTCCTAGCCAAAACGCGGCCATCACTGATACCGAGGCAGAACCGACTTTCATCAGGAAACACCTCAGACCCCCATTCCACCCTCCAGTGAGCTTTCGCTTGACGACACTGAAGTCGCAAACGTTTGTGCTTTAGGGTCGTGGAACGCACGCTACAGAGCGTCCGGCTCGGAACAGTCCTCTAAATAACATTTATAACAGTCCGTCCTATCAATGTGGTGGCAATTGCTGCTCTTACTGCTGGTGCAAATGCAGTGCGATGCGCCACAGCCATACTCCTTCTTGGTTGTGCCACGTGGTCGTCGGGAGCCTGGTTTCTTGCGAGCGTACGTTCTCGTGGCAACCGCTGCCTACAACTACGTAAAGTGGCTACATCCCTGGCACGTTCTTTTTACGAAATATCGTGGGAGGCCTCTCGTAGCCCGATTACCTCGTTGAACTCAGTGAGCTATTGAAAGTGGCCGGCCGCTGTGGCCAAGTGGTTCTAAGCGCTTCAGCCCGAAACCGCGCTGCTGCTACTGTCGCAGGTTCGAATCCTGCCTCGGGCATGGATGTGTGTGATGTCCTGAGGTTAGTTAGGTTCAAGTAGTTTTAAGTTCTAGGTGACTGATGACCTCAGATGTTAAGTCCCATAGTGCTTAGAGCCATTTGAACCATTTGTTGATAGTGACGTCTTCGTTGTTTTTGACTAACATCGACTCACTACTTCCAATATGAAAGGTAACTGACGCTCACGACTCTTACAGCGAGTATTCAAAGCAAACCTAATTTGCAACCGTAAAGTGACACTACAAGGGCCACTCTAATGTGAGTTTCAGCTGTAGAAACACACCTACGAACTAAGAGAATTCGTTTACCTCTCACAACTCCTTAGCGTTGGGATTTTTTTTTTCATCAGTCTATTTTCGGAGAAACAATATTGCGTAACTGACAAAGGACTGCTTACTCACTGGTCAGAGATTTAAACAAGTTATTCATTTTAGAAAGGCATTTGAAATTGTTTCCTGAAATAACTATTATATAGTTTACAGTTACAATTATTAGCGCCAGAACATAAACTTTGGACAAAGATTCATGTATGTGCTTCTTAGTAAATACAAAGGCTGACAGAGGGTTTCGTCAATTGATTCTGTGACTTGATAAAAGTGAAAATCCTGTAATAGGTGAGTCGTTGTACGATTTGAACCTTAGCTTTGTCTGTTTTTGGTGTTTTCGTTTCTGAACTTCCTAAGTTCAGAAAGTAGATTGTACCATCCATGAAATTGGGAAATTTGGTTCCCTTGTTACATACCTAAACAAGTACTAGGAGAACATGAGCTCATTTTCACGCCTTGCATAACAACAGAAGACTACACGTTGATTTACTCTCAGTGATTGGTCGGACAGCAATGCTGTCACCCACAATGTTAGTGCTCTACTTGAATCACTGGTGTGGACAGTGGGCGGGAGAAGGTGCGAGGCAGCGGTCGCATGAGCCGCCGTGTGCGAAGTCTCTTCTGCTATGAGGTGTGAATGTTATATCCATCCAGCATCAGTGTTCAGCACAGTTTGACGTTATTCCACAGGCTGAAACAGAGGGCACTAAGATAACTGAAAAAAGACGACTGAAAATAAGTGCGGGATTTCTACGTCTTGAAAAGAGCTCCTCGTCCATATAAGCCTAAGAGATGTCGACCGGCCACCGTGTCATTCTCTTCCCTGCAGTCTCTTGCGGATATGGTATGGTGGAGCACGTAGACAGCACACTGTTATCGCTGCATAGGGAATTTGAAGGGATCAACTTTCTTAGAAGCTCTTTCGCTTTTATTAGGTGCACAAATCTTCTGCTCCTGTGTATTTCGCTGTGTTGTACAATGAACTACTGAATGACAAGTTTGTTAACTTAGGTGTTAGTGATGTTGATGAACTGAAGTAAGTATCTTGAAGTGAATATTAATCATAGATACACTCTAAAGAAATTTGAGATTGTTCACTTTTAAATTACACTACAAGATAAAAAAAGAAAAGAAAAAGGAAAGAGTTCACAACAAAGGAACTTTCCGAATGAGTCGGAAACCGGTAGATGTGATGTACACGTACAGACAAGCAATGGAACAGAAAAAATGAATGAATTAAGCAAGAGAAAGTGCTTCACAAATTGAGCAAGTCAACAAAGCGTTTTTCCACATCTAGCCCTAGGCAATCAGTTTTTAGCTTTCACTGATTGATATAGTTCATGGATGTCCGCCTGAGGTACATCGTGACAAATTCTGTCCGAAAGGCACGCTACATCGTTATAATCCTGAGCTTGCTGGAGAGCCTTGCCCATAATACTCCAACCGTTCTCCAGTGGGGAAAGGTTTAGAGACCTTGCTGGCCAATGTAGAGTTTGGCAAGCTCGGAGACACACAGTAAAAACTGTCACCGTGAGCGGGCGGCTGTATCTTGCTGGATTGTAAGACCAAGATGGTTTGCCACGAAGGGCAACAAAACGTGGGGTAGGGTATCGTCGACGTACTGCTGTATTGCTCCGGTGCCTCGGATGGCAGCCAGAGTAGTCTTGCTATTTACTGGAATGGCACGCTAGAGCTTTGCTTCCAGTTGTCGGGCCGTGTGGAGGAGACAGTCAGGTTGGTATGCCTCCGCTATCCAGGACGCCTCCAGACAAGTCTTCGCTGGTCGTCGTGGTTCATTTCGAAGGCGGACTCGTTCCTGAAGACAATTCTAATCTAACAACGAAATTCCAGGCAGAATGCGCCCGACACCACTGCAAACGGACTTGGTGTACAGAGTTCAATGGTAGTCGGTGTAAGCGGTGCAGTGAGCTCAGTTCTCTTTCAGTGAGAGTGCCGTTAATGGTATTTGTGGTCACTGAAGCGGCAGTTGCACGTCGGATCAATGATAATAATGGATCTCATGTCGTGAGTGCATTTCTGACGGTTGCTCGGTCTTCATGTTCTGTCATCTCTATTGGCAGACCGCGTCTTTTTGGAACCATGTTCGGCCACGATACCCATTCCTGCCAACATTCTGAAATAGTGGCATCGCTCCTATTCAAATGTCGAACGGTTAGCCGGTTGCTCCAACCGGCTTCTTTGAGCCCAACTACGGGTCCTCTTCAGATGCTGACAGGTCCTCACATTGTTGACGCTGTTGTCTGCGAAGCAAAGTTACTGTCCGGCTGAGTAGACGGAATGAAATATTCAAAGACTTTATGCCCCGGTATCGAAATGTCTCCTGTTCACTATCTTTGCCAGCTACTCGGTGAAATTGCGCTGCAGCGGCATGCACTCATCCAACGGCCGACAACGTTTACAATTTTGCATTTTCGTCGAAACCTGTATGTATGCCAATTTTTGAGCACTTTGTGTAACACCTTCGTTGAGCGTCGCTTTTTTGTCTAAAACTGTAATTACAATTTTAATCAATCTAAGTGATATACAGGCATTCAACTTCGCAGGATTAATAATTAGATTTGAATTGATAACACGCAATTACATGTGGTACCTACAGGGTGAGTCACTAACTACTGACATGAAGAATAAGTCCTAAAGTATGGCAGGAGTTGAAAAGTTTGTGGGACAAATGTTGCATGGGACAACGGGGGCCATAATATGACGTTAGCTTTTTCTTGCTAGGTGGGGTCGCGTCAGAGATATGAAGGTCTTTTTTTTTAATGGGATGCTACAGTTTGATTCTTATTATCTGATAGCGGCTACCGAGACGAATCCAATGATGTGTAACAGTAAGGTCTTTGCAGGTCAACGAAGGTGACGAAGGTGGCATGAACGTCCTCTTACAGAAGGTGTTCGAAGTGACGACCATTGGTATCAATGCAGTGCTGCAATGTTCTTATCATGGATTAAGTGATATTCCTTATCACATCGGCACTTATCGAAGCACATGCTCTGACAATTCTCTCTTGCATATCTTCAGGTGTAGTTGGAACGTCATTATAAACAATTTATTTTACGAATCCCCACAAGAAAGAATCCAGAGACGTAAAGTCGGGTGAACGATTCGGCCACGACGCATCCCCTGCAAGTCCAATCCAACGATTAGGGAATTGTGTCTGCAAACTCATTCCTAGCCATCAGCGAAAAATCTGCCGCATACCCATCGTGTTGATACCACACTGTGTTCCTTCTTCCTAAATGTATTTCTTCCAATAACAGACCTAATGTTTTTGCAGGAATGTGGTGTACTTCCTATCATTAAGATTTGCTTCAATGAAACAGGAGCCTATAATTCTGTCCTCCAGAATCTCACACCATACATTCACCGACCACGGTTTTTGGTCTACAACTTGCTGCAGCCAAAATGGGTTTTCAGTTGCCCAATTATGCATGTTATGCAAATCAACATTTCCATGGTTCATGAATGTAGCATCGTACGTAAGTAAAATCAAATTAGTAAATGTGTCATCCCTCTGAATCAGAAGTTGAGCCTATTGGCAGAATTCAGTGCAACACATACAATCCGTACCAGTTAATTCTTGGTGGAGACTGATATGGTAAGGATGATATTTATGGAGCTAAATAACACCAACAACACTACTCTGGAATGAGATTTTCACTCTGCAGCGGAGTGTGCGCTCATATGAAACTTCCTGCCAGATTAAAACTGTGTGCCCGACCGAGACTCGAACTCGGGACCTTTGCCTTTCGCGGGCAAGTGCTCTACCATCTGAGCTACCGAAGCACGACTCACGCTCGGTACTCACAGCTTTACTTCTGCCAGCGCCTCGTCTCCTACGTTCCAAACGTTACAGAAATTCTTCTGCGAACCTTGCAGAACTAGCACTCCTGAAAGAAAGGATATTGCGGAGACATGGCTTAGCCACAGCCTGGGGGATGTTTCCAGAATGAGATTTTCACTCTACAGCGGAGTGTGCGCTGATATGAAACTTCCTGGCAGATTACAACTGTGTGCCCGACCGAGACTCGAACTCGGGACCTCCCGAGTTCGAGTCTCGGTCGGGCACACAGTTTTCATCTGCCAGGAAGTTTCAACAATACTCTGACTCATGCCAGATTCCCTTCTGATTTGACGCAAAGTAACACAGGGATCTTGAACCACAGTGGCAAGAGTGCCAATTTCCGTTTCCTCGTTAGTAACTTTCCTTTGCCGGGTATGTTCCGGATGGCTTAAATATCTAATTGTTCTCAATGTATTATACACGTATTTAAATGTACGACGTGTATGGTGAGTACGTTGAGGAAATCTTTCACTGTGTAAGTCTCTAGCTCTCACTGAATTTAGTTGGCATTCTCCGTGAATGAGAAGCATATCGACTTATTCTTCGAAGAAATACGCCATTCACATTAGCTTGATTTGACGATACTACTCTTACCGTTCCTATTTCTGTTGTATTGCGAAACCGTCAAATGGTGTTTACATGTCAATGGCACGTTAGATGGATACACCGTATTCGGTGAATATTTACTATTTGCGTGATATACGAGAGAGAATTGTGTGTGTGTGTGTGTGTGTGTGTGTGTGTGTGTGTGTGTGTGTGTGAAATGTTATAGGACTTAACTGCTAAGGTCATCAGTCCCTAAGCTCACATACTACTTAACCTAAATTATGCTAAGGACAAACACACACATCCATGCCCGAGGGAGGACTCGAACCTCCGCCGGGACCAGCCGCACAGTTAACACTAATATAGAGTGTGTATAATAACAAAAAGATGAAAATAAGAAGACCAACAACCAAGTGCTGCAATGACAGAGATTATAAGACAGAGATGTCGCCTTTCGCCCCTACTGTTCAATCTATACACGAAAGAAACATTGACAAAAATAACAGTGGGGTTAAGATTCAGGATGAGACAATACCAGCGATAACATTTATTGACGGTATTGAAACCTCGGTGAAAATGAGGAACAACTGTAGGACAATTTAAAGTGATGTATATTCTGAAGGTCACACACTATGGATTGTGAGTAAACAAAAGAAAGGCAAAAGGAATGACGTAAATGTAGCAAAAACGAGATATAAATTCAATATCACAACAAGGCCACAAATAAGGCGAAAAGAAGGAGTTCTTTTGTAAGCGCCAAAAGAAGGTTACTAGAACATCGGTCTTAATTTGACGAAGAAATTTTTGAGAGACTACTTTTGGAGCATAAAATTGCGTGGGGATGAATCTTCGACTATGGGAAAACCGGCAATGAAGAAAATCGAAGTGTTTGAAATCTGGCGCCGTTGAAGGATAGCAAGTTATCAGCTATGAGGTGGTTATCCGCGGAATCGGCGAAACATGAGCATAGGAGGGAAAACATTAGACACAAAAAGTGATTGTGATGAGACCAATGAATTACTTCCACTGTATTTGAGAGAGCTGTAGAGCGTAAAAATGTAGAGCAAGACAGAAATGGAATAGCCCAAGAAATAATAAAGGACTTTTTGTGCAAACTGAGATGAAACATTTAGCACGGGAGAGGAATTCGTGGCGTGAAGCTCCCTCTTGTACTGCCATGAACGATATAACGAGTTTTCTTTCAGGCACAATATTACGGAGCGTGTAGTGATAATTTTTCAGATGTAAGGTTCTAACAGGGAAGAGAAGTGGTACGCTGTTGGTCTGTGTTGTAGGAAAAGAGAAGAGTAAATTAAATTCTGGATGTAGCGTTATTATTTGTAGCCGGCCCCAAGGGACCAGCGTAGAAAATATGTCGCCCAAGATAACTGCAGAATGTCACCCATTGGAGCAAATTTTTATTCAGCTTGCGTGGTTGGTCGCGGTATCCACGGTCGCTTCATAATGAACGATCTCGGCCGTCGTGATGGCTAGGTGGCGGCATCGGCGCTGGTAAATTGGGGCGCGCGCCGCCCACGGCGTGTCATGGCGTCCGCTGTTTCCATTATGGCCAGCCGGTAGCCGGCAGCCGGCAGTCCGCTGACCGGACAGAGAGGTGAGCGAGCGGGGGACAGGTGGGAGGGGACGCCGATAGCCGAGGCCACGCGGGACGGCTGATCGGCGCTAGTCTCATTTCCTGTGGAGCGCGAATTAAAGGGCTGCCAATTAACTGGCCGCCGGACAGCTCTGCCGCTTTGCTGGAGCGCGCGCAACGGAATTGAAACGCAGGAAACATAAGTGCGCGGCCACTCGCATCAAAGATGCAACCGTATGTGTACTAGATGACAGCGGATGCTCAGCTCCATCGTGTTACTACTGACCGGCGACTGTCAAGTTTTTAATTATATTTTACAAAATATTGCACACGTACGAGGAATTCCCTTTTTCCTAGTACGTAAGAAGGGAGTTTAGAAAATAATGAAACTCATTTTTTTTTCTCGGTCAGTTTCGGTTGAAAACATGCCGAGTTTGCTGTGGGACATCATAGAATATTCCCGAGTCAGCCACTACATTTTCAGTAAGTTCTGGTAGGTGGCGGCGCTGCAGATAGTCTTCCAAATGGCGTCTGTAACTGAGTTACGATCAAAGCAGAATCCTCTAGTACAGTTTCTTTTAGCTGGAACTCAGCCCATTGCAGATATTTATATAGACACTTACAGAATGGCTACGAGAACCGGACAGTGAACAAAAGCATGGTGAGTTCCGTCCTGCCGCACACAGCTACGACTCCTGCAATGTTGGAAAGTGTGGACAGTCTCGTTCGAGGTGATGGACGGATCACAAACATTCCGCAGCGCAGCTGGACGTCTCTGTTGGTGGAGCTGACGCACCATAGTTCAATTCTTTTATCTTGGCGGTTGGCACATGCCCGCCCAGACGCGGTAGATTGCTGCGTTGCCAGTTGTACGCGCCAAGGGAAGCAGCGCCGTAGTATAGTTCGCGAACTTACGTTTAGGGGGGAGCTCACAGTTTATGAAGTAAAAGCCACCACGGCCGCATTAACCCTTTCGCTGCTACAGAGACGTGCTTCCCGCATTCCGTCGCATTCGGAAGGACGACGGTTCAATCCCGCGTCCGGCCACCCTGATTTAGGCTTTCCGTGATTTCCCTAAATAACTCTAGGCAAATGCCGGGATGATTCCTCTGAAAGGGCACGGCCAACTTCCTTCCCTATCCTTCCCTAATCCGATGAGACCGATGACCACGCTGTCTGGTCTCCTTCCGCAAACCAACCAACCAAACCAATCTCCGCATTCCACGATGTGCCCGATTTTGTCATCATTCCACTGTTCGCCTGTGCAGACACATGATGTTTCAACTGGTTTGACGCACTTTATCATTCGATTTCACAAAAACTATTTGATCCAAAAATTTTATTTTAACACGTCTTCTTGACTGATACCTTCCCCCCATAATTGATTTAATTTTGTTTCGATGTTCAACGCAATTATTGTGCTGCATTAGATGTAGTAAAGCAGTGCACGAAATTTTTAAGAGTTTGCAGAGGTAAAACTCCATAGCGTATACATTCCGTATAGTCGATTTTAGTTGCCACTAGAAATTTCAAAAAATTACATTCAAACTAATAAAATTCGTGAAGTAAGACACTTCGACATTGTTTTTAAAATAAACAAACTATTAAGCACCGATCAAGGTTTTTCTTTTTTACTCATTTTGTTCGATATAGTTCGTTGTGTTTGGTCGGGGCGGACGTCACAAGACATCCTTTCAAATTGTTCGTTGGTTTCTTGACTCAGTTTTTTTATTACAGAGAGCACACAGCCCTCTGACCGAACACGCAGAGCTACCGTGCCGGCATGGTTAGAACTCAGAACCTTTCACTCAACAGCCTCACACTATAACCATTACGCTAACGCAGCTCACCGTTCAATGGGACTCCCGGAGGACTTTAAAATATCACGCAAAATACCGACAAACGCTGTTGGTATGACTATGAATTAATCACGTTTCGTCGAAGTACAATGGGAAATAAACAATTACCACCCTCCTTTGTTGCGAAAAAGCGGTTAGTGAGAATGATACTAACACCTTTCCTTGCTATCGCATTAATTAGGAAGCTTATTGCTTGTTTGGTTTCATTAATTAATAGAATATGCAGCAACTGGTATAAAGAATGCTTTTTCCAAACTTTCTATAAAAGAAAGTCTGCTATCAAGACATTGCTTTTGTTCAATTACTTTATTTATGACTGGACGTTTCTAAAACTGAAGACACTCGTCCGTGCTCTGTACTGCAGTCGAGCTCTGGCAACGTCGTTCTCTGTTCATTGGCTGACTGTGTTTTGTGACGTCAGATGCGCAGAACGAACCTAAACTCGGCCGCCAACATAAATCAGCTGGGGTCCACCAGATGGTTCCTCACCACCTAACACAAGACCGTAAAGAGAAACGAAGGACCACCTGTGCAGAATTGCCTGAGCGTTGCAAGTCTGATCGTAATAATTATTTGTCGAACATCGTCACAGGCGATAACACATTAATTCATCATTTTGAAATAGAAACAAAACGGAATTCCGCGGAGTAGGAAAAGTTGAAAGCCGCATCCTAAGTCAGCAAAGTCGCGGCAACGGTCTTCTGGGCCTCTGAAGGAATTATTCTGTTTGAAGTTCTCCCTCGATGTGCAGCTATCAAGTCTGAAGTGTTTATGCTACCCTCAGTAAACTGAGGAAACGACTTCAATGAGTTCGTAGCGAGAAAAATGCAAACGAACTTCTCCTTTCCCAAGACAACGCAAAATCTCACACAAGTCTGCGCACCCTAGAGGAGTTCACAGAACTTCATCCACCCTACAGCCCAGATGTCTCCATCTGTTTGGCCCAATGAACGATACACAGAAAACAGGAAATGGATGGAAAAATGGAAATGAGCGTTTGGCGTCATTGGTCGAAAGGCCCCTTGCGGGGTAGGTCCGGCAGCCTTTGTGCAGGTCTTATTACATTCGACGCCACACTGGGCTAGCTGCGAACCGGATTTGGATGAGCTGATGATGAAGACAACACCCAGTCCCTGAGCGGAGAAAACCTCCGACCCAGCCTGGAATGGAACCAGGGCCCGTAGGACGGCAATCCGTCACGCTAACCACTCAGCTGTCGGGGCGGACAGCGAGTGGATGATGGCGAGTTTATTGATGCAACAAGACTTCTTCTCCCACATCAACCAAAAGAGTGATATCACTAGGGCATGCAGTCTCTCTCAGTAACTGGCGTAAGGCTATCGCATTGAACGATATCTGTGCTGCAACATAGGGTTTTGTACCCAAAAGTGTTGGAAAAATATTGGGTTTTGGAGTCCTAAATAGAATCAATCTGCTTTCAGAGAAAATATTTATTGCGTTACTCATCCAGTGCCCCTCTAACGTAGCGGAATGAAATTTACTTTTGTTGGGAGGGAACAGGACAACCTGCGTAAAAGAAATACTTCTGTGCTCATTTTACATATGATAAAAGTGGATGCCCGCAGTTCGAACGGAATGCGCAGTTCAGATTTGCAATATTGCGACGCAGAATGTCCTTGAACTCACTAAATTTGACTACCAGTCATGTGACGAAGGCTCTCAGGATTGGATGTCTTCGCTGCTGGTAAATGTTCTGGGACCTATGACCATGGTGAATCAAACTTTTCCGCTGAAGTTTCGTGCAAACTCCGTTCGACAGCAATTGACGTACTCCTGGCCCCGCTGAGACCCGGCGACAGATGGGTCTGACGTCCGAGGGCGACATAAATACTGTGAAAAAGCGACGTAGTTTAAAAGTGTTCAGCAGAGATAATACTTATCAGGGACAGAACTTTGCATCGCATTGTTGTTTGTAATAGATAAAACCTACCTACTAATTATATAGACTCACTGTCCATATATCGTTAACTTTCGCGGCTTCTTCTTTTCAGTTAAAATTACCTCCACGTTTATTTATTTCGATGGCTTCTCTATGTAGCCTTGGATAACATTTCGTTATTGTAATTATATTTGTTAAATTCTTATCTTTCTTTTATTGTGACATCTGAGCAGGACTATTACAACCATCTAGATACATAAAGGGTTTAGCAGATTAGAGAGCAATGTCCACGTTAAATATAATACATTGTACATCGTCAGAAACATAAAGAACAGAATCGTGTTAGGTGAACAGCTGTCCTAAGCAACTGGCGGTGACCAGACGTTGTAGTGTGCAGTTTCTAGAGTTGTATCTGTTCGTGCAGCCTGAAATCTTGTCACTGACAGCTTCTTCTTCACCACAACCTCACATTGAGGATGTACCACAAACATACGATGCGGATGGTGCGTGTAACAGCCGTGGTTGAATGTGAGTAGCGTTATAGTGTTCGTGACCCTTCTAGAGCATAGATTTTTCTCGTGCCAGATGTTAGGAGGTAGCACCGTATTCATTTCGTCATGATTTTTGCCTTCTTATTTGTGGCGCTATTCTGCGCCGAACTGATTGTTCATTTAATAACATTGAAAAGACCAGGAACTGGTAATTCCATGTGTCCCCTCTCTGCGACATAGACGGTTGCATTGGATAGCTTGTCTGCTTATATGATGTTTCGATGTTCCATTACCAGGGTTCTTTCCCTCTCGGGAAACTTTACTTCACGATTTCCTGGCCGAGGAGCGTACTCTGCTACAGAAGAAGATTATGATAAAGATTTTGGGAAGCCAACTGATATTTAAATAATTCCACCCACCACCCGCAACAAGAGAGGAGAGTCATTAAGAGTCTAACCGGTTTTTAGACCAACAAAGAATGTTCGTCCGGCCCCCAGAACTGTTTGTATGCTGTTTGTAGAAAATTCCTTGTACGTTTGGTGAAGTCTGTATTGGAACTACCGAAATAAGATTGAATATACGACTGAAGCTACAGAAAAGTTTTTGTAGAATACGAAAACACAAAAATTAGCTGTAGTAAATCATGCACTTCAATCATGAGTTACTACGAACAGTAGCGGGATAGTTCTCATCAGCGTCTATGGCAATGAAACGCCAACAACAGTAGTTCAGGTATGTCTGAATTATAAAGCAGAGTGATTCAGGCATTTTAATTTCAGTAATCGCATTGAATATTTGCGTCAGCATCCGTGATACAAAATTAGATGATCGAGTTGTACATTCAAATGAAGATTACTTTCTCAGTGCTATATTCAATTGATTTCGCAGTAAGTCGATCCAGATGGACTCGAGGCCCCAGTTGAAATCTTTTTAAACTGTGAAAGAACAGTACTAATTTCAATCTTACTGTATGATAACAATTCCACTTCAAACTTATTGTACTTGCATGGCTTGTCTCCACATTTCGATACTGCAGTATTTGGAATAGCCTTGCTTCATAAAACCGTAGGTACATGGTCACACGGTGGGGTAACGTAATCAGTCGAAGTGAGAGGGACATTACTGAGAGACTGAGCCTAGAGAGAAAATCTAAAACTCATAAAACTGAATGTTTTGAATGGCAACGAAGTAGAAGAGTTTGGAGCATCATCTGAAAGAAGTCCGAGAAAGTCGTTCCGCCATTTACCACTTCGGAGTTGCGTGTGAGTTGCGAGTTGCATCTGATCACCGCGTTACGCCGAAACTCAAGTTGAAGCGTTACAAAGTAATTATAATGCATCGCTGACCGATTCAGGTACCGTTGTTCGACGTGACAACTGAAACTGGCTATTGAAGTCTCTGTCTGGTGCAGAAGCTGATTACGAAATGCACTTTTTTGTGGTAAAGCATGGCTGCATTTATCGGCGTACGTGATATCACAGAACAATGAACGTCAGACTCCTGAAAATCCACACCAGTTCTTCCAGGGCTTCTGCAAGAGGTGAAAAAAGGAGCGTGGTGAGCAATTGGAGCAACACGAATTGTTGGACTGTTCCTTAACTTCAGACATATAAGTGTTAAGTGACAATCCATTGCTAATACGTTTCGTTTTTCAGTTTCAAATAGTTTTTTTGATTCATTTTGTCTGTATTCGAAACATGTCAGTTGATAATTATAGCAAGGAACCTCGGTGATTGTGGAGATTATGCGTGTAATTATTTCTGTAATTTTCTTGGAGTCGGTGAATCCCTGATGGGAATTCTGCATGTGAACAGCGAAGCCGAAGTCCAGTAAGGTCAGCAAGGACGAGCGCCCGTTTATGAATGAGGGGGTTGAACGATGGTTTGCCACGTACCACTTAGTCGACCGAGCCGAGACACTGTCTGATCCTCGCGTCCTTCCTGCAGCTGAGCGCCTAACGTTCCTTTACGACACTTCGCGTCGTGTGTGATCCAATCACAGCAGATGAACGTTTGAATCTACTCGCAGATCTAGCAAGTAGTGGCAGGTGACTGCACATGTTGACAAACAAAATTTGTTTTCACGAAGGAAAGTCCTTATCAGAATACAGTGCTGGGTGACGTCAGTCACCTTACGAGACAATGAGAACCGAGAGGACTGTGTTGGTCAAGAATTCGGTCTGCTCAGTGATCTGGGGCGAGCGCGGTCCATCTGTTCAAAATTTACGATGTAAATTCCCATTTAGCGAATGGAAGGAGCCGAAAATCTAAAAGCAGAACCCAGTGCATTGACTGGTAAGAAAACGCAAGTGCAGAGACGGGGGTGTCAGACAGAATTGTTAAGAATTCCTTCCATCTACAGGCTAACACTGCAAACTTTTTGCTAAGTCGGAAATCAGTTCGTTTATTTACTGCAGTACCATGGGTCAGAATATTGCAGATCCGTCTCATTGGCGCACAGAAGGTTGTGCAGACTCAGAAGCGAGACTTAGTCTGGAGATATGATAATAATCACTTCTTCCTTAGTAGCTGGCAGTGAACAGTTCTCCTCTTCGTCAATAGACAGGGAGAAGGCTTCTTCCTCGGTAGAAGGTAACTGAGGGCTTCTCTCCAGTGGGAAATCCGGGAAGACTTCTTCCCGGTCATCATCAATCTACAGCAGATCTTGGCAAACACTATTTTCTGCTCAACGACTTGCAGAATTTGGTGAGATCACGCAAGATTATACGAGATTTAGAGATGATTTGTAGGTACGGTGATATGAGTGAGTAACTGTTGCTAACCTTGAAATTTCATGGGAAAGTCGAAAGATCGTTCACGATTCATCCTTAGATGATTATTTCATTCAATGTAATCATACAATCATTGAGCAGGCACAGCGAGTTTGTACTTTCACAGCTGACGTATTAGATGACAAGCTCACACCTTCAACTTCCGGTCTTTACCAGGACATACAAATCTCTTATGCTAAGCAGTGGTACATTATCCGTTCTCGGCGTTTCTGAATTGAGAGTTCACATGACATGCGTTTAAACAACACAGCGATTGTGATGAACTAGATTGATGCGTAACCCCATTTCTTTCTGAAATCAGATGGTCTCGTTTTTATTAATTGTATATTTCTATGGGGTTGATCCGTGAGTTAAACTGAGCGCTCCCCTTTGTGATTAATTTTATGTGTTGCACTTTTTCATTAAAGTACGTGAGCCCATGGAAGTATACAAATAAAAAATAGCCACAAGCATATTTGGCGACGCTTGTATAGGATTCTGACTACCTTGGATCTGTGATTCACAATTAGAACAGTTGGAACTGGATGGAAAATTAAATGTAAACAGCTTGCAAAAATAATTAATGAACTTATTTCTTTCTCAGCATTTCCTGTATTGGTTGGTTGTGTTGTGTACTACCTCGTACACAACAAAATGATTGTAATGGCTCTGAGCACTATGGGACTTAACTTCTGAGGTCATCAGTCTCCTAGAACTTAGAACTACTTAAATCTAACTAACCTAAGGACATCACACACATCCACGCCCGAGGCAGGATTCGAACCTGCCATCGTAGCGGTCATGCGGTTCCAGACTGTAGCGCCTAGAACCGCTCGGCCACTACGGCCGACCGCACACAACAGTAACGATAGGTGGGCTACAGAGTAGCACAGCAACTGTCTTTATAGGGAAGCTAAACAGGATCAGATATGAATAGCGAACACGTAAAAAATGTAAAAGAATGTTTTCCTTAGCTTGGAGCTTTCTCCAAGCGTTTCGAGAAAACTGTACTAAAGGAAAAACGGCAGTGAAGTCCAGTTATTACAAGAAGCAAACTAAAGAGCTCTCAGTACTAAAGCACGAGCGACTGAAAACTGTCTACGATTGTGACTGAGGCGAGGCCTTGTAGCTGCCGCCAGCCATCCTCCATCGTGCCGGCAGAGGACGCTTGGGGATCCCCTGAAGGCGTGACTCAGCTGGCCAGCGTCATTGGATCTGCCAGTCCAAACGCGACAGCTATCGGAGGCTGTCGAAACAGGCATTTCCGTAGCCAACTGTGAGACGCCGGCAGGGTTGGTATCTATGTATGATAGCACAGTTTGTATCGTTTACGTGTGATTTAAAGAATACGGATAGTGAGAGAAGTAATATAGGGAATCAATCAGAGATTAATCTGCGGGCTAATTTTAGTGAAAGTCAGAAACAGCTTCAACAAAATTCAGAGATTGTACAAATCAGTACATAGCACTGAAGGAAGCCTAGGATCTGGATCCAATACGAGCGACACCTAAGGTAAGACTGTTCTGAAAATGTCGGGAACAGCAGTTATTGTACGAGGAAGCAGTGCATAGACATTGTGCATATGATCCTTCCACTATTCAGTCATTTTATTATATACCAACGAAAAGAATAACGAACATATTGTAAGTTTAAATAATAAACATGCCAAGCAGGTCAGAAAGGTTCACCGCAATTGAAGGAAAATAAGGAACAGGTCACGGAGACTGATATGAGGTTAGAGGTGCACAATAAAAAAACATTAGGAACAATTATTACGTCTCAGTCTCCAGTTCCAAGATAACTTGAAATTGTAGGCGGCACCAGATATGGCCTGCTACTTCAATATAGGTTAGTCGAGTAGAAGTGCAGTGGTGAATTCCTGTGGAGCACCTGGGAGCTAATAAGATATCATTCAGTTACAAGTTATTTGCTTCCGAGGGTTTTACAATCGTTCTATTTTCTTCCCAGTGCAGCCTGGGGGCGGGCTTGCTGAGCCCACTTTGCACAGGGGCCCAGTGCAGCACGCCAGCGCTCAGCGAAATACGTGCCGGCGATGGTCCCTGGCGTTGTATGAGGTCAGTGCTGCGGCCTTCTCGTAGGAGGGTACAGTGGCCTACGCGTCGCTGCAGCCTAGCGTGGCTGTGAACACTTGTTGGCACTTCAGTCATTGAGTGAAGCCGCTCTTCGGCTCGTCCCCAGAAATCTGTATGCTCCAGTTGTTACTTGTCAAGGTGGCGTGCAGGCAGTAGACCCATAAAGACAGCAGGTGAGGTGGTCCCAGCATACAGCCGGTAGGTCAGTACTTTCACTTCCCAGAGGTAGTGGCACTGTACCCTGCTCCCAAGTTGAACAGCTCGTAGAAGGGCGTATCGGTTCTTCATCCCCAGAAGGCCTGCTCGGTCCTTATCTTTGGGTAGTCACAGGTCTGACCGGCTGGAACGCAGCTTGCAGATTTGCAGTTTCCACCGCAGCCAGACCGCTGCGGACTTGTACGAGTTGACTCCAAAGTGGCAGCGGCTGGTGACACTTATCCTTGATCCTGCGCTTCCATCACTATCATAGATGCGTATGAATTGGCCAGACTGAGTGTGAGAGGAACGGAGGCGAGCGTTTTATAGCAGACATAACGTGATTCCACCCATACTGGTGACCGAATGTAGTTCCGTTTTCTGAGCCTGTCAGTGCTCTTGGCAAGCTCAATGTTTAGGGCTTCCTCTTTTAAAAGTTCGCAGACGCACTCTTAAGTCATCTTTAGTCGAAGTTACTACACGTAGCCCAATTACAGAAGGGCGTGGTTCTTGCCCTGCGCTGTCGTCTCCGTGCTGAACCAGGTGTTCCTGACGTTCCTCCTCGCACACTCGGAGGCTCAGGTCCCACTACTGGTTTGTACTTCTGTTCTTTTGAGAGTTCACCTTGGGAGAGCCACTGTTGCGTACTCGACGGGTGTACTCCACCCTCAGCATCGTCCTTGTCGTTCCCAACAAAATTTAATGCCTGCATTTAAATACTGTGCTGTGTGCAACATTCCTCCGTCCTCTATAATATTGGTTAAGAATTTTTGTACTGTAATATTTGTAAGTAACCTGTGGTAAGTTCCTACGGAATCAAACTGCTGAGGTCATCGGTCTCTAGCCTTACACACTACTTTAATCTAACTTAAACTAACTGACGCTAATAACAACACACACAAACACACCCATGCCCGAGGGAGGTCTCGAACCTCTGTCGGGGGAAGCCGTGCGAACCGTGACAAGCCATCCCAGACCGCTCGGCTTTTGCACTGTATTGCCTAGCACTCATCACTTATTAATTTCACCTTTATGGGGTATTCCTGTTTTAAAAAGGAAGAGAATATCCTCTTCACTATAACACTAATATTTTCTTTACTCTGATTTCCTAGTGTTAGGGCCGATCGTGGAGTGCAGAACTTCACGCTGGGTGAGTATGCGGACCACGGGCGGGCCAAGGCTCCGCCAGTATCGCCTTTGCTGGTTCCGTTCCGGAAATATCAAGTACAGCGCGACATTTCCCTTATTATTGCGGTGTGACATTTTTCGGTCGCCACAACTCTACTCAGCTGGGCTATTTGTTTGCGGCACAATGGACGTAAACAGGTACAGGGAATGTTTGCACAAAAAGAGGCAGTCTAACGATCTGTTGTCCCAAGCCCTTAAACGTAAATGATAATGACAGAAGAGGGGGATGCGAATTCTCAATAGATACGAAGCAGTCGCGTAAGTGACAAGTACTGTAAAATTTGCTAGAAAACGACATTGCAATATTATGCATAAATAATTGAAAGATTTACTTGACAATGAAAGATCAAGGACTTACAGCGATCAACAGATGGGACTCTTTGTTCTGTACATCAAAAAGCACTTTGTGCTAAATATGCAGACATGAAGCACGGGAAGATATTGGTGGTACGAACAGTAAAATTTCTGAAGTTGCATGCACTATTCTACTGTCAGTTGCAACTGTTTTGTATCGAATTGAACGAAGGCAATGGTGACTTTATATACACTCCTGGAAATGGAAAAAGCAACACATTGACACCGGTGTGTCAGACCCACCATACTTGCTCCGGACACTGCGAGAGGGCTGTACAAGCAATGATCACACGCACGGCACAGCGGACACACCAGGAACCGCGGTGTTGGCCGTCGAATGGCGCTAGCTGCGCAGCATTTGTGCACCGCCGCCGTCAGTGTCAGCCGGTTTGCAGTGGCATACGGAGCTCCATCGCAGTCTTTAACACTGGTAGCATGCCGCGACAGCGTGGACGTGAACCGTATGTGCAGTTGACGGACTTTGAGCGAGGGCGTATAGTGGGCATGCCGGAGGCCGGGAGGACGTACCGCCGAATTGCTCAACACGTGGGGCGTGAGGTCTCCACAGTACATCGATGTTGTCGCCAGTGGTCGGCGGAAGGTGCACGTGCCCGTCGACCTGGGACCGGCCCGCAGCGACGCACGGATGCACGCGAAGACCGTAGGATCCTACGCAGTGCCGTAGGGGACCACACCGCCACTTCCCAGCAAATTAGGGACACTGTTGCTCCTGGGGTATCGGCGAGGACCATTCGCAACCGTCTCCATGAAGCTGGGCTACGGTCCCGTACACCGTTAGGCCGTCTTCCGCTCACGCCCCAACATCGTGCAGCCCGTCTCCAGTGGTGTCGTGACAGGCGTGAATGGAGGGACGAATGGAGACGTGTCGTCTTCAGCGATGAGAGTCGCTTCTGCCTTGGTGCCAATGATGATCGTATGCGTGTTTGGCACCGTGCAGGTGAGCGCCACAAACAGGACTGCATACGACCGAGGCACACAGGGCCAACACCCGGCATCATGGTGTGAGGAGCGATCTCCTACACTGGCCGTACACCTGTGGTGATCGTCGAGGGGACACTGAATAGTGCATGGTACATCCAAACCGTCATCGAACCCATCGTTCTACCATTCCTAGACCGGCAAGGGAACTTGCTGTTACAACAGGACAATGCACGTCCGCATGTATCCCGTGCCACCCAACGTGCTCTAGAAGGTGTAAGTCAACTACCCTGGCCAGCAAGATCTCCGGATCTGTCCCCCATTGAGCATGTTTGGGACTGGATGAAGCGTCGTCTCACGCGCTCTGCAAGTCCAGCACGAACGCTGGTCCAACTGAGGCGCCAGGTGGAAATGGCATGGCAAGCCGTTCCACAGGACTACATCCAGCATCTCTACGATCGTCTCCATGGGAGAATAGCAGCCTGCATTGCTGCGAAAGGTGGATGTACACTGTACTAGTGCCGACATTGTGCATGCTCTGTTGCCTGTGTCTATGTGCCTGTGGTTCTGTCAGTGTGATCATGTGATGTATCTGACCCCATGAATGGGTCAATAAAGTTTCCCCTTCCTGGGACAATGAATTCACGGTGTTCTTATTTCAGTTTCCAGAAGTGTATTAACGCAAAGTAAGTTGGTTAAGTCAAGGGGTAAGAGCGTTTTTCCGATTTAACACTCGCTATTGTTGAGCTAGTGCGCTGCCGTCAATCGTCTGCGAACTATACCCACGCCAGCAATACTCAGCCCCGCTCGCATCGCAGCAGCTGTGGTTGCTATCAGCCGTTTGGTCATCTCTGTCGCTGCACAAGACGTTTGTCACCTCTGATGGACGAAATGGATCTCCGCAACACCGAAGACAGGAATCGCGTCGTATCTGACACAAGGGCTGGCTGTAGGCCGCGGGGAGGAGGCGAGTGGTAAGTTGTAATTGTGTATGGTGGGGGGGGGGAGGGGGGGGGGACGATGAGGAAGGGCATCGTGTTACCGACCAGAACGGCAGGTTTTTTGGGCGCGGCAAAATTAAAAAAAAATAATCTGACAAGTAAATGAAGAACTGAACGAAATGAAAATTTGCATAAATGAAGTGTGTGAATAGGTGGGATCTAAAAAACATTCTTAAAATCTAGTGTCTTACTCATAATTACCTACTGAGAGTGTGCGCCGCGGACCACATAAGGCCCGCTAAGCTAATGTTTCCTTTGTGGACCGCCAAATTACGCTGAATATTTCCTTAACAATTTATACCTTTTCAGAAATGCAAAATAAACTAATGCATACAATCATTTTATACGGTGCAGCCCTCCTCTAATCTCTGCTTCCACAAAGTGGCCCCTGAGCCAAAACTATTGCCCACCCTCATCTGTAGTATTGTGGAACAGATGACAAGTGAAGCGCTAGAGTTGGCCTTTCAAAATAGCGTCTGTTAAAAAAATAAAATAACAGGTAAAAAATAGGTAGTACTGGCGCCTCAATTTTCACTATACGCCTACACAACACTTCAAATTGACCAGCGGCTGCTTGAAAGCCGCTACAGAAGAGAAAAATTTTATAATACAGAAATAAATATGAATGTCTGCGTACGATGGTCTAACGGTTATATAGCAACCTTAAGCACCCATAGCACTGATACAAACACTGTAGAATATAAACTTCGGCCACATGTCATAGTCTTTTGAACCCACACATTGTGATTAAGCAGCGTTTATACCACTCCCTCTCCTTTAGACCGTCCTTTTATACCATTTTACTTCGTCCTGAGACGTCGCTCTAAATTAATTTTCCTTCTTTACTTTTATTTCTCAGTGGTGAGGCCATAATCTGTACATATGAATGTTGAGATCATACTGAAAAATCCTATCAAACCTTATTTTTGTACCTGAAAAAATTAAACTACTCAGCACAAACATAGAGTTTCGGCGTATTTAAAACTGTTCGCGTAACAACAACTTTAAGTAGTATTTAACTATTACTTTTCGCTGCAGTACATGAAAATGTTTTGAGAACTGCTTGTTTTGAGCTACAAAGCGTGATCATGATATGTCGTAAGCGCACCCCTCCATCTGACCTTAGCCGTTCTTTCTTTATGTACTACGTACTCACTTTTTCCAAAAACTAAAGCATTTACAGAGTGAGATTTGCACTCTGCAGCAGATTAAAACGGTGTGCCATCCCGAGACTCGAACTCGGGACCTTTGCCTTCCGCAAGCAAGTGCTCTACAAACATATCTTTTTTTTGTAGCATATCTGTATTTATTACAGTTATAGTGAATTTCAGTAATAAATTTCAATTTGATTAAGCTTGAACTAACTTCTTGGGTTTAATAACGTAGACTGAGGTTACATATAGGTTTGCAGTGACTAGGTAACAACACATCGGAACTAATAGAAATGCTAGTTTATACCTCTGTACAATTTTGTGACATTTCGATCTCTGTTTGGCCTAATGTATATAGTCGATATATATGTTTTTAGTCTGAAGCGGAACTCCTCTAACAGTTAATATTTAAATGAACCTTTCCTGGCAGATGAAGACTGTGCGCCAGAGTGCGACTCGAACTCGAGACCTCTCCTTCCGCGGACGAGTTCTCTACGAACTTTTTTTTTCATGTTTTTTACTTTGGGAAAAAATAAGTGAAGGTAGGGTTATTAGATCCCATTTTTATTTTTTTAAGCCTACTTCATCACTAAAACGTTTTAGATAATGATAAAGCAAACTAAAATCTCTGGTGCTCTAAAATAAATGACGGTCTTCTTCATAAAATAAAAAATAGTTCTTGAAAAAATAAATAAGTATACTTTCTCAACATCAATATTTTTCATATCATGCACCATACTAAACTTTTTTATTTGTTTAAATCACATAGGACACGCTCCAGGCGAAAAATAATGACGTGTAATTCGCATCAATAACAAACATAAAAGGGATTAAAGAATACGCCCTGCTGGCAGAACAAACAAAATGGCATCCGCGATCCGTCAACTTGTGGGTAGACGCACTCTGAATCCCAAGGCAGTCAGTCAGGCCTGTTCCAGGCGCGTCTTCGTGATGAATATTCCATTTTGACGGTACAATGGCCTGGGTCTTGGTACTACACTATCACAGTGAAATCATTTTCTCACACCTGGGACACCCCAGCTGCATGCGGGATCGAAAAAGACACTAACAGATTATTGGCATAGTAATGACGGTATCGTGGATGGTGCACGACAAAAGTAAAGCGATCTTGTAGGAACGTCCAAAAATCAAGAATACTCTTATCGCCCTCATGGAACAAATAAGAGACCAAGAGGCCTTTTATCTAGATCACAGCGTTGGTCTTCGTACGTGGGAAGTAAGTCTCATCTGGAAATAGAAGTGATTTCGGTGTAATGGCATGGGGAGCCGTAAGTAGAAGAAAGGCAAGCATCTTCTGAATCAGCTGCCACACCTCTGCAGAAGATCCACACACCAGTCGATGTTCGTCCGTTCAAATAGCTCTGAGCACTATGGGACCTAACATCTGTGGTCATCAGTCCCCTGGAACTTAGAACTACTTAAACCTAACTAAGGACATCACACACATCCGTACCCGAGGCAGGATTCGAATCTGCGACCGTAGCGATCACGCGGCTCCAGACTGAAGTGCCTAGAATCGCACGGCCACACCACCCGCCGATGTTCGTCCGTGTGAAGCTTGTGACAACGAGGGCGAATTTGTCATTTTTATGGCATGTAGACGAAGTTGTGTCCTACAGTTTTCATTAAAGACCAATACCAGGTCGCAAGAGCGCTCGTGTCGAGGTGGACATGGTGCACAGAACGCCAAACCACGGGCCATGCGATAGTATGATTTCGGCTTTCCACAACGTTCCGAGTATGATTTCTCATCATTAGGCGGTAAACATCACGCGCCATAGGGTTCCTGGTACTAGGAAAGTCGGCATGGACATAACTGTGTTCGATGAATAAGGTCCTGACATATGAGATAGAGGGAGAAATGTGGGCTACTGCAACGGGTGCCATTCGAGAGGGAGGGTCCAGATCGTCAATCACGCTTCTCGATAATCCGGTTCAGCGGATGGTTCACAATTTAACCGTCGTACTTACTTACACAGAGGGCAGCTGCTCTCGCTTGGACGTTGACAAGGCCGAGGCCGCCGTCTTGTCGCAGCGGACTTCGAAGATAAGACCTGTGCTTACAAAATAGCCGAACGCCGCCTGCACTCAGCGTGCCATTGCCTTTGGCATCGGTAAAATCTGTGCTAAATTGGGTAGTGTTGACAAAATCCACCCTTTGTAACATGTCCAATGCTCTCAAGAGGTTTGCCACGAACCTTCGCGCTGATAGTTTGAAGCATGCGTTAATAGTTAAATGAGATTGGGCGCTGTATATCACTCGTGAAGGTGATCCCCAAACATTTGAACTCGTCCACTAATGGCAGTGGAGCCACACTCTCTTATGGAAGACCTTTACTGACGACCGTAGCACTAGATTTCGTCAGGTTCACACGGCTTCCCGCAACAGTCCCGTACGGGTGGTTTCATGCCAGTGCCTCTCGCACTTCATCCTCCTCTCGTGGTCGTGCGGTAGCGTTCTCGCTTCCGACGCCCGGGTTCCCGGGTTCGATTCCTGGCGTGGTCAGGGATTTTCTCTGCCTCGTGATAGCTGGGTGTTGTGTGATGTCCTTAGGTTAGTTAGGTTTAAGTAGTTCTAAGTTCTAGGGGACTGATGACCATAGATGTTAAGTCCCATAGTGCTCAGAGCCATTTGAACCAAGTCATCTGCATAGGCGCGGCAGATGAAAGCACTCCCCCTCATTGTTATCCGTGTGAGCCGGCTCCTCAAACCGTGTAACAGTGGCTCAAGGGCGATGGCGAAAAGAAGCAACGACAGCAGATATCCTTGACGGGCAGACCGCATGGTATTAATAGGGTCCGCCACACGGCCACTGCGCAGCACCTCTGAGGAGCCGCAAAACGATGTGCTTAAATCTGTGGGGGAAGGCCATCCGTCGTAGAACGTTTTCTAGAAAGTCGTGACTCGCTCTGCCAAAGGCGTGATCGAAGTCCACTATCGCCAAGACACCGCAACTGCCATAGGTGGGGGTCAGGACTATCACGTGACGGCAATCGCTAAGTGCCGTCTGAATGTTACTGTCAGCACCAAAACACGTTTGATCCAGAGAAATGTTGAGAAAAAGACCTGAAGAAGGCGAGCCGAAAGAATCAAGGTAAAAATCTTGAAGTCACAATTTAACATGGTCAACGGCTGATAATGTCCAACTCACCGAACTCCCGACGGATTGGGGACCAGGACAAGGAATCTTTCTACGAATAGGAAAGTCAAGGTTCATCAGTTCTTCATACATCGCAGTCCAGCGTGAGCCAGAGGTGTCGCGGAATGTGCGATAAAACTCCAGCGTAAACCCGTCGAGACCTAGGGCTTTGTTCTCCGCATCCTTCTGACGAGCATCAGCTACGTCATCGGCAGTAATTGTGGCTGTGAGACTCTCCGCAGCAGCCCGTCAAGGGTACCTGTCAAGGAACGGAGGACATCAGTAGTTACTGCCATGTTATTATCCTCGGCTGCACAGAACTGCATCTAGAGATCGACAAAGGCGTTTACGATATCATTCTGGGACGTCAATCGGCTACCGTCTGGCATGTCAATGGCGTTCACCAGCTGTATCCGACACTGCTGCTTCTCTCGAATGGCTCTGAGCACTATGAGACACAACATCTGAGGTCATCAGTCCCCTAGAACCAAACTAGCCCAAAGACATCACACACATCCATGCCAGAGGCAGGATTCGAACCTGTGACCGTAGCAGTCGCGCGGTTCCGGACTGAAGCGCCTAGAACCGCTAAGCCACCGCGGCCGGCTGCTTCTCTCGGATAATAGGATCCATGGACGGGGGTTCTCCTAGTACACAGTCTTCGCATCTTGCTCATACTACAGTGCCGTCAAGGCGGTGACGCATAAGAGAAATTATCTTCACGTTAATCTCTTGAATTTCAACCTATCTTTGAACAGAGGGGCCATGGCTGAGAGTTCGCCAAGATATGTGATCTAGTATTCCATGGCGTGTCATTACCACAGCATTTTGTCGCGACCGTAATTCATTATCGATCGACGTACAGTAGGCTTGGTACAGTCGAGCCAGCACTGGAGTGCTGAAGGATACTCTGGAAGGTGTCTCACACACTTGTTCCGTGTCGTCTCTACGATGTGCCTGCATTTCGGATCGTTGAGATGGGTGACATTCAGCTTCCACAGGCCTCGACCGAGCCACATCTTCTGCCTCTGGGGCGAAGCTGCTAATTCCGAAGGAAATATAGCGCGCCAAGAAGGCAGAATCACGTAAATAACTCCGCTAGCAAGCTGCGAGGCAAGACGTCTGTGCCCCTAGCGTGCCGAAAGGCGGCTCGCCTACTGAGCAACCCAAGCACGACTCACGACACGCCCTCACAGCTTCAATTCCACCAGTAGCTCTGCCAGGAAGTTTCATATCTGCGTACTCTCCGCTGCAGAGTGAAAATCTCATTCTGGAAACGTACCCAGGCTCTCGCTAAGCCATGTCTCTGTAATATCCTTTCTTCCAGGAGTGCTATTTCTGCGAAGTTCGCAGAAGAGCTTCAGTGAAGTTTGGGAGGCAGGAGACGAGCTACTGGCAGAACTGAAGCTGTGAGGGCGGCTCGTGAGACGTGCTAGGATAGCTCAGTCGGCAGAGCACTTGCCAGCGAAACTCAAAGGTCCCGAATTCGAGGCTTGGTCTGGCACACAGTTTTAATTTGCCAGTAAATGTCAACTAAACTATTACTTTCTAAATCCCTCGTTGTTCTATGAGATTCCTCTTAGTACAGCACAAGCGCTGAAGACACCGCTGACAAGGCATTACTCAGCTGTGCTGGTTGCTCTCGGTTTCGCACCGTTGTTATCTCCGTACTGCCACTCCGTCTCCACGGCGGTGTTGCCAACTCTCCTCTCCCGATTGCCAGCAGCCGACGGTTGGCTGTTTTCATTGTAGAAAAACAATACTCGCTTGTTCGTTTCGTAGTGGTCTGCAGCAAATAGTTAATAGAGAGTAAACTGTGATACAGTGGTCGAACTGTGGTTTGTGTCGCTGATGTTGGTTTGTACGTGCTGTGTTTGTCAGAAACATATTTCATTTGCCACACACAATTTATTTTTCTCTGTTAACTTCGAAAAATAATCATGTATTTGAAGAAGATTCTGTAATCGGTCTTATCATTCTTGTCGTAGGCTGCCTAGTAAAGACATTTAGCTGAGAGTGTTGTGGTTGTCAGGAGAGCCAACCGTGTAGTAACGGAGGCCGAAATGCACGCGTTTTAGCTCACGTAGGCTGGCGTGAGGTCTGGAACATGACAAGGGAATTAGAATTGAGAAAAACGGACGTAGCTGGTGGAATACTTAAGTTTAATCCATTAATGATGCACGTCGCTCTTGACATTACATGATTCACAGTAACAATAGTACGGATACAGGCGCCTTGTTAGGTCGTAGCAAATAACGTACCTGAAGGCTATGCTATCGCCGCGGCAAATGAAAGCGTAGAAGACAGTGAACCATTGCTAGCAAAGTCGGCTGTACAACTGGGGCGAGTGCTAGGAAGTCTCTCTAGACCTGCCGTGTGGCAGTGGTGACACGCGGGTCCGACGTATACTAACGGACCGTGGCCGATTTAAAGGCTACCACCTAGCAAGTGTGGTGTCTGGCGGTGACACCACAGACAGTATCGAGGGATTAGTGACTGAAAGTGCATAGGCCTTCTCACTGTGACGTGAAGTGTTTCCATTAGGCTATATTGCAAGTGTTATAAACTCTTGCAGCTTCTGACAGCAGGAAGCACCTCTCAAATGTAGATAAAAATTTGAAATTTTCGTTACAGTATTTTTTTTTCATCCAAAAGACGAGTTTGATTAAGAAGTTCCATGCACAAGTGCAGATGCAGATATAAATTGGAAATAAAATGGTGAAATTGTTGAGAGAAAGTGGTTAATTTATTCAAAAATTGCAGGTGTAGGTTTTCGTTTTTGCTGCAAACTCTTTCCTAACATTAAAATATTTTACATTTTAGTTGGTTACAGGAAGGCCCAAGTGCATTTAGAACCACACAAAAATTGGGCGAAGTTCGGCAGAAGGTTAAAAACTGACGGTAATATAGGATCTTTGCAGTTATTAAATGCGAAACCTGGCATTGGAAAGGTGTAATCGAGCATCATACAGCAATTATTACTTTTTCGGCTAGAAACTATCTTCGTACAGGAGGAACATCAGACAAACTGTTTACTTATAACGGTGGAAATTTCTTAAATTTGGTTTGTTATTCGGAAAATTTGATTAACTTCTAGAACATAAAAGGAGAACTACTCATTCTAGAAACGAGTCTCACTATTATCCGGGGAGAAATGCACCAAATGAAGTAATTCACATTCTTCATCAAATGACTGAAAACATAATATTGTCTTTACTGAAACCTACTAAATATTATAACACAATTTTGGACTTTACTCCAGGTATTTCTTGTGTTGCACAAATGACAGTGATAGTTCGTTTAATTAATGTGAAATATACTGTTGTTGACACTTTTAATTAGAATATTAGTGAACATTTTCATGGCTTTGTATATGTAATATGTACATGTGGTTTGGGGCTTGCAGAGATAGTCGTAAAACAGTTAGAGTAAATGAAAATACGTTTGACAACATCAGGGGACAAGGCTATGATAACGGTTCTAATATGAAAGGCTACAGCATAGGAAGGTAAAAGCGGATTTTACATATAGAGCCTAAGGCATTTTATGTTGGCTACAGTAGTCATTCTCTAAATTTATTAATGAATGACGCTGAAAAGGCACCAGAATGTGCAGTTTAGTCTTTTGTTTGGTGAGAAAAGTGCATGATTTCTTTTCTCCGTCCAGGCGACGCTGAGCAGTCTTGAATGATAATGTATCTGCCCTAACGTGAAAGACGTTAAGTAAAACAAAATGGGAAAGTAGGTAGTAAGTATAAAGGTGGAGAAGTCTGTGATGCAGTGGTTGAAATAAGCGAAGGCCAAAAATACGGGCAGAAGAACTGCACGTGAGACTGACAGTTTGGCGGACTTTATCCATGATTTTACGTTCTTTTGTTAAGTGGTGACCAGGTATCACACATTTCTCCCTATTAATATTGCCAGCAAAACCTATAAATAGATATATTGAATACCTCTGACTTACTCTAAAAGACAACATAGTATTTCACAAACTAAAGGGAGGTCCTTAAATTCCAAGACAACCTACTACAAGATAAGGAACTGGCAACCCAACTAGATACTAAAAACCTGACGGTAGGTTGCTCAACCTAGATACTAAAGAGATGGAAGAAGAGACAGTTCCAATATGAGAGAAAGAATGAAAAAATTGACGATGCATAAATACGTACAGTACAAAACAGATTTTCTTTTAAGGTACTGGATGTTACAGTATGAGCTCTCAGTTAAACATTTCTAAAGTTTAAAAGAAAGGCGAGTTTTTTATTTTTTATGTCATAAAAAAGTAAAGACATTTCACCTGAAGTCCTAAATGGCAAGTGTTCTAAACTGTGCGATAGGTGTAGTCATGAACAGGATAAGAGTCAATATTATAGACTTAGAAGACGAAGTTAAATTGCTGTCAACGCTGGTAAAGCCTGGGAGAACAGTAACTGAAACTAACACAAATCTATGCATTTATGCCTAACGAAAATGTAGCCTTACGAATTCTGGTAACGCAATCAGTGACAGTGGCAAGTGGAGAAAAACAGTTTTTCGAAACTTAATCTGATTAAAACGTACCTGACATCAACAATGGGAGAGGCACGACTTTGCACGCTGGAAACGGTATTGATCAAACGCGAGCTAGACAAATGTTTGGATTCTGACGAAGTGATATGGGAGATCGCTGATGAAAATAAATATATATGTAAAATAAATTTAGTGTGGAAACGTATGTTTATCGTAAATTTTAGTTTTGATTTATTTATTTATGTCGAGGTTTTTCATTCATTTACTTAATAAATATTTATTATAGTGTAGGACTACATTTGTTTTGTCTAACGACCAAATAGGCAGCCGATAGTCACCCGTCTATACAAACCCGTTACTGTTGACTTTTTACTTTTCCTTGTTCCCTTAGAGCCATAGATGAGCTCGGAATTCGTTGACTTAACTCAGGAATCAGCATCGCACTGCACACTCGTTCACTACGCAGTGAACAGGTATATATTTGTTTCTTTTGCCTTTGCGGTGTGCAACGCATGAGGTAGGGCATATGAAGATAAACATCTATGTAAATACGCGCTTTCACGGAACCCATCTCTCACGTGCATCGTATACACCAGAGCAAGCAACCGATACGAAATGCAAACTGTGAGCGTTGTAAGTACTAAAGGGGAACTCTGCTCGCTTCTGCTCCCCTCGTGCTACTCCCCTCGCAGCGGCCATGGTGCTCCTCCGTCCGCACCGCACTTTTCCCGCTGCATCGCGAACGAGAAAAATGGAACGATTTTAGTTATAATTTTGGACTAATAACTAGAAACGTATTACTCGGTAAGCCTTTCACTTCTGTTTAACTGGCTGGTGCACCGTACCTGCCTCTAGTCTGACAGACGTAGTCACATAAAAAAGGGGCGTGAGTAAGTGATACATATGAAAATACGACGTCATGTATGAATAAGCGAATGACAGTGTGAAAATGGTGAGTGTCTGAAAATGCATGGCGTGTATGTGAAGGAGGGGGAGGGGCGCTTGAAATTTTCGCACGGGGTGGCAAAATATCTATGGAGTCGGCCCTGTACTGCACATCGACAATCGACATAGCTGTACTGTTGTTCTTAGTAGACTGTACTAGACTTCGCTGATTTTCTGTTATACAGTTATTGCTCTATAATAGGATAACCCTTGTATAAAGTTATGTGAACAATTTTCTGAAATTGCGTCGTCATCTACCTTTACCTGGCCTTCATTTTAAGTTTTCTTCTTCACTCCACTACCGATAACGAAAAGCTGCAGAAATTGCTACTGCTTGACACATGGTCCGTCAGACACCCTATCGGTTAACATTTTGGAGCCAAACGCTGCTGAGAGACTAGTGTTCTTCAAGCTAATCAACATTTCACCTAAAAACAGCTGTTGTGGGAAATGTAACTCACGCTCTTCGCGCGTGATATTCTAAGAGTTAATTGGTGTTCATAGGAAATGGTTCAAATGGCTCTGAGCACTATGGGACTTAACCTCTAAGATCATCAGTCCCCTAGAACTTAGAACTACTTAAACCTAACTAACCTAAGGACATTACACACATCCATGCCCGAGGCAGGATTAGAACCTGGGAGACCATAGCGGTCGCGCGGTTCCAGACTGTAGCGCCTCGGCCGGCGTTCATAAAAAAAAATGTTCAAATGTGTGTGAAACCATATGGGACTGAACTTCTAAGGTCATCAGTCCCTAAGATTACAAACTACTTAACCTAAATTATCCTAAGAACACACACACACACCCAAGCCCGAGGGAGGACTCGAACCTCCGCCGGGACCAGCCGCACAGTCCATGACTGCAGCGCCCCAGACCGCTCGGCTAATCCCACGCGGCTATTCATAGACATTCGGAACTCTTTCAGTGTAGAATTACCCTCACGAGTACAGATCATTTTATGTGTTAGTGTCTTAGTGTAAAAAGCGGGGTGGCGCACACACTCATTGCGAGAAGCTTTCACTCCGTGAAGAGATAGCCGCAATTACTTATACACAGTTCTGACTCTTACCTCACGCAACTCGTAACTTCTTGGCGTATAACACAAGTTACAACAGCTCATCTGTAGTGAAAGCCCTAAGCGGTGGTCATGTGGCAATATTACGAGAATTTACATTTAAATTTATTTCACAACGTAAACAAACAGTTACACTTTTTTGCAAGTTTCTCCCCACTTTTATTATTGTTTGTGTAATATTGAAAGGGCTGTGGACACGGAATCTACGTGAACGTGGACGAAGTTAAAATGTTGGACATACCAAACTCAAACTACCTGCTGCACAACCATGCACTGACTTGTCGCCTGTTCTCATCTGTGACTTCAACTGTCAAGCCTTCCTACGAATCTAGGTAAGTTTCGTTTCAGTATTAGCCGCTCCGACGGTTGGGCAGAAGGTGTCTTTACTCCCCTACAGAGACGTAACACAACACGAGAAAGATTTCGGCCACCAAATGTGGAGCTTAATGGCTGCGAGGTGTGCCACCATTCGTCATCGTAACACTAAAACAAATTTAATGGTCTCGCCATAAAGCAGGTGACGTTCGCAGGTGCGCGGCAGTTAAGCTAACAGAGGACAATTTATAGCGCACCCGCTGCAGTAATGACCTCGAAACTTGCCCAGCCGCCCGCTGTCCTACACGTAAATGTACAGTCGGCACCCACTGAAAACTGACGTAATTATTGTCGCTAAAGGGTGCCGTGGGCACTTTAAAAACTTAATATACTAGTTTCTCACTTCTCACAATAATTATCTTCTTCTTTCCATTTTAAGAGTGTCGTTCAAACCTTATGCGACATCATTTTTCTCGCCCAATTTAGGTTGAAATAATACGGAATTTGTTCTGGGACATTGTGAACCATTCCCGCTTCAGTCCCTATAGCTTGATGAATTTCCGGTAGATGCCGGCGCTATATGTAGCCTTCAAAGTGGCGTCTGTAACGGAGGTACGTTTTAAGCAGAGAGCTGTCATTGAGTTTCTTCTGGCGGAAAATCAGAGCATCGCAGGTACTCATAGCACCCGGCAGTGAGAAAGTGAGTCGTTCGGCGATCCTTCGGTCATCATCGCAACAACGTCGCGCTAATCTGTCCGATCTCCTGTACGTCGGCCGGCCGCACGCAGCTGTGACCCCCTGCAATGCTGAAACGTGCGGACACTCTCATTCGAGGTGATAAACGGACCTCATCCAAACACCTAGCTGCACAACTGAAAGTCTCTATTGGTAGTACTGACACAATCATCCACCATTTGGGGTACACAAACATGTGTCTTCGCTGTAGTCTGTAAGAACAACGAAGGACTATCTGTGTGGAACTGCTTGCATATTACTAGACTTGTCATGGCAATTTTTCGTCGAACAGTATCACAGAAGATTAATCACGAGTTTCGAACGTGTAACAAAACGGAAATCCATGAAGTGGTGCCACTCCACCTCTCCAACAGCCTCTGCGAGACTGAGGGGACTATCCTGTTTGATCTCCTCCCTCATGGTGCAACCATCAATTCTGAAGTGTTACACTCAGCAACCTGAAGAATCGACATCAGCGGTTTCGTCACCACAACAATGGAAACAAACTTCTCCTTCTCTACAAGACACAAGTCTGCCCACCCGAGAGGAGCTCACAAAACTTCATTTGCGTTCTTCCTAATACACCCAACAGTCCCGATATCACTCTTTCCAACTTGCATCTGTTCGGCCCAATGAAGGACACACCCCACGGGAATCAGTACATGGATGATGTGGAGCTAACTGATGCAGCGAGACGCTAGCTCCGACGTCGACGACAAGAGTATTACATTGCAGGTATGTAGGCTCTTTCAGTGAGGTGGCGTAAGGACGTTGAATTGAAAGGAGATTATATTGAACATTAGGATTTGTAGGCAGCACAAGATCATATGTTTTCAGTGGGTGAAATATCTTGTAAATATGCTGGTGAGGTCACCAGTGGAACATTTCATTGTGTGAAGTCGATGAGGAAGTAGATGAAGATGAGATGGGGAAATGTGACATCAAGACAATAATTTGAGAGAGGGCTGAAACATAGAGATTAGAGCAGGGCACTTAGGGAAGTGACGTTTTCTCAGAGCTCAGATCCTTGGGGCAACATACTATGAGAGATCTATTCCATCTGGTATGCAACATCTATCAGCGAAATAACCTCATACTCCTAGAACATTAACAGTTCCAATATCAAGGAAGACAGGTGCTGACAGATCCATCAGATTAACAAGTCATAGTTGTAAAATATTGACATAAAATATTTAAGCATTGGGAAGACAGGTAGTGACAGGTAGTGACAGGTAGTAGCTGACTTCAAGTATTTCGTGAAGCGATACTTACCCTACGACCTACCTTAGAAGATAGATTGAGATAAGGAAAAGTTACATTTATAGCATATGTAAATTTACAGTAAGCCTTTGACAATTTTGTGTGAAATACATTCATTGACATGCTGAATGTAGCATGGTAGCGGAAGGTTATCTACAAATTGTACAGAAATGAATCTGCTGTTGTAAGAGTCGAAAGACATGCAAGGAAATGAGTAGCTGAGAAGGGTAGAGACTTGTTTTTAGAGTACCTCGATATTATTCAATACGAACATTGTGCGAACAGTAAGGGAAAAAAGGCGAAATTTGGAGAAAAACTTAGACTTCAGGATGAACAAAATAAAAGCTTTATAATTCGCCGATGACGGTGTAATGCTGTTGTAGACGGCAAAGACCTTCGAAGATTACATGAACGGAATGAATAATAACTTGAAAAGACGTTACAAGATTTACATCAAGAAATGTAAAACAATAATAATGCAATGAAGCCGAATGAAAAAAGGCGATGCCAAGGTAATTACTTAAGGGGATGAGATATTAAAAGTAGCAAATGTGTTTTACCGTGTTGCATAGTACAACTGTTCGTCAAGTATGTACAAATAATAAAGGAATAACATAAACAGAAGATGCAAACGAAAGAACATTATTTTCCTTAAATTTGTTCTCTGTGGTTACTTCGGAAAATAAAAATCCCTCAAACAAGAAAGTGTTTTACTGAGAAGCGTAGGCACTAGTCTCGCAGACCTGTGTATCCTTTTGCCATTGTGAAAAGATGTGCATCAGGCGGCGTTCTATAAGAAGACAAGTGTGTACAATTTCATCTCGTCTCGGTAATTAGAAAGAGCTACTCCACTGTCATAAATACTTTAATAACTACAGGTCGTTCCTTTTACTTCAAACGAGTTTCCAGCTATTTTACATATGATCTCCTGCTTCGATGTCGTATATTACAGTAACATTGCACACGGCTCAAGTGTGTGTAACTGGCAGGCCTCTTTGGCTTTCATATCACTTTTCCTAGCCTATAGCCCCTCAGGCATTTTTTTCTTTTTTTACGCAGATAATAAGGTCCACCGATGACCTTGAGACATTAACACACTTTCACGAATGTTTTTATTGGATGCAGAGGTGGCAAGTGGAGACACCTTTATATTGTCTGAACGGTGATGAGGACCTGTAGATCGTCTTTCGGCGTTAATAGTACTTGATTAGCGTGTTACTATTCATCAGTTCAGATTGAACGTTCTGTGTATTCTCGCCAGCTCCGGCTGACGTCGTTTTGTAGTAGAATCATGGAACATATTTTGTACTGGGACATAATGCCCTTCTGGACTGAGAAGCTCATCTGCAGAAACCAGCAAGGTTTACGAAACAGCGGTCATGCATGCAGTGCATGATATACAACAGGCTCTAGATACCGGCTCCCAGGTTGACGCCGTATTTCTCGACTTTTGAAAGGCGTTCGACTCAGTTCCGCACTGTCGCTTGCTCCAAAAAGTGCGCGCTTACGGTCTATCCGATGACATATGCGGTTGGACAGGATGTTTTCTAACAGACAGAGAGCAGTATGTCGTCCTGAATGGAGTGACTTCAACAGAATCAAGCGTAGCTTCAGTTGTGCCCCAGGGCAGCGTAATAAGTCCGCTGCTTTTTACGTTTTACTCGTACATAAACGATCTTGTTGAGGGTATTGACAGCGGCATTAGACTGTTTGCGGATGATGCTGTGGTCTACTGGAAAGTAGTATTACACGAAAGTTGTGAACAAATCAATCAGGATTTGCAGAAAAGTAAATGCAAGGTGTAAAGACTGACAGTTATCTCTCAATATTAGTAAGTGTAACCTACTTCTTATAACAAAGCGAGAATTCCCATTGATGTACGAGTAAAAAATAAATGCCTAGTCTGGGTGTGATTATTCTAAATGATCTCAAATGGAATGATCAGATTACACAAGCAACGGTCAAGGCGAACTCTAGATTATGGTTTATTGGTAGAACCCTGAATCGATGCAGTCCTTCACCAAAAGACAGTCCGCAGCTCGTGGTCGTGCGGTAGCGTTCTCATTACCCACGCCCGGGTTCCCGGGTTCGATTCCCGGCGGGGTCGGTGATTTTCTCTGCCTCGTGATGACTGGGTGTTGTGTGATGTCCTTAGGTTAGTTAGGTTTACGTAGTTCTAAGTTCTAGGGGACTTACGACCACAGATGTTACGTCCCATACTGCTCAGAGCCATTTGAACCATTTGAACAAAGGAATTTCTTACAATACGTTAGTTCGTCCAGTCTTAGAGTATTGTTCGTCTGTATGGGAGCCTTACCAGTTGGGTCTGTTCAATAGATTGCGAAGGTCCAAAGAAGAGCGGAAAGATTCGTGACTTGTACATTTAGCCATCGGAGAGCGTTACAAATCTCATAGAAAGTTTGAAGTGGGACACTCTTGCAGATAGACGACGCCGTAAACGGAAGCGGCTGCTCACTAAATTCCGATTTTTGCCGAGGATGTAGAGCATATATTATTACCACCAACTTTCGAATCGCGCAATGATCACCAATCAAAGATAAGGCACGAGTGGAACAGAGAGGGGGGGGGGGGCAAATATGACTTTGGCGCGAATTGTGCCCTCCGCCACACACTACTCGGTAGATGTAGATGTAACACCGTGTACCAGTGACACGATGTAAAGTCACTGGCTCCTGTTGTCGGCTCGGCTGAGGCTGCTACTCCAGCAGTTTGGCTGAACGCTTGCGGCCAGCCAGCTGGCTGTACTGTGCGAGTGCGCCCCCACACTGCTTAGAGCATTCTCGATCCCACTCTGGAAGGTACCCGTGATGACATACCGGGATGAACTACGTTGTCGAAAGTCGTGTAGTGTCGTCGGTCGGGTAGACCTTGGCACCCGAAAGTGCCTGCAGTGATGATCAGGATCAGAGACCAGGGCCGGCCAAACGCTGCACAGTGTGCGACAGCGAGCGACAGCGACATATGTTATTAGACATGAGTTCCAAATGAACGGCGGCGGCTCCACTTCCCTGTTTATGTGGTACAAGCAAGAGCGCAACATACGCAGTCTCGTTTACCCCTGGTGACCGTAACCGTGACAGAGAAGTACAGAGAAATGGCAGGTACTGCGAAAATGCCAAGGACGGGACATCTATGTTCTCAGTTACTTAAAAATGACTGGGAACTGCAATTATATTTTGTAGCCGTAGGCGAAAACTCACAGTGTTTGCTGTGCCAGCGTAAGTTTTCAATTGAAAGACACTACAATACATATCACGAAAACGAGTGTAGTTTACTCAACAGTGAAGAACGGCAAGCAAAATTAAATGTCCTTAAGAAAGGAGAAAGAAAACTGGCATTCTACGGATCGGAGCGTGGAATGTCAGATCCCTTAATCGGGCAGGTAGGTTAGAAAATTTAAAAAGGGAAATGGATAGGTTAAAGTTTGATATAGTGGGAATAAGTGAAGTTCGGTGGCAGGAGGAACAAGACTTTTGGTCAGGTGAATACAGGGTTATAAATATAAAATCAAATAGGGGTAATGCAGGAGTAGGTTTAATAATGAATAGGAAAATAGGAATGCGGGTAAGCTACTACAAACAGCATAGTGAACGCATTATTGTGGCCACGATAGACACAAAGCCCATGCCTAAGACAGTAGTACAAGTTTATATGCCAACTAGCTCTGCAGATGATGAAGAAGTTGATGAAATGTATGATGAGATAAAAGAAATTATTGAGGTAGCGAAGGGAGACGAAAATTTAATAGTCATGGGTGACTGGAATTCGTCAGTAGGACAAGGGAGAGAAGGAAACATAGTAGGTGATTATGGATTGGGGCTAAGAAATGAAAGAAGAAGCCGTCTGGTAGAATTTTGCGCAGAGCATAACTTAATCATAGCTAACACTTGGTTCAAGAATCATAAAAGAAGGTTGTATACAAGGAAGAATCCTGGAGATACTAAAAGGTATCAGATAGATTATATAATGGTAAGACAGAGATTTAGGAATCAAGTTTTAAATTGTAGGACATTTCCAGGGGCAGATGTGGACTCTGACCACAATCTATTGGTTATGACCTGTAGGTTAGAAACTGCAAAAAGGTGGGAATTTAAGGACATGGGATCTGGATAAGCTGAAAGAACCAGAGGTTGTACAGAGTTTCAAGGAGAGCATAAGGGAACATTTGGCACCAATGGGGGAAAGAAACACAGTTGAAGAAGAATGGGTAGCTCTGAGGGATGAAGTAGTGAACGCAGCAGAGGATAAAGTAGGTAAAAAGACGAGGGTTGCCAGAAATCCTTGGGTAACAGAAGAAATATTGAATTTAATTGATGAAAGGAGAAAATATAAAAATGCAGTAAATGAAGCAGGCAAAAAGGAATACAAACATCTCAAAAATGAGATCGACAGGAAGTGCAAAATGGCTAAGCAGGGATGGCTAGAGGACAAATGTAAGGATGTAGAAGCTTATCTCACTAGCGGTAAGATAGATACTGCCTACTGGAAAATTAAAGAGACCTTTGGAGAGAAGAGAACCACGTGTATGAATATCAAGAGCTCAGATCACAACCCAGTTCTAAGCAAAGAAGGGAAGGCAGAAAGGTGGAAGGAGTATATAGAAGGTTTATACAAGGGTGATGTACTTGAGGACAATATTATGGAAATGGAAGAGGATGTAGATGAAGACGAAATGGGAGGTAAGATACTGCGTGAAGAGTTTGACAGAGCACTGAAAGACCTGAGTCGAAACAAGGCCCCCGGAGTAGACAACATTCCATTAGAACTACTGACGGCCTTGGGAGAGACAGTCATGACAAAACTCTACCAGCTGGTGAGCAAGATGTATGAGACAGGTGAAATACCCTCAGACTTCAAGAAGAATATAATAATTCCAGTCCCAAAGAAAGCAGGTGCTGACAGATGTGAAAATTACCGAACTATCTGTTTAATAAGTCACAGCTGCGAAATACTAACGCGAATTCTTTACAGGCGAATGGAAAAACTGGTAGATGCGGACCTCGGGGAGGATCAGGTTTTGATTCCGTCGAAATGTTGGAACACGTGAGGCAATACTGACCTTACGACTTATCTTAGAAGAAAGATTAAGAAAAGGCAAACCTACGTTTCTGTCATTTGTAGACTTAGAGAAAGCTTTTGACAATGTTGACTGGAATACTCTCTTTCAAATTCTGAAGGTGGCAGGGGTAAAATACAGGGAGCGAAAGGCTATTTACAATTTGTACAGAAACCAGATGGCAGTCATAAAAGTCGAGGGGTATGAAAGGGAAGCAGTGGTTGGGAAAGCAGTGAGACAGGGTTGTAGCCTCTCCCCGATGTTATTCAATCTATATATTGAGCAAGCAGTAAAGGAAACAAAAGAAAAATTTGGAGTAGGTATTAAAATTCATGGAGAAGAAGTAAAAACTTTGAGGTTCGCCGATGACATTGTAATTCTGTCAGAGACGGCAAAGGACTTGGAAGAGCAGTTGAACGGAATGGACAGTGTCTTGAAAGGAGGATATAAGATGAACATCAACAAAAGCAAAACGAGGATAATGGAATGTAGTCGAATTAAATCGGGTGATGCTGAGGGAATTAGATTAGGAAATGAGACACTTAAAGTAGTAAAGGAGTTTTGCTATTTAGGAAGTAAAATAACTGATGATGGTCGAAGTAGAGAGGATATAAAATGTAGACTGGCAATGGCAAGGAAAGCGTTTCTGAAGAAGAGAAATTTGTTAACATCGAATATAGATTTATGTATCAGGAAGTCGTTTCTGAAAGTATTTGTTTGGAGTGTAGCCATGTATGGAAGTGAAACATGGACTATAACTAGTTTGGACAAGAAGAGAATAGAAGCTTTCGAAATGTGGTGCTACAGAAAAATGCTGAAGATTAGATGGGTAGATCACGTAACTAATGAGGAGGTATTGAATAGGATTGGGGAGAAGAGAAGTTTGTGGCACAACTTGACTAGAAGAAGGGATCGGTTGGTAGGACATGTTTTGAGGCATCAAGAGATCAAAAATTTAGCATTGGAGGGCAGCGTGGAGGATAAAAATCGTAGAGGGAGACCAAGAGATGAATACACTAAGCAGATTCAGAAGGATGTAGGTTGCAGTAGGTACTGGGAGATGAAGCAGATTGCACAGGATAGAGTAGCATGGAGAGCTGCATCAAACCAGTCTCAGGACTGAAGACAACAACAACAACAACAAGAAAATAGATGACACATTGCCGGCCGAGGTGGTTCGCGGTTCTAGGCGCGCAGTCCAGAACCGAGCGACTGCTAAGGTCGCAGGTTCGAATCCTGCCTCGGGCAGGAATGTGTGTGATGTCCTTAGGTTATTTAGGTTTAAGTAGTTCTAAGTTCTATGGGACTTATGACCACAGCAGTTGAGTCCCTTAGTGTTCAGAGCCATTTTTTCTGGATGACACATCAACTCGATTTTATTGTACGTCAAAGTTCAAATGGTTCAAATGGCTGTGAGCACTATGCGACTTCACTTCTGAGGCCATCAGTCGCCTAGAACGTAGAACTAATTAAACCTAACTAACCTAAGGACATCACACACATCCATGCCCGAGGCAGGATTCGAACCTGCGACCGTAGCGGTCACGCGGTTCCGGACTGAAGTGCCTTGAACCACATGGCCACCACGGCCGGCGTGCGTCAAAGTAACTGATACTTCTTGAACTCTTAGTTTCTTGTGTTACATTTATGTCTATTTTACTGTACGCTGTACAATGAACTGTTTTCAATTTTCCAGATTGAAAACCACACTAAAACTTCACTGCGATCGAGTTTTAAAATCGCATTAAGAATTGCATAGTCTGGGAAACACTTTTCCGAAGGGGAGTTTGTGAAAGAGTGTCTGATTGATGCTGCAGAACTTGTGTGTCCCACGAACGGTAGCAGGTTTCAAGAAATACGTCTATCCAAACAAAGTGTAAAAAGACGTATCAGTGCTACGGCCGGCGATGTGCACAGGCAGCTAACAAATAAGGCTAAAGACTTTGTTTCTTTCTCTATTGCGCTCGAAGAAGCAACAGATCTCACAGATACAGCCCAGGTTGTGATATACATACGAGGTGTCGATAACGCGCTTTGTGTAACAGAGGACTTTTGGACTTAGTACCTTTAAAAGGGACTACTACAGGTGCGGATTTACTCCAAGCTGTCGAGCAAGCGATTGATGGTGTCGGTATGGACGGGAGACTGGAATCGGTTAGTCTCTCTGACCACAGATGGAGTACCATCAATGCAAAGTCATCAGAGAGGACTCATAGAACGGATGCGCAAAAGCCTAGGACGCACAGATGATACGTTGTATTGAATTCCCTGCATTCTGCATCGAGAGGCGCTTTGTGGAGAATCAGTAACGTTAGCAACGTCATGCACATTGTTGTGCGTACTGTAAACTATCTGAAGACACGTGGGCTTACGTATCGCCAGTTTCGGCGGTTCTTGGAGGAATTAGGAGCGGAGTACGGCTACATACCGTACTATACCGAAGTACGCTGGCTCAGTGGAGGTACACCGCTGAAAATATTTTTTTGCTTTACGTTTGATCATGGTAACATTCTTACATAAGAAGGGAAAAGGTGAACCTGTTTTATAAGACCCTTGTTGGATATCAGACCTTGCATTTCTCGTGGACATTACGTCTCACATTCACAGCCTGAACGTTAGTTTGCGAGGTGAAAATAATTTAATTTCTGACATGTTGGAAAAAGTAAATGCCTTTGAAAGAAAGCTTACGCTTTGGGAGAGCCAGCTATTGACAGAAAACACTGCACATTTCCCTACTCTTGGGCTGGTCCATGGAGGTGCTTGATTTCAAGAATAACTGTCAATAATTGCAAAATTGAGGAACAATTTCGAGCACGATTTACAGATGTTACGAATTTGTCTCCTGTCATTCGCCTCTTTGCACGACCGTTCTCGTCGTCAGCTGAAGATGCTCCGAATGATCTACAGATGGAACTGATCGACCTACAGTGCAATACAAGACTGGAGGACAAGTTCTTTGCAGTGCGCAGTACGAAAGAATTCTACGAAAATTTTTCACAACAAGAATTTCCACGCCTGCACCGAGAAGCAGCGACAGTAATGTCCATGTTCGGGTCGATATATGTTTGTGAAAGATTTTTCTCGGTAATGAAAATGAATAAATCAAGGTTTCGATCAAGCATAGGTGATGAAAATCTTCGAAACTGCTTGCGTTTGTGAATGAGCCTTGCTTTTGTGCCCGATATTAAGTATATAATTTCTCATGACCAGTGATAAACGTGTTTGGATATATTCCTTTCATGATTAAAAATTATTGTTTACTAACTGTACATTATTGCCTCATTCTGCTCCATGTTACATATTATCAGGAAAATTGGTCATTAAACCGATTGTTCCAATGTATACATATATTTAGAGTTTTTTTGAATGTGTGAAGGGCTACGTTCTGCTGAAGTCGATAAAACATAACATTCATCTAAGTGTCGGTTATTATGCAGATTTCAGACCGAACTGATGAAGGGTATAGCAACAATGGTATTGAAATAACAGGTGATCATCGAGAGGTCTGCGGTTATCATTCTGTTCAGAGGTCAGTGAGACGGGAATTATGTGGGTTTAACTGAGGGCACGGAGAATTAGTTATAACAAACCTTGCATTAGTTTAATTTTATTTGAAATCATGAATAATTACCGTTGAAGGTGGCAAAGCGCTCTCTTTCTTAAATACTAGATCAAAAAGATTACTCATATTTGCGTACCGTCAGTCAAGCTGCCTTAATAAAAACCCACGGTTGTTAACTGTATTATTTGTCTTACTGGGTTAAAGTGTTAAAGTAGACGTCTCAATAAGTAGACTGTGACAGTGTTTTAAATGTTTAATATGTGAAATACCTTCCCATGGTTGGCTTGCAAGCTGTGGAACGAACACTAGAACGCGCCGGTACAGAGAATCCAGCAAGTGGATAAAGCGACTTCTGTGCGTAGAAACTTGCACTACATGAACGCTGGAGGCTGCGGCGTGCACGCTGTGACCCGGAAATTGCACATGTGCAGGAGCACCGCACGCGTGCACAATTTCTGGCCGGCCGTGCACTAGACAGTGCTTTCACTAAGCAATGAACATGTCTGATCGACGAGCACCGTGAGATGTACTGGTGTTAGCAAACCTTCAGTTTCGTCATTGGCGGCGTGGTAGGCAGCGACCAACGCGAAGACACAAGACTGGCAGGTCGTGGTTACGTGGATGTTGCCATTTGGGAAATGGCAAGCAGCGTGTCCACAAGTAGCGCTGGAACAGCTAACACATGGATGTCACTATACCAGTGCTATCAATACGAAAACCACTGATCCTAATGACCAACAGATCTGTACGACTATGAACCTGTCTGAAGGACACTGCAAAATACAACAGAACAACACAGACACTGCAGTGTAGTGTTTCACGCCTAATAACTGGGACTCGCAGTATCTGTGCGAGTATAGGATGCAGAGGAAAGCGGTGATGCATGGAAATTTGGGCAGACGCAGTAAGAGTCGCCGAGGCGCCTAGGCGGCCGCTCACACTAAGCGGCAGATCTGGGTTCGAGTCACTGCCCATGTACGAGCTTTCATTGCCACCAGTGCATAGTGCAGCCAAAGTTCAGCAATGCTCGCAAATTTGAGTATTATTCTCGTACTTCACACGGCTGTCGATCGCTGCAGCAGCTGTTGCTTTAGACATGCTGAAGGACGTTGGAAATTTCATTAGCAGAACACAGGCACTGCAATATATTACAGCACTTTTATTAGTTTATTAGAAGTATGTTCTACGATATTCTGTGTAGTGTAAATATAAGTGCCCTCTTTCTGAGGAACGAGTTATGCGATCGGCTTACCTACAAGACAATTTGCACTACTTGCAGTAAGATATTTTAGACGTTACTGTTTTGAGTATTGTGTTTCATATGTTGTATGGACTCTGGTACTGAAACAATGAAGAACGACCTTGGGGTTCTACTAAATTTTTATCGCACTTCTTGTCATGGGACTTTTATAAGTCGATGTCCTTATTGATTGGACATGATACTTTCCTTTTCGCCTTATAACATATTCACGGTAACTGAAGTTTTTATTAATGTATACTACAGACAGAGCAGGACGACTAGCTTATGGACAAGGGAGTAAATGTGCGTTCTAATATCTCTGACATAGGAATTTTACGCCCTTCCATTTCGTAAACAGTTGCCTTGGGAACCAGGTACGGGTGACAACTGCCGCTGGAGAGCACTTCGATCGTGGATCCTACCTTTCAGGCATACTACCGTAACCGTAAGTCGCATCGTTACTGAGCGTTCAGCATCACATTGAGCTGGGCACGCTGAATTTTAACATGCAAAAGCACGGCCCGCGTGCCGCGGAACATGAGAGGCAGATATTAATAAGAATATTCTGCGAATACATTACGCAGGGACAGTCGAGACGCATTTGTAAATCTAGAGTACATGAGAAAATTAACAACTTCTTGCTGTTGTCAATGGCCGATAATCGGTAAATAATAACTTCATCTCGAGGAATATTTCAAGGAATATTGATGAACGTATACAGTGTAGACAACTTTCCAGCTGTTTCTCGCACGTAGTAGAGTTACGTTATCGAGCTAAGTCTGCCTGCGGTACTTATAATAAAATCAAGAAGTTAACGGTATCTATGGCCCATTAAGGTTTGCTTCACGAAGTAAAGAAACGCAGATGAAGTTTCTTAAAGTTCCTGCCGCGCCTCGGGTACGATATGGGAGCTGGAAGTGGCTGCTGAGATGAAACACGTGAGCAGAATATCAGGCAGAAAACGAAATCTTTGCGACGCGGAGTAAATAGGTGTATGAGAATATCACAATGAAAACGAGAACGTGGGCTATTATATCTGAACGTGGGCTATTATATCTTTAAATGATATTATTAATGTAATATAGGAAAGTTTTATCATATTTAGAAATATCTCGCTACCGGTAATCCAGAGACTGTTTAAACATGTGTAACACCAAACAGTAAGGTATATTAAGAGGCTGTGAATGGCAGCAACGTCTTGTTATATACAATACGTCTTGTTACAACAAAGTTAGAAGTCTGTAAATAAAGACTATTTACAGCCGTACCTACTGATGTGGAACTAACGTTACACTTACACCGAGTATTCATAAACCTAATGTGTGCTGTCGTAGAGATTATAGTAGAAAATTAACACCTCTGTTGTAGAGTCATGGGTTCAGTTGCTCAGTTTTATATTTAAATCTTCCCCAAAACACAGTTAAAATTACGTTAGTAGAAATTTTAACAGGGGATATATACACTTCTACGCACTTCAGTGTTTCGAAGCTATTCACAGTTACCTAAAGTAACTTTGAATACTGCACATGACACGCTGAATACACAACAGATGAGTTTGCTAATACTAATCTGTCAATCCTCTAATTGTAAATATGAAAATGAATCTTAAAGCTTATAAGCTAGTTTTACTGATGCTAAATCATTAGCATAGTTAGTATGAACATGATAGTTTGAGCTAAAATATGAATCTTCATGATAAATATGAGCGCCAGGAATCAAAAATAGAAAAAAGAATATGTATATCTTAATTTTAGTTAATGACTGAGTAATCTCATCGGAATTAGTGTATTACATTTTGAATATCCGCTAGATAAACGCCGTAATTCAAAAAGTCTCTTAATTTGGGCAAAGGAAATCTCGCGAATTAAAATCAGATGTCGATACCTTACTGAGAAATGTGGCAACTAGATAATGTGCACAAATCTTACACTGAAGCCGTGCAATGACATTAGCCGCGTACACATGGTTTAAACGCCTCTGCAACTAGAATGAACATTACTGTGCTTCAATACTTATTCAGACTGATTTTTAAGCGATAAGTGCAACTCTTTTCAACATTGTCCTTACTGTGAAAAAATCTGCCATCATTATCTATTAAAGGGACCGAAGCATTTGTATATCTGCTTATTCTATTTGTTAAATGGTTTCAACTTCCTACTAACAGTTCTGTTGCTTTAGCTATTACAATACTTTTGATATACTGTCACAACTAAGTCATATTTCTCTTCCTTTTTTCAAACGCATATTTTCTTGTTCGGTGTGAACTGAGCGTCATTGTCTAGACATGTTGTGCTCCAGGAGTACAAAGCGTTTCTCGTACGTACGAGATGATTCGTTTTTCGTATAGAGACACAACTGTGGCGTCACGCACAATGATCTCTTACCACATGTTATACGATGTTCCACAGTTTGCAGCGTGTATTCAAAGCATCTTATCCGTTTGTACATTGCAGAGCCATTGGGATATACTTAAATACTAAAATCATGCATTGTGACAGTTTTAAAACTGACATTAATAAAGAAAAAGTAGTGGCAAGAATAAAACAGTAAAAAATGATTGAAACTTCCTGGCAGATTAAAACTGTGTGCCCGACCGAGACTCGAACTCGGGACCTTTGCCTTTCGCGGGCAAGTGCTCTACCATCTGAGCTACCGAAGCACGACTCACGCCCGGTACTCACAGCTTTACTTCTGCCAGTATCCGTCTCCTACCTTCCAAACTTTACAGAAGCTCTCCTGCGAACCTTGCAGAACTAGCACTCCTGAAAGAAAGGATATTGCGGAGACATGGCTTAGCCACAGCCTGGGGGATGTTTCCAGAATGAGATTTTCACTCTGCAGCGGAGTGTGCGCTGATATGAAACTTCCTGGCAGATTAAAACTGTGTGCCCGACCGAGACTCGAACTCGGGACCTTTGCCTTTCGCGGTTGGTAGAGCACTTGCCCGCGAAAGGCAAAGGTCAAGAGTTCGAGTCTCGGTCGGGCACACAGTTTTAATCTGCCAGGAAGTTTCATATCAGCGCACACTCCGCTGCAGAGTGAAAATCTCATTCTGGAAAAAATGATTGCTGATCGCTGGAATAAATGAGACGAGCCGGACACCGATAAACAAAAATCATCAGACTAAAACGTTATACAGGTTTCCAGACATTTAGGGTAGGAGGTACGTAATGGTCAAATTTTCCGCTTTGCTGACGGACGCCTGCAGTTACCCTCGGCCACGGCGAAGCTTCAGACAACAACGTGTCGACACATGCGGAGAAAGACCAGAACTATGAAGTTCATGCGACGTGAAAGTGTGTTAATGATGTCACATTGGCACCAAATTTCACGACAATTCTGCGTAATGACTCACAGTGGGAAAGTTGCCCACCTTTGAAATCACGCGGCTTTTTTATGGGTGCAGCCATTCATGAACTTCATATTCACAAACAACTACGGAGGGTTTATGGATGCCAATGCGCCATGTCAATGCCACACTTGTTCCCGATTGATCTGAAAAATTTTCTCGACAATTCGAGTGATTGATTTGGCTACTCAGGACGCCCGACGTGACTCCCATCGGACATTTATGGAATTGATTGAGAGGTCAGTTCGTGCAAAACCTCCTGCATCGGCTACACTATCGCAGCTAAGAACGGTTATAGAGACAGCATGGCTCAATATTTCTTCAGGGGACTTCAAACGACTTGGTGGGTCCATGACACGTTGAGTTGATGGACAACGCCGAGTGAAAGGAAGTCCGACATCACAGTATGCCGTATCCCATGACTTGTCACTTCGGTGTATACCATAAATTATTTGCGATTACGTCCTCAGAACAAGCGGCAGCCTGCAGAGCAACGGAATACTGTACAGTGGAACTTAAGAAGCCCCTAGAAACAAATACAACAGTCGTATGCGTCTATGGTTCAATAGCGGAATTACAGCCTGCAGAGATGGGACTCATTGCATCAGATCATATTCCCTACAGTTCACCTTCGCTGTTTGGCCTGCTTGCTCGTTTCCCAAGGTACCCAGGTACCCTGGTTCTTAGCAGAATGATCAACATCTTCCACCCTGTTGAAGGAGGAAATGTGTGTCAGTTTCATTTTGCGTATCTTACCTACTGGTTACCTTTGCTTCAGGACACTAAGGAAACAGGAGCAGATGAGTGACTATTGCATCTGAAGTCGGCCCTTAAGTTCCACTGAGTTCAGCGTTTCCTCGATCTTGCAGTAAATGTTGCGAATTCTTCAGGAAGACTTCAAAACCATGCGTGCAAGAGCGAATTGAACTGAATCAGAGCTAATCCTGATGCAGACACATTATTAAGAGCTAACGCTGGAACAAATGTATGTAACGATTTAATTAAGTGGTTCTAACAGTCAATTTTAGACTGGGGATTTGTATTTTTATCATTGAAATATTTTTAACATGAGAAGGGAGGCGACATTTATTCGAAAAAAAAAATGATTCAAACGAGCTCTAGTTTATTACAATAATTACTATGATGGACAAGCATCTAAATAAAAAACGAAATCACGATAATTCGAAACCTAGAATATTAGCTATGAGAATCAGTCAAGTGAGCTATCTGTTGCCAGAGTTACCAGGTAGTGTTCATAATTTGTTAATAATTATGTAACTGACTTGTGAAGTTTATCTCGAGCTGCCTACACATAAAGCGCAGTGACAGTTTGTCCTTGGAAATGAGGATTCGCTGACGAACGTGAGATGGATATCCGATCGCGAATCTTAACTTCCGGTTCTTAATGGTTCTTACATGATGGAGCTGCTAGTCCTGGTCACCATTATCGTCATCTCGAGAACTAGGACGACGACACCGCAGGCGGCCGCCATCCAGTACAACGCCAGAACCGCTCTGCCGAGGACCTGAACACTGGATCCCATGCTGCTGGTGCAAGGTGCTGTTGCGGCTGAGAACACTGCCTGCGGAGTACTGATGTATCCAGCGCCAAGTCCAGGGACAAAGTCCTTTTCTTTCTTGTCAGTAAAGAACTGTCTGCGTCCTCATATCCACCAAACATCTCGGCAGCCAGCCAGCAACAAGTCAGCAGTGTCCTCTGAATTCCTAGTGTATCAGAGATGTCTCACGATGTTTTTTGGAAAGCCAGGAGATATTTATCAGATAAATGTACTGTTCTAGGATTTCGGCTCGGTTTTCCAAGTTATATACATGCAAAAATTGCACAAGAGGCTGGGTGCCAGTATGATGCTAGCGGAGGCGACTTTCTAAAGACAACACAGGAGCAGTTACATTCATCGCTCATACACGAGCAATCTCTGGAGGCCCTGTTATCTCACACCAAAGGTGCCGCTTTTTCTATGGCGCTTTCGGCTCTTTTCCGTACCAAGTATTCTCCTTAAGTTTAAAGTTCACTCAGAAAAACAAGTTAAATTAAAAAATACTTAAAATGAGGAAATGAAATCAGCGCACACAGTCAATGTACTCTTATTAATGCATCTCAACTTTTATATTGTCACAGCCTGTCTGACTCAACACCCATTCTCTCGAATTATTTATCATAAGTACACTGGTGTCGAAAATTAAAGCAACATACAATTAGTTCCCAGTCCTGTGTGTAATTCATGATACTTTCATACAAATTGCCACAGATGTACGTACAGTCGTGTTCTGCACGGAAGATGGCATTTCGGTCAACGTAGAAACAGACCAACGATGACGTCAGGGTACCTATCAATTGGATCATTGCTTGCGGGATAGTTCAAAATGCCTCTGAGCACTATGGGACTTAACTGCTGAGGTCATCAGTCCCCTAGAACTTAGAACTATTTAAACCTAACTAACCTAAGGACATCACACACATCCATGCCCGAGGTAGGATTCGAACCTGCGACCGTAGCGGTTGCTCGGGTCCAGACTGTAGCGGCTAGAACCGCTCGGCCACACCGGCCAGCTGCGGGGTAGTCCCACATCCAGTACTGCTGTGCACATAATCACAGACAGTGCACTATGGCAAAGAGAAGAGTGGAGGACCATAGCAAGAACGGAAGCAGGACAGTCGCAGACCCTTGTGGTCCGATGGCCTAACTTAATCGTTCTGTTGTTTCTCGGATGTGTCGACAGTTTATAGAGACAGAAACCCCATCATGAAGACCAAGGCAGGGCCGACCACGTGTGAGGTCAGAAAGACAGGGCAGTTATTTGAATGTAAGGACCTAAAGGTACCTCCTTAGTCCTGCGCAGCACTTGGCGTGTGCCCTCGCAGCATCCACTGGACGAGTTGTGTCGAGGCAAACGGTGTAGAGAAGGCTTCGGCAGAATTTCCTTTATTGTCAGAGATCTACTGTATCTGTGCCTCTGACGCGTCCTCACAGAACGGAACGTCTCTAGTGGAGTCGTCAACCTACCACCTGGACAGTCGCATAGTGGGCCAATGTTCTGTTCACAAATGAGTGGTTCTCGAAGCATTCCCATCCGAAGCGAACGTGGAACACGATTTTGGGACGCAAACATTGTGAAAGAGAGTCGCTAATGATCTTTGTAGGGATTATTTCAACACTCGAATATCTCTTCATGAAGTTGTAAGGGTGAATCGTAAAGGCTTAACTGTTGTCAGATATGGTAACTAGGTCACAGGGCCTCATCTACAGTTGTTGCGAGATGCTGTGCGCCCAGAGTTTGCACTGATGGATGATAATGCTCCAGCTCATAGAGCACGAATGGTTGACTTTTTCTTGGAAACCGAAGATACTGCATGCAGGGCGTGGCCTGCTCGCTCGCCCCTTTGAATGCCATAGAAATTATCTGGGATGCACTAGGGAGCAGGGTTGCATTATGTCAACATTCACCAACCGCTCTCCAAGACTTGCGAGTAGCTCCGTATGAAGAACGGGCGTTATTGTATCAAGATGACGGCTTGTAATTCACATCATGCTCTGCCGCTGTCAGGCCTGGATTGCTACCAGAGTTGATCGCACCCAGTAGGAATGTGTGTGCAAAGCTCGTAAGTTCGAAAAATGAAAACCATTTTCGTCTACTGTTATGCATATTCCAGTTGTTTACGTTCCGTGTTATTTGCATTGTTTGTACTTTGCTATCACCTGTTCATACTGTTTTGTGGAGAAAAAAACGCATAATTGAAAAATTTCCGTTCTCTGCTTTAATTTAGGACACCGCTGTAAATAAAAAAAGACAAGACAAATGGCTTTACAATTCTGAAGGTGAATCCTGATGACACTCTTAAAAAACACTACTAAACAGACAAGATATCCCCTTGCGTTGCGGTGTACATTATTTTAAAAATGCCTGGGCTAGCAGGACAGAGCGGATTAGGTTGTGAAAAGGGGCCAAAATGAGTTCCTGTCAGTTGCACTCAACATACAAACGTTATTTATCAACACACAATATTACACAAGGATGGAAAACACTCAAAGTTTTAATCCATCTCCTTTGATTAACTTTAGATCGGCTGAAGGCCACTTTCATTATCCAAGGCCTAAGCAAGAAATTAAAATACAAGGTTCTTCTGGAGGTTTCACCTTTTAAAGCCAAACAGGTTTTTTTTTAATCTTCAATCAAAACAGGCTTTAACAATTTAATTTTAATGGAACTTGGCTTAAGGCCGGCTATTAATCAATAATTTAACGTCCTAGGCCTAGAAATAAGAGTTTCAATCAAAAGGCAGAATGCCTTATCTTAAAACATTTCATGTTCAAGACAGGAACATTAATTTAAAAGATATTAAAACTCGGCTGGTGGAAACACATCAAACCAATAATTTAACGGCTTAAGGCCTTAAAGAATTTCCTATAAAATTCAGCTGAAAGCCCCATATACTGCATAACAATCTTATGCCTAAAGAGCAAGACAGGAACATTAATTCAGGATATATTAAAACTCGGCTGAAGGCCACACATCAACCAAATAACTAAAACTCTGACAGAGATGTTACTATGTAACAGACACGGAACGGCGCTCAGAAGTTTCCAAAGGTCGGCCTGGAATTGTAGCCGTAACACCCGTTTCGGCGAGACAGGCAGACTGACCAACAATCTCTTAATCGGAAGGCAACCCAACCGACAGACAGCCGACGAACCAACCAATTACCTGATTTCGGTCACCAGACCAACGGCACTACAAGCAAAATACTAGCGAGGCGAAAAGACCAGTAACACTCGTCTTCAGAAATTGGTGTGTTGGTAAGCCAAGGCACAATAACCACTGACGTTCGTAAAAATCGGAACAGCTGTGGAACTACACGCCGTGGCGGACAGCACCAACACAGTAAGAAAACACGCACTTGCTGCGCTGTCACTACCGACCAACCGGGTATTGCAGTAAGCAGACAGCATTACAGCACGTAACATTGCTCAGTTAAACTGACACAGGGTACACAGTGTTGCACGAAACACTTCCACAAGAAATTCAAACACTCGTAAAACCAATCACTGCTGAACAGCAAGAACAAATCGCAGGGAGACACACACACACAAAACCGAAAGACGGTTGAAACGTCCCCTTAGAAAAATTATGCATAACTGTGCTTAAACTGACACACAATATTTTTAGCGCAACGCAATCTGACTTTCAAAAATCCCTTCAAAAGAATGGCCCTGTCTAACATTAACCTATACGTTTCACAAATCACTTACCTCACAAAAATCTTCGTTACTCGAACTACTGCAATACAGCGAGCGCCACTACTGCCAGCTAACTAAAAGATCCAAACTACGGAAGGCACTAACTACTGATAGACATAGATAGCAAATGAAAGAATTTGACAGAGAACAATCAATGTATTTACCTCAATAGTGATCAAAAGTCATAATATATATATCAGTTCATGACATCCAGTCTTACAGATTTCCAAACTCCGCCATCTCTTTCCCCACATTCACCACTGCTGGCGGCTCACCTCCAACTGCGCAACGCTACGCGCTGTTCACATCCAGCTGCCGCTGCCCAACACTACAGTGGCAGACAACAATGCAAACCAGCCACAGACTGCACACAGCACAGCCAGTGATTTTTCATACAGAGCGCTATGGGGCGTTACCTATAAAAAACCTAAACAGCCTACTTACACGGTCTGTGACGAAACGCATGTCGTCTGACCAGACGACCGACCAACAACCAACCAAGATCGTTGCCACTCAAACCATGTGTGTCAGCAACGGTCGGGCGAGTCTTGACTCTCCGGAGCTCACTGCATTTACAACCCGACTCAACCCGACGTCCGTCAGGAACTGGGAGACACGGCGATCCGTGCAAACGGGTTCGGACCCAATCATGCAGAGGTAACTCTTGCCTAATGGCCACGACGTCTCAGCACAAGAAGGAACCGAGCCACGCCCAGCAAGATGACGCAGTGACGAGGCCTAGAAACGGTAAAAATATCAAACACACGTCGCCCAAAGAGGCGACCAACTGAACGACTGACCCACGGTCGACCCCGCTGCCATTTCCGTCCGTCGTATAATTCATCCAGTGTCGCGAGTACTGGCTGTCCGCGCCTCTCTAGCGCTCAGTCCCCGACTGCACTTCTGCCGCGTCCCAACTCCAACTACTCCAAGTCTGAACTCTCCTCACGATACATCACAACTGGGAAGTAATAGCTGTCCATCAAATATAATAAGGAAAGGCAAATATCGATACGCGCTGCTGCTGCCACTCACGGACAGGCAAGACAGTAATTCAGTGACACAAGTAATTGAAATTTTAAAATGACGGGGCGGCCGTACGGTAAAACAAGATGTTATATAATAGACGGCACGAACACGAGCCATGTACGGCTCAGTGATGGCATATATAAAAATTACAAAACAAAGATGTAATTGTGAAATTTGGAGAGCATTCTTTTTTTAAATTTTGTTGAATCTAAAATAATTCTGGTTCTCAATGCGTAAAATTTTAAAATCAGCCACATCCATCTCTAAAGGGTAATCCTTCCTTATTAAAGGATATTTCATTGTATGGCGAACATCTGTTTGGCACGCAGGTTTCAGCACCTCAGATATTCTTTGACGGGTCGGTCGGATGCAACTTGCGTCTCCTGTTCCATATTCATAGTGCTCCTCAGTTCTAAACCTCACCCAGGAAAGCAATGAATGTAGCCAGATCCAGGTTTAATTAAAGAATGTCAAAAGTGAGGAAGTAAAGACTGCTTTGTTTGTTGGCCTGACGGCTGTTTAATGGATGTCTCAGTGGTGTGGTGAAAATATACGGTAACATAATTCACCCGTTACTGGACGCTGTCATAATGTTCGAATACTGCAAGGTTGCTATGCATTGAGTGGTTAGCCTTACTGAGTACCAATTATGGCAGTTTCATTTCGGGTATCGCTCGTCCTGGAGGATGAATCCAGATCGGAATGTGATCGATAGCAATGAATGACCCTGTTGTGATGCTGAAGTGCGTGCTCTGCCCCTTGTTCGATTTGCTTGCGTGTTGTGGTATTAATGATTGATTTATAAACTAGCTAATCTTAGATTAGCACAGAAACGAACTCAGATCACATCAGATTTGGAAATCCGTGTTACATAACAGTTAATCTCAGACTGTTTTCCTGTAAACTAGGATTAACACTTACAAGCCAAAGCCCTCGGATCATGTCATATTTAATTGCAGCAGTTTATTGACAATTAAACTAGACTAAAAAAAACGGAGTTTGTTTTGTGGAAATAAAACTCAGAAGATGTAAATAATAATAAAGAAACTGTTGTTAGTACTCCTACACTGCTGAATTCGAAATTATGTTGGGCTGGGTTACGGAAAATATTGGTGATGTAAGTAAAAAGCGCAGATAAAAATGATTCCCATAGGAATCGTGCGAGACAATTGGGTTGAAAAAATGTAAAGGCATTTCATAGACAGCGGAAGAGTAAGAAAGGACAAATTCGAACCATTCGCAGTGAATAGCTAGTATATGGAGTTCAGTATTAGCAACTGATGATTTAATATGTCTTACAAAAGTGCTATCTAGGTTTGAATAGCAGTAACCCAAAATCCAGGTAATTCCAAGGTCTTTCATTTGTCTTAACGCTACCATTCTCTCTGTAAATGTTTGTTTATGTGCAAAATGCCAAACTGAGTTGTAATTCAGAGACGCAATTAAACTGTAGATCTCCGTATTTGTGAATGGGTAAGTCTCTTCAAAGGTTTGAGGAAGGCGATGGTATACCACTATAAGTCACGATCGGCCTCATCTTAATACAGCCGTCACGCGTAATAACATGAGACTTGGGAGTGCGCTGATGACAGAAAGCATGAGTTACATTTCAGTGGTGTCGGTGGACTCTGTCAGCAGGACGGGTTTTACTAGACATGGCGTGCACCTCAACAGGTATGAAAAGGGGAGTTTGACGAAGCTTATAGGTGACAGCTTAGTTGGGGGTGGTGCGATCACTCATGGGAAAATTCCTGTACTAGTGGGTGTTAGAGCTGCACCTTTTTTTAGATTGAAGTCAGCTGATAAGTATTCCTGCTTAAGGGAAGTCTCTCTAACAAAACAAAAAAAAAAAAAAACAAAAAAAAACACTTTCGCCAAAGCTTAGGTATCCGAGTAATGATGGAATTAGTATTTTTCATCAAAATATACAAGGCATTAGAGATAAAGTTAGTGAACTGCTTATAGATGTTGACTCTGAAATTATTGGTATATCTGAACACTTCTTAAATAAGGAGATAATTCAGAGGCTTCCTTTACCAGGATACTGGTTGGCTAGCAGCTTTTCTAGGAGCTCTTTGCGGTCGGGGGGAGTAGCCATGTATGTGAAAAACGGTATCCCATTTGAGTCAGCTGATGCTTCAAAGTACTGCGCTGAAAAGGTATTTGAATGTTGTGCAGCTGTGGTTAAATTTAGTGGAGTTAAGCCTCTAACTGTTGTTATTTATAGATCCCCAGACTCCGATTTCACAACATTTTTGCTAAAGCTAGAGGAGGTTCTTGGTTCACTTTACAGGAAATACAAAAAGATAGTTATATGTGGTGACTTAAATATTAATTGTATAAGTGATTGTGCAAGGGGAAGGATGCTGGTAGACCTCCTTAATTCATATAATCTGATGCAAACCGTATTCTTTCCACGAGAGTGCAAGGGAACAGTAGAACCACCATAGACATCATTTTTGTTCATTCCTCATTACTAGAAGGGCATTCTGTTAGTAAAAAAGTGAATTTCCTTTCAGATCATGAGGCACAAATTTTAACTCTAAAAGATTTTTGTGCTACAACTCATGTTAAATATGGTTATCAGCTTTTTAGGAAATCTGATCCAGTTGCTGTAGAGACCTTTGTAAACCTTATCAAGGAACAAGAGTGGCAAGATGTTTATAGTGCTGATACAGAACACGATAAATATAATGCTTTCCTCAAGAATTTTCTCGTGATCTTTGAAAACAGGGTACTAGCACAAACAGGCAGCCTGGATTTCTGACTAGTGGGATAAGAATATCCTGTAGAACAAAGTGGCAATTATATCAAAACGTTAGAAACAGTCAAAATCTAAATGAAGCAGCCCATTACAAACAGTATTTTAAGGTGCTTAAAAAAGTTATTAGGAAGGCAAAAAGTATGTGGTATGCAGATGGAATAGCTAAGTCTCAGGATAAAATTAAAAGCATATGGTCAGTCGTAAAGGAAGTGGCTGGTCTGCAGAGACAGGTCGAGGATACAGAATCAGTGCATAGTGGGAATGTCCGAGTTGCTGATAAGTCGCATGTACGTACAGTGTTTAATAATCACTTTCCGAATATAGCAGGTGAACTAAATAGAATCATATAGCGCTCGTAGAAGAAAGTGACTGTTACCTGAAATTCTTCTCCATTATACTGACAAGAGGGAGATTTAGTTCATAATTAAATCACTAAAGACCAAGAACTCTCATGGATATGACGGGGTATCTAGCAGAATACTGAAGTATTGTTCTATGTATGTTAGCCCAGTTCTTAGCCATATCTGTAACTTTTTCTTTAGGAGTGGTCGGTTTCCTGACTGATTAAAGTATTCAGTAGTGAAGCCACTTTATGAAAAGGGAGACAGGGATAATGTTGACAATTATAGACCTATTTCTATGCCATCGGTGTTTGCTAAAGTTATCGAGTAGGTTGTATATACAAGGTTACTGGAGCATTTAAATTCACATAATTTGTTGTCAAATGTACAGTTTGGTTTTGGAATTGGTTTAACAACTGAAAATGCTATATTGTCTTTTCTCTGTGCGGTTTTGGACAGATTAAATAAAAGGTTGCGAACGTTAGGTGTTTCATTTAACGAATGCTTTTAACGGTGTTGACCACAAAATATTACTGCAGAAGTTGGACAATTATGGAGTAAGGAGAGTAGCTTACAATTGGTTCGCCTCTTACTTTAAGAACAGAAAGCAGAAGGTAATTCTCCGCAATATTAAGAGTGGTAGTGATGTTCAGTCCCAATGGGGCCCTGTGAAGTGGGACGTTCCCCAAGGGTCGGTGCTGGGACCACTGCTGTTTCTTATTTATATAAATGATATGCCTTCTAGTATTACAGGTGATTCAAAAATATATCTGTTTGCTGATTACACCAGCTTGGTAGTGAAGGATATTGTGTGTAATACTGAAACATTATCAAGTAATGTAGTTCATAAAATAAGTTCATGGCTTGTGGAAAATAATTTGTTGCTAAATCACAGTAAGACTTAGTTTTTACAGTTTCTAACTCACAATTCAACAAGAACTGATATTTTGATGAGACAGAATGGGCATATTATAAACGAGACGGAACACCTTAAGTTCAAAAATTGCTCTGAGCACTATGGGACTCAACTGCTGTGGTCATTAGTCCCCTAGAACTTAGAACTACTTAAACCTAACTAACCTAAGGACATCACACACATCCATTCCCGAGGCAGGGTTCGAAACTGCGACCGTAGCAGTCGCACGGTTCTGGACTGCGCGCCTAGAACCGAGAGACCACCGCGGCCGGCCCTTAAGTTCCTAGGTGTTCGGATAGATAGTAAGCTGTTGTGGAAAGCCCATGTTCAGGATCTTGTTCAGAAACTAAATGCTGCTTTATTTACCATTACAACAGTATCTGAAATAAGTGACAGTTCAACACGAAAAGTAGTCTACTTCGCATATTTTCATACGCTTATGTTATATGGTATTATTTTTTGGGGTAGTTCTTCTTATTGGAAAAGGGTGTTTTTGTATCAAAAACGGGCTGTTCGAGCTATATGTGGTGTACGTTCGAGAACCTCTTGTCGACTCCTATTCAATAGTCCGGGAATTCTGTCATTGCCCTCACAGTATATATTTTCATTAATGTCGTTTGTTGTTAGCAATATTCGCTTATTCCCAAGAGTCAGCAGCTTTCACTCAGTTAATACTAGGCAGAAATCAAATCTGCATGTGGAATGCACTTCCTTGACTCTTGTCCAGAAAAGAGTGCACTATACAGCTACATCCATTTTCAAGAAGCTGCCACAAGCACTCAAAAATCTTAGCAGTAGCCCAAACGCTTTTAAGTCTAAACTGAAGACTTTCCTCATGGCTCACTCCTTCTATTCGGCCGAGAAGTTCCTGGAAGACTAAAAAATTAAGCAAATTCCAGTATTACATTGTTGATTTTCTTTATTTAAGCTTACGACTTATCACCTGAATATGTTTTTTTGTATTTCGTTTTATCTGTTTCTACTATAGTGTTATAATTTCATGTATTGACTCGTTCCATAACCATGGAAATTTCTCCTTAATTTTGTCTCACGGAACAATAAATAAATAAATAAAATAAAATAAATAAGAAGAATAACACGAAGAGAAAGTAATTAGGAGTCAAGGAAAGAGCGAAACTAGACATCAGGCAATGGACCACTTTTGCCGATACCAGCATCAGCATTCCAGGAACTGTTGGTACCACCAGCCGGTGCTCAGGCATTTTGGCTTTTGACTTCAGCATCATTGCAAGAGCATTTTTGACATTATCGCATTTGGACACATAAACCAAGATCGTCTCAGAAACCTGGCATCGCGTCATTGCCCTGTGAAGGCCAACTACAAACCCCCAGCTCACTCACTCGCCACGCCAACATCACGTCGACACTTCCGCTCGCCGCTTAATGCAATTTTGATTCGATTGCCATATTGTCGTCATTTGATAGTGTACTTCAAAGCTGAAGGGTCTCTCACTTCTCCTCTCCTTTATAGTTTAGTGGTCGGGTATTAGTTACAAAAAATTAATCTTTGTCTAAAATTATCTCAACAATCAGACGACGTTACACAAGTGCGGCACACATGCGTCACGCATTCATGACGTCAGTGTAATGTAGGCGTCTCATATACGATACACACACTGGCGTAATTTCACGTCAATGTCTGTAATTAACTTAGAGCTCGTTCCTACCTATATTATTTATCAGTCATGCGCTGTTGTTCCCTATCAGATATGTCTGCTCTGTAGTAAAGGGAATTAGGTGCTATAGTGAGAAGCAGGGTAAAAATAGTGACAGAGGAAACATACTTTGATAATATAGAATAATGACTTCATGTTATTGTCAGCAAACTGTTAGTCGAATGGCACCAAACCACAAACCAGAATGTGGTAGTCCTGGCTGTACAATAGGAACATTGAAAGAAAGGTAACTGGAAATTGGACAGGATGCCAACTCAGGAACTTAGTAAATTGGTTGCTTAATTGGTAAATTGGTGTTGTAACACTGAAAATATACCCAATTACGCTATAATTACGTCTGCGTATTTACTTCTAGGATGAACGGACTCTCACTGCTTTCGAGCAATTTCTCTCCATTATAACTCAGTGCTACGGTACTTGTTATAATAAAGCAATTTTTTGCCCTAATGTATCCGAACCGTATGTCAACGTCTGACATGCGGCACACACACCGGTGTATTATCAAGTCAACAACCATAGATAATTTAGTGCTCGAAAGAACCTGTGTCATTTAACATGGGCTGTAGCTCGCCAGACGAGGTCTTTGCCATGTAGTACAGTAATTAGCAACAGAATAAAACAAATGACGGAGATAAGATACTGTATAAATTAATTTCATCGTAGAGTAGACTGCTAAATGTCAGTCGAGTGGAACCAAATCTGGATAAATGGTGGTATTAGTTACGCAATAGGCAAATTGATAAAAAGGAGGCAATTTGGTAGCACAACAAATCCGGAGATTGATAAACTGGCTGTATAATTGCTAAATTGGCACTGTGACACTGCAGTTAAACCACAATTACTCACCAATTACGCCACAAGTACACTACGTATACAGCATGCATTGGCAGTGCATGCACCACGCGTATATTTTACATATCCTGACATATGCTGCGGTAAGTTACTTCGACACTAGTATGAAAGTTAGAGATGTCATTGCACAAGCTGTGAAGAAAAGTTAATTTACTATGCATTTACTATGCATTATCAATTGTAAAGGATAGATCGTTCTATTGGCATCCGTATGTAAGAGGGAAATACAAGGAAACTGTTTAGCATTTCCACAACAGCGTAAATATAGGCAATAATGCCTTTATTCCCACAGTAGCAAACCGTGTCAAAACTAACGAGACCGTGGAGGCTGATTTTACGACCGATATTCCAATGCAGGTGTTCATACCTATTGGACCCAATCCAATACAGGGTCAGTTTAAAAATTTACAGAATACAGCTGTTGCTAAAAACTGTAACTTACAAAGTAATAAGAGATGAGAAAGTTGATTGCTGTATGTCAACATAAGAAATGTTACACTTTCTGCAGAGCTATGAATGCAGTTTATTGTGAGATTTTCGAAAGATTTACATAAAGAGATACCATTTTTAAATGGGACAATAGATGTCTCTATCATGTACTGGAATCATTTAAACCAGCTGTGTACAAATAAATTTAAATAACGTTCTTATCACGTATAGTCTGGGAGCTACAACCTTTCTAAGCTTCCGGGCCAGAGATAACATGCTGTGCATTATACGTGACTTTCTGGTGATGGATGTTTTGGCGGCGGAATGTTGATTTAAATGAGGTGCTGAAATGTTTGTCCATGTTTCTGAATTCAGAATGCAATGCGCGTTCTAAAGGATCTGCAGACAAGATGTAACGTCGCCGGTGTCACGAAGCGATATGCTACCTTGATGCGCCATTTTAGGTAATCTGTGGGTCTTGGGCTCAGTGACATAAACACGAGGCTTTAGATATCCCCACTAAAAGAAATCTACTTATGTGAAATCGGGCGACCGTGCGGACCATTCATAAGGGCCATGAGGCGCCAACCATCAGCTAAGGAATCTACTTAACAGATCTTCCACAAGAATATGCGCAGATTGGGCTGGGTAACCATAGTACTTTATCCATTTATTGACTTTGACGTCTGGACACGCATGTTCGAGGAGATCACTCAAACTGTCGGCTATAAAAGCCCGATACATTTCACGTGACAATGTACCTGTGAAATAGTGTGGGCCGATGATTTCATTCTCAAGGATTTCACACCATACGTTAATAAACTCCCGACATTGATGTTCGACAGGTCGTACCCACCGAGGATTGCTTGCGGCCCAGTAGTGCATGTTATGATGGTTCACTGCCCCATTATTTGTAAACGTGGGCTCATCCGAGAATGTAACATTTTTTAAGGAGTCCAATGTGAAATTACGCAGGGCCCATTCATAGAAAGTGATTGAAATTGTTTCCCTGCAGCTCCTGAGTCAGTGACAGGCGATCCGCTTGAAACCTGTGACCCTGTACCATACACCATGCACATGTAAGACTGATAGCAGCGACTGTAGCAACGTCTTATAAGCTAACATCGGAATCTTGGTGTTAGTTGTTGTTGTTGTTGTTGTGGTCTTCAGTCCAGCCACTGGTTTGATGCAGCTCTCCATGCTACCCTATCCCGTGTAAGATTCTTAATCTCCCAGTACCTATTACAGCCTACATCCTTCTGAATCTACTTAGTGTATTCATCTCGTGGTCTCCCTCGGCAATTTTTGCCCTTCATGCTGTCCTCCATTACTAAATTGGTGATCCCTTGATGCCTAGAACATGTCCTACCAACCGATCCCTTCTTCTAGTCAAGTCGTGCCACAAATTTCTCTTCTCCCTATAATATAATAAAATAATGGAATAGATGATAATAAAATGTTGAAATGCGTGGCTTTTAAAATGTATTGAATTAATGAGATTAATTTCTTGGCATGAATGACAAGCGCATAAGCTGAGCTATGCCTGGAAATAAGTTCGTGGTAGTTCATATTACACTCCTGGAAATGGAAAAAAGAACACATTGACACCGGTGTGTCAGACCCACCATACTTGCTCCGGACACTGCGAGAGGGCTGTACAAGCAATGATCACACGCACGGCACAGCGGACACACCATGAACCGCGGTGTTGGCCGTCGAATGGCGCTAGCTGCGCAGCATTTGTGCACCGCCGCCGTCAGTGTCAGCCAGTTTGCCGTGGCATACGGAGCTCCATCGCAGTCTTTAACACTGGTAGCATGCCACGACAGCGTGGACGTGAACTGTATGTGCAGTTGACGGACTTTGAGCGAGGGCGTATAGTGGGCATGCGGGAGGCCGGGAGGACGTACCGCCGAATTGCTCAACACGTAGGGCGTGAGGTCTCCACAGTACATCGATGTTGTCGCCAGTGGTCGGCGGAAGGTGCATGTGCCCGTCGACCTGGGACCGGACCGCAGCGACGCACGGATGCACGCCAAGACTGTAGGATGCTACGCAGTGCCGTAGGGGACCGCACTGCCACCTCCCAGCAAATTAGGGACACTGTTGCTCCTGGGGTATCGGCGAGGACCATTCGCAACCGTCTCCATGAAGCTGGGCTACGGTCCCGCACACCGTTAGGCTGTCTTCCGCTCACGCCCCAACATCGTGCAGCCCGCCTCCAGTGGAGTCGCGACAGGCGTGAATGGAGGGACGAATGGAGACGTGTCAGCGATGAGAGTCGCTTCTGCCTTGGTGCCAATGATGGTCGTATGCGTGTTTGGCGCCGTGCAGGTGAGCGCCACAATCAGGACTGCATACGACCGAGGCACACAGGGCCAACACCCGGCATCATGGTGTGGGGAGCGATCTCCTACACTGGCCTTACACCTCTGGTGATCGTCGAGGGGACACTGAATAGTGTACGGTACATCCAAACCGTCATCGAACCCATCGTTCTACCATTCCTAGACCGGCAAGGGAACTTGCTGTTCCAACAGGACAATGCACGTCCGCATGTATCCCGTGTCACCCAACGTGCTCTAGAAGGTGTAAGTCAACTACCCTGGCCAGCAAGATCTCCGGATCTGTCCCCCATTGAGCATGTTTGGGACTGGATGAAGCGTCGTCTCACGCGGCCTGCACGTCCAGCACCAACACTGGTCCAACTGAGGCGCCAGGTGGAAATGGCATGGCAAGCCGTTCCACAGGACTACATCCAGCATCTCTACGATCGTCTCCATGGGAGAATAGCAGCGTGCATTGCTGCGAAAGGTGGATATACACTGTACTAGTGCCGACATTGTGCATGCTCTGTTGCCTGTGTCTATGTGCCTGTGGTTCTGTCAGTGTGATCATGTGATGTATCTGACCCCAGGAATGTGTCAATAAAGTTTCCCTTTCCTGGGACAATGAATTCACGGTGTTCTTATTTCAATTTCCAGGAGTGTATTTTGCATGAGGAAGTAGTTTCTTTCTCCGCTGTAGATTTGTGCTTACCCTTCTTTATAAATCTACGTGGTGTCGCCATGTTCACTTTCGAAGTGTTCACCGCATTGCCAATGAGCTTATCGGATCTTCGTAATATTCCAAAGAACACAGGTGGGCTTCCGTTCATGTAATTATCGTACTATTTGAAATAACAACTCACACGACCTTTCTGTTAATAAAACAATGCTGTATTTTCTAAACTGTGCACATATGAAATACATACTCCTCACTTATTCATAGCGACCCCAAAATGGCGGCTACAATTACTCGCTTAAAATGGCGTGCTTCTCACTCGTTCACTAGCTGAGCGCGAACCCTTCCTTCCTCCTACTGGTACAGGAAAATCTCCCCTATTTTTTAACAACTGAAAATCAAATATACATGACGGTAGGCATAGGCTCTATGATGGGCTACCGCTTCATCTTTTCTCTCTGACTTTAAAGAAGACGAAAACGTAAAGGAAATGCAGAAGTTTTATCACATCCCCAATTCTATTCAATAGCTCCTCATTAGTTATGTGATCTACACATCTAATCTTCAGCAATCTTCTGTAGCACCACATTTCGAAAGTCTCTATTCTGTTCTTGTCTACACTGTTTATCGTCCATGTTTCACTTAAATACATGGTTACACTCCATACAAATACTTTCAGGAACGATTTCCTGACACTTAAATCTATTCTGGATGTTAACAAACTTCTATTCTTCAGAAACGCTTTCCTTGCCATTGCCAGTCTACATTTTATATCCTATTACTTCGACCTTCATTAGTTATTTTGCTTCCCAAATATCAAAACTCATTTGCTACTTTAATTGTCTCATTTCCTAATCTAATACCCTCAACATCAAGCGACTTAATTCGACTACATTCCATTATCCTCGTTTTGCTTTTGTTGATGTTCATCTTATATCCTCCTTTCAAGACACTGTCCATTCTATTCAACTGCTCTTCCAGGCCCCTTGCTGTCCCCCATAGAATTAAAATGTCATCGGCGAACCTAAAAGGTTCTTTTCTTCTCCATGGATTTTAATTCCTACGCCGAATTTTTCTTTTGTTTCCTTTACTGCTTACTCAATGTACAGATTGAATAACATCGGGGATAGGCCACAACCCTGTCTCACTCCCTTACCAACCACTGCATCTCTTTCATGCCATCTGGTTTCTGTACAAATTGTAAATAGCCTTTCGCTCCCTGTATTTTGCCCCTGCCACCTTCAGAATTTGAAATAGAGTATCCCAGTCAACATTATCAAAAGCTTTCTCTAACTCTAGGAATGCTAGAAACGTAGGTTTCAATTTCCTTTAACTATCTTCTAAAATAAGTCGTAGGGTCAGTGTTGCCTCACGTGTTCCAACATTTCTACGAAATCCAAACTCATATTCCCTTAGGTCGACTTCTACCGGTTTCTGCAAACGTTTGTATAGAATTCGTGTTAGTGTTTTGCAGCCGTAACTTATTAAACTGATTTAACTGATACCATTCTTTAGTAGTTTAGATGACAGAGCTATCAGTTCATTCTTCTGAGTGAAACCAGCCTGCAATAATTTAGTTAGCTAAGCTAAAGCAGTGCAACATTATACAGACAGAGGGTGGTCTTCAGGGAAGGCATACCTCAGTGTTATGCCAAAGTTAAAATGAGCAGTGCATAAGTTCATTACATTATGTACTGAATGGAGTAATTTACCTTTTCATCATTTACAACTGATTCATGTATTGTTATGGATTAAATTGTTCCATGTGCCATTAACACGTGACTAATTAACCTGACGTATCTCTGGGGTAGGCCTGCCATCACCTGCCGATCTCAAACAAAAACTTGGAAAACCCTGGACATCTGGGTCAAAACCGGTTTATTTTCCCATACACAAAGAGTTTGTAGGTGATGTGTTGGTCGATGGCCACATTGTTGCACGGGGAGCGGGAGCATGAGAGGTAAAACGTTTTCTCGCGTGCGTTTCAGTGCCGACAATGCCAGCGGGCGCACGCCTCATCCCGACCAGCAGATATAAACCGCACATGAGAGTTATAAGGACTTGTGAAAGCGCATTATAGAGGCGTTCTTCTTCAGACGTAGCACAGATTTGAAACAAGAAAGATGAAAGTAAATGAAATCAGTTTAATACAGCTCTGTGAGTAGAAGGACAATCACATTTCAGATATTCAGTTGTCTGGCGGATGGGACGACGTCGAGATTTATGCCGTAGACCATTGTAGGCGGCTTCTCATTGTCGGGGACTTCTCATTGACTCAACAAAAAAGTATGGAAACAAAGGGTGCTCCAAATTGTCTTTACAACTTTTCAAAATGATTCAAATGGCTCCGAGTTTGTCTTTACAACATTTAAAAGTAATTCATATGGCTCTGAGCTCTAGAATAGAATCCTCTAGAACTTAGAACTACTTAAACCTAACTAACCTAAGGACATCACACTCATCCATGCCCGAGGCAGGATTCGAACCTGCGACCGTAGGTGTCGCGCGGATCCAGACTGTAGCGCCTAGGACCGCTCGGCCGCCCCGACCGGTTTTACTACTTTTATCACATATATTTCAGAGATAGGGATAGGTAGTAAAGTGTGGTTTACGGTACAACGTTCACATATAACTAAGGTTTTAGTAGCCGCGTAACACATTTCGGTGTGCTAAGATGAAGATTAACGACAGGCAAACCTACGTGTCTAGCATTTGTAGACTTAGAGAAAGCTTTTGACAATGATGATTGGAATACTCTCTTTCAAATTCTAAAGGTGGCAGGGGTAAAATACAGAGAGCGAAAGGCTATTTACAATTTGTACAGAAAGCATAAGGCAGTTATCAGATTCGAGGGATATGAAAGGGAAGCAGTGGTTGGGAAGGGAGTGAGACAGGGTTGTAGGCTATCCCCGATGTTATTCAATATGTATATTGAGCAAGCAACAAAGGAAACAAAATAAAAGTTCGGAGTAGGTATTAAAATCCATGGAGAAGAAGTAAAAACTTTGAGGTTCGCCGATGACATTGTAATTCTGTCAGAGACAGCAAAGGACTTGGAAGAGCAGTTGAACGGAATGGACAGTGTCTTGAAAGGGTGGTATAAGATGAACCTCAACAAAAGCAAAACGACGATAATTGAATGTAGTCGAATTAAGTCAGGTGATGCTGAGGATTAGATTAGGAAATGAGACACTTAAAGTAGTAAAGGAGTTTTGCTATTTGTGGAGCAAAATAACTGATGATGGTCGAAGTAGAGAGGATATAAAATGTAGACTAGCAATGGCAAGGAAATCGTTTCTGAAGAAGAAAAAATAGATAACATCGAGTATAGATTTATATGTCAGGAAGTCGTTTCTGAAAGTATTCGTATGGAGTGAGGCCATGTATGGAAGTGAAACGTGGACGACAAATAGCTTAGACAAAAAGAGAATAGAAGCTTTCGAAATATGGTGCTACAGAAGAATGTTGAAAAGGTATTGAATGGAATTGGGGAGAAGAGGGGCATAATTTGACTAGAAGAAGGGATCGGTTGGTAGGACATGTCCTGATACATCGAGGGATCACGAATTTAGAGCTGGAGGGCAGCGTGGAGGGTAAAAATCGTAGAGGAAGACCAAGAGATGAATACACTAAGCAGATACAGAAGGATGTAGGTTGCAGTAAGTACTGGGAGATGAAGAAGCTAGCACAGGATAGGGTAGCATGGAGAGCTGCATCAAACCAGTCTCAGGACTGAATACCACACAACAACAAGCTGACCACATTTGCCAGAACAAATTCGGAACACATCACAAAACTTTTATAGTGCAAGAAAAGTGTTAATTGAATGTAATAAATGCAAACCATCACTTTAATTTTTTGCTAAAAGTACATTAATTTCTATTTTATTAGTACCTTCTAAGATGAAGGAGTGCATGCAGACATACTGTATTCATCAGTGCTGTAAATTTTCTTCAGCATTTGTGTATTCTTCAACACCATTATGAAATCATTCAGCTCGAGCCACTAACATTGCTTTCTAAATTTCTACAAAAAGTTGTGTTTTGTCACTGCTCCATACATTATTCAGTTGGAAGAGTACCCTTTCAGTACCTGCATACCGATACAGGTGAAATGAACATCTAATTCTGGACATATCATTTCATAACTGGTAAGTCCAGAACAAATACGAGTCCCGAATTACTTTCAAAAAAATTCTGGAGAGAGTTAGGAAAGTAATGACTGTTACGAAAAAAAGGGGATGGAGGAACGGATGATCACTTCAAATTAGTGTGCTATCTGTATCTCATAGGTTATCTAAGTGATATTACATTTCTAATTCGGCCTAGGATGTCCTCATTAAAGTGTGCTATTGCTGCTCTGATGCGAGCTCACAGTTCGTGCAAGTCCCGGCTAAAGAAAAAAACCTAATGTGGCCCCTCAGGACCTGGGTGACAAATCTGATCTGTACCAACCATCTCACACTACGTGCTAGCTTCTGGATGTTTCCAATTTTACAGGTAGTGTCGTAGCTATTAAAACTTCACAAGCACAAACTTTCTGGACTATCTATATGACGTTAGGAATCTGTATGGGGCTACAACAGATTTTTTAATATTTATTAGGCCGTTTTGAAAGAGTTTTATATTGAAAAGTTTCTGTACTTTGAGCCATAGTAAAAACTGCTGTTTGGAAGAGCGCACCGCACCGCAGCGTGTAGTGTGAAGCAGTCGCCCTCCGTTTCTGGCAGTGGCGCTGCTGTGGCAATTGTAGCTTTGGTGTCTCCCTCTGGTGGGAAAGGGGGAAAGGTTACCTGTTTACGAGCATTTAAGGGGCGCTCTGAGCTGGCCAGTCAGACCCAGGCGACCATCATAGGCCACACCACCCGCTCCTTCCGCCTCACCATTTATGGGCGTCCTATCCACCTCACTCCTAACCTCAAATTCCTTGGCCTCAATCTCGACAGCCACCTCACCTGGACTCCCCATCTCCTTACCATTCAAAACAAATCTCACAACCGAATCCACCTCCTGAAACTCCTGTCTGCCAAAACGTGTGGTCTGCAACCTCCCCCATCCTTCACACCTACAAAACCTTGATCTGCCCCATCCTCTATTATGTCAGCGTAGCTTGAACTTCCGCCCCTCCCGAGTTCTATAAAGCCCTCCGAATCCTCGAACGCCATGCACTCCACCTCGCCTTCTGCATACTCCTTCTGTCCCCCACGCGCATCCTCTATGACTTCATCCCCTTCCCCGACCTCCTCCTTTTCCTTGAGCACATTCGCACACTATATATTTTCCGGCGCATTGATCCCCCTCACCCCCTAGTGTCTACCTTTCTCTCCACCCCCAACCCGTTGCCGCGACTTTACCGTTGTGTCAAACCTTCTCTCCATCTCCACACCCTCCACCTCCTTTCCCAACGCAACATCCACCATCTACCCCTCCCAAATGATGAGCTTCGCTCTGACATATACCCTTCATACTAACTCTAACCCCATCTTGCTGCCTCCTCCTCTGGCCTCCCTCTCCTCCCCCTCCCATCTCCTGAGCGGCTTCTACCGCCTACTCCCCCTCCTTCTGTTGTGCTCCCTTTCAGTGTCTCCACACTTCCTCCTGCCTTGTCTTCCCTCTTCATCTCCTGCCCCAAGTGTCTCCTGTCTCTTAGTGTACCCACTGACGCCCCTACTCTCTTCATCCCGCTACCTCCCCTGTTGCCCCATGCTATCCCATCCTTTTCCATCCCCTCTGACCTCTCCCTTGGCAGGTCCCACTTAGCAGTTTTATTCTTCATCATATGTGCTCCAAGTGGGTTTTAAGTGTGTTGTTCTGGAGTTTTTTAATACTGTGGGCAACTTTTAACCTGTGCATGTGCATTCAGTGTCCTCTTTGTATTTTAAGAATCGCCAACTGCGTTTTTTAACTTTCTGGTGACTTTTTTAATCGTCCCCCCATAAATGTCTCCATGTCAGTGTATTTTTACTCCATTTTCTCCCCTTACCCTGTTTTCCATTCCCCTTTTTTATCGCCTTATATATGTAACATTTCATTCTTGTTGGCTGAAGAGAAGCAGATTGTGCCGCTGACAGCCCTCCCCTGCCCATATTGTGAAATCACAATAAATAAAAAACAATACCTCGCCAGTCGGTCAGTCTGGGTCAGTCTCTCGTCCCCAGCTTCCTAGTCTGTCTCTCGACCGCATTTGTCTCTCTGTCATTCGGAGTGCTAGTATGTCTGTCGTTCAGATCAACCTTTAAAGCCAGCAAAAAGAGAGTTTTTCCACTCCGTTAGTAAGAAAACTAAGCGAGTTGTCCCCCGGTCGGGGTTAGCTCCTGATCTGAGCCTGCGCTTTAGGTCGCTCGAGTTTGCTCAGGCAATGGTCATTGGTGGTTGGATCGATCGGTTGGTCAGTCGTACACTGAGACTCAGTATGACTTGTCCGTCTTGAGCGCCGGCGCATGTGAGGTCGCCAAATGAGTCCAGAGGGCCGCGGCTTATAGCAGGGAGTAGTGACTTCGCAGTCGACACGAGAGCAGCAAGAGTCCACCCACGACTTCAGTCTGGCCGGTGCGAGCTGCAACACCGTGAGACGGGAGATCGGCGCGCCTTCCTGCGTCCACTGAAGCTGGCAGCAGACGGTTCAGGAGAGCGATTTGCGGGTGCTGCGACAGGTCTTCTCGAGGAATCGCAGTTTAATAGAGGTTAAGTGATTGGTCATATGTTGTTTGATTTACTCTTATTAAATTCTACTTGTTTTCTTGGTGAGGTCACCAGCCGTTTTGGTTTGGGTTCGTCCCGCCATTCTTCTCCGTTTGCCCACCCACGGGAAGGTGGTTGTTTATAAATTGGGTGGTCCGTCTTTCCCTTGTGGAGTAGGGGCAGCTTAGAGCAACCTGTGGTTCAGGTTGTTCGGTAATTTTCCTATCAATCTACCGTACGGTAGTAGCTGCCTCTGTCATGTTTGTTGGATTTGGCGTGTTAACGAATTTGGAAACATTGATATTATTGCCTATGATCATGAGAGGCGCTATCTGTGTACTGTAGAGCATCTTAACTACTGTTTGGCCAACCTTGTAGAATTTTACGTAAGATTGCATTTCATGGGCTTTTATTTAAATGATCATTTTGGTATATAAAGTTGCCACCCTTTCACTGTAAGACTTTTCTTAGAACTTAAAATCAAGTTGTACCTACGGTGGCAAGGTTAATATTTTAAATGTTAGTTTTTTTAACCATTTCCATCCCCCCTATAGGTGTTGCATAGTTTGTGTGCTTGTGTAAATTGTTAAAACTCTTAGTTTAAAGTTATCTGGTGTGTTGCAGATTTGCACCACTGTAGTCTTTCAGAGACTGTTGTTAGTGGTTGTAGCTACGACCATGTCAAAAGGGAGCGGCAAGGTTTTCTGCATGAAAACTCATACAGTCAAAACTTGTTTCTTTCTGCCTCTGAATAAATTGTCACTTTGATACTTAAAATGTGCTTTCTGATTATAATTTTAAATCTGTTTCTTTTAAAAAATGCTTTTAGGCACTATTAAAATGAATAAAATTCCCATTTGTTAAAAGGAATTTGTTTATGATTTCATCAGTTACTCCCTGGCAACTACTTACATGTTTACATAGTGTGATTAAATGTTCTTGATGAATAGCTGGTAAATAAAATTAATTCTTAAGAATTCTTTGAAAATAAATCACGATTTTGTATTGAAAAGTTTCTGTACGTAAGCAGTTATTGTCTGCGTTTTAGACCTGCGAGTAAGGCATTTTTCAACTGATTTAAAACATTTCGATGAGACTACAACAAAGACATGTGACAAATTTCAGGTTTATTTCAGTTTCTGGCCGGCCGCTGTGGCCGAGCGGTTCTTCGCGCTTAAGTCTGGAATGGCACGACCGCTACGGTCGCAGGTTCGAATCCTGCCTCGGGCATGGATGATTGTAATGTCCTTAGATTAGTTGGGTTGAAGCAGTTCTAAGTTCTATGGAACTGATGACTTCAGATTATAAGTCCCATAGTGCTCAGAGCCATTTGAACCATTTGAGTTTCTCTTCTATTCAGTCAAACCAATATACTGCTTCCTGACAGGCATATCTCGCGAGAACACCGCCAATGTAAAAATGAGAGACAATAGAGCTCACAGGGAAGCTTAGCAGTAGCCGTTCTTAACAGCGAAACATTCGCGAATGCAACAAGAAAAAAGGGAAATATCAGTGGTACACCAATTACGTACTTTCCGCCATACACACAGAAAAGAAAGCGAGTTAATACTGCATTGTCATCCAATACTGGTTAAGTAGAAAATTTCAAGTCTTTAGCTTATAGTGAAGTTAATGTAAAATCAATTGCAAAATTTGTATCTGTAAGTAGGCTGTTTAGGTTCTTATATTGGTAACGCCACCGCCACGTAGCGCTCTGTATGAAAATCACTGGCTGTGCTGGGCACAGTCTATGGCTGGGTGGCATTGTTGGAATTTGCTATTGTAGTGTTGGGCAGTTGGATGTGAACAGCGCGTAACGTTGCGCAGTTGGAGGTGAGCCGCCAGCAGTGGTGGATGTGGGGAGAGAGATGGCGGAGTTTTGAGAGCGGATGATCTGGATGTGTGTCCATCAGAGAGAGTAAATTTGTAAGACTTGACATCATGGACTGATATATAGATATTATGACTTTCGAATACATTGCTTGTTCTCCATCAAAATATTTCATTTGCTAACTATGCCTATCAGTAGTTAGAGCCTTCAGTAGTTTGAATCTTTTATTTAGCTGGCAGTAGTGGCGCTCGCTGTATTGCAGTAGCTAGAGTAACGAAGATTTTTGTGAGGCAAGTGATTCATGAAAGATATAGGTTATTGTTAGTCAGGGCCATTATTAATGTGAGATTGCGTTGCGCTAAAAATATTGTGTGTCAGTTTAGTGATGATCAGAATAGGTAAAGAGTGAAATGTCTGAGTACGTTCAGTTCTGCTCAGCTGTTTGAAAAGCAAATAATGTAAGGAGTTTACCAGCACACTAATTCAATAACTTTTCTAAGGGGACGTTTCATATCGAATAGACAGAAAAAAAATTGTTCAAATGGTTCTGAGCACTATGCGACTTAACATCTGAGGTCATCAGTTCCTTAGAACTTAGAGCTACTTAGACCTAACTAACCTAAGGACATCACACACATCCTTGCCGAGGCAGGATTCGAACCTGCGACCGCAGCGGTCACGCCGTTCCAGACTGAAGCGCGTAGATCCATTCGCCCACACTGCCAGTCCGAACAGACAGACAGCCAGAGCAGAAAAAAGTGCCTTTCGCTACATATGAGACTCGAAAGCGAGTTAATATTACAGTGTTATCCAATTCTGAGCTATGTTGAAAGTTTAAAGCCTCTAACTTAACGTGAAGCTACTTTAAAATCAGTCTTTGTACCGAAAAAAGAACAGACAAGAAACTTATCTAATAAAAACGTGTTATAAAGGGAATGTTCATTCATATATACAAATCTGCAGTGCAGCACCAGATGTTAAACTTTTGAAATGAGCAAAAAATAGACATTAAAACATTCATGTGAAGGCCGTGAACGACACAGACTTATTTCAGTCTCTTGTCTCGCATTGAGTGAAACCATTGAAACCTGGTGAGTGAGTGAGAACATTAGTTTAGTGGGCGCATCAAACGGAGACTTTTTCTCTCTCTCGTCTCGCACTGAGTAAAACCACTCATACGTGGTTGGTGAGCGAAAATATTCATATAGCAGACATAGCCGCAGTGACTAGTTTCATTCGATTCTTTCATTATCTTGAAAAAAAAAACGACTGAACGAATAAACAATCGACTGACAAATCGATTGCTACAAACAGTCGACTGTCAAATCCCTAGTCGGTGCTCTTCTTCTAGGATATCTCAAGGTATAAGCCACGGATACTTATGCAGTATCGTGTCCGCATTCGCCAAGCATCAGTAACACGTCAAAGTACTCGTTATACGTGCATGCCATCTACTCGTACAGCACAGTCAACCCCATTTGTCTGTTTGGTTTGACCTGTCGAGTATATGGTCGTGTACGGAGACAGACGGGAGTCCAAACAGCGCATCGAGGTAGCTTATTGCTTAGTGACACCGGTAACGTCCGCAGCATCTTTAGATAGCTATCGCGTTATGTACAGCTTGTAGTCTGTGCCCAGCATCTTTAGAAAACTCATCGCGTTATGTACAGTTTGTAGTCTGGGCACCTGAAACTTTGAAGAGTTGTAGTCCCAAACGAAACATGATAGAGATGTGATTTAAACTGATTCATACACAACTGGTTTAAGTAATTCAAGTGCATGCTAAAAAAACGATGATCCCAAATAAAAAAAATGTCTCTCTGGAAAAAAGCACAATAAACTATGTTCATAGCTCTGCAAAATGTGTACGGAGGCACTACTATTGGAACATGATAAAAATATTGCTATTTCCCCCATGTGCTATCCGCACGGGTTGTGCGCCCTGCGTATCGTATACATACACTGCACATGTATTTATTTATTTTCCTTTCTGAGTCATCAGTCGTCTCACAGATATGATACGACCCGCCATAAATTGCTCTCCTGTGTCACTCTCTTCATCGCAGATCAGCACTTGCAACCTGCTTCCTCAGTTATTTGTTGTTGTTGTTGTTGTTGTTGTGGGTTTCAGTCGTGAGAATGGTTTGATACAGCTCTCCATGCTAACCTATCCTGTGCAAGCTCCTTCATCTCCCAGTACCTACTGCAACCTACATCCTTCTGAATCTGCTTAGTGTATTCATCTCTTGGTCTCCCTCTACGATTTTTACCCTCCACGGTGCCCTCCAATGCTACATTTGTGATTTCTTGATGCCTCAGGGCATGTCCTACCAACCGATCCCTTCTTCTAGTCAAGTTGTGCCACAAACTTCTCTTCTCCCCAATCCTATTCAATACCTCCTCATTAGTTACGTGATCTGCCCACCTAATCTGCAACATTCTTCTGTAGCACCACATTTCGAAAGCTTCTATTCTCTTCTTGTCCAAACTATTTATTGTCCATGTTTCACTTCCATACATGGCTACACTCCATACAAATACTTTCAAAAACGACTTCCTTACACTTAAATCAGTAATCGATGTTAACAAATTTCTCTTCTTCAGAAACGCTTTCCTTGCCATTGCCAGTCTACATTTTATATCCTCTCTACTTCGACCATCATCAGTTATTTTGCTCCCCAAATAGCAAAACTCCTTTACTACTTTAAGTGTCTCATTTCCTAATCTAATTCCCTCAGCATAACCCGACTGAATTTAACTACAATCCGTTATCTGGTTTTGCTTTTGTTGATGTTCATCTTATATCCTCCTTTCAAGACACTGTCCATTCCGTTCAAGTGCTCTTCCAAGTCCTTTGCTGTCTCTGACAGAATTACAATGCCATCGGTGAACCTCAAAGTTTTTATTTCTTCTCCGTGGATTTTAATACTAACTCAGAACTTTTCTTCTGTTTCCCTTACTGCTTGCTCAATATACAGATTGAATAGCATCGTGGACAGGCTACATTGCTATCTAGTTTCTGTACAAAATCTAAATAGCCTTTTGCTCCCTGCATTTTACCCCTGCCACCTTTAGAATTTGAAAGAGAGTATTCCAGTCAACATTGTCAAAAGCAAGAAACGCAAGAAACGTAGGTTTGCCTTTCCTTAACCTTTCTTCTAAGATAAGTCGTAAGATCAGTATTGCTTCACGTGTTCCAACATTTCTACGGAATCCAAACTGATCTTCCCCGAGGTCAGCTTCTACCAGTTTTTCCATTCGTCTGTAAATAATTCGCGTTAGTATTTTTCAGCTGTGGCTTATTAAACTGATAGTTCGGTAATTTTCACACCTGTCAACACGTGCTTTCTTTGGGATTGGAATTATTATATTCTTCTTCAAGTCTGAGGGTATTTCGCCTGTCTCGTACACCTTGCTCACCAGATGGTTGAGTTTTGTCAGGACTGGCTCTTCCAAGGCCGTCAGTAGTTCTAATGGCATGTTGTCTACTCCCGGGGCCTTGTTTCGACTCACGTCTTTCAGTGCTCTGTCAAACTCTTCACGCAGTATCGTATCTCCCATTTCATCTTCATCTACATCCTCTTCCATTTCCATAATATTGTCCTCAAGTACATCGCCCTTGTATAAACCCTCTATATGCTCCTTCCATCTTTCTGCTTTCCCCTCTTTGGTTAGAACTGGGTTTCCATCTGGGCTCTTGATATTCATACAAGTGGCTCTATCTTTAATTTTCCTGTAGCCTATATCTATCTTACCCCTAGTGAGATAAGCCTCTACATCATTACATCTGTTCTCTAGCCATGCCTGCTTAGCCATTTTGCACTTCCTGTCGATCTCATTTTTGAGGCGTTTGTATTTCTTTTAGCCTGCTTCATTTACAACATTTTTATATTTTTTCCTTTCATCAATTAAATTCAATATTTCTTCTGTTACCCAAGGATTTCTACTAGCCCTCTTCTTTTTACCTACTTGATCCTCTGCTGCCTTCACTACTTCATCGCTCAGAGCTACCCATTCGTCTTCTACTGTATTCCTTTCCCCCATTCATGTCCATTGTTCCCTTTATGCTGTCCTTGAAACTCTGTACAATCTCTGGTTTAGTCAATTTATCCTGGTCCCATCTCCTTAAATTCCCACCTTTTTGCAATTTCTTCGGTTTTAATCTACAGTTCATAACCAATAGATTGTGGTCAGAGTCCATATCTGCCCCTGGAAATGTCCTACAATTTAAAACCTGGTTCCTAAATCTCTGTCTTACCATTACAAACTCTATCTGATACCTTTTAGTATCTCCACGATACTTCGATGTATACAACCTTCTTTTATGATTCTTGAACCTGGTGTTAGCTATGATTAAGTTATGCTCTGTGCAAAATTCTACCAGACGGCTTCTTCTTTCATTTCTTAGCCCCAATCCATATTCACCTACTATGTTTCCTTCTCTCCCTTTTCCTACTGCCGAATTCCAGTCACCCATAACTATTAAATTTTCGTCTCCCTTTTTAAATTTTTTAACCTACCTGCCCGATTAAGGGATCTGACATTCCACGCTCCGATCCGTAGAATGCCAGTTTTCTTTCTCCTGATAACAACATCCTCTTGAGTACTCCCCGCCGGAGATCGGAATGGGGGACTATTTTACCTCCGGAATATTTTACCCAAGAGGACGCCATCATCATTTAACCATACAGTAAAGATGCTTAACCATACAGTAAAGCTGCATGCCCTCGGGAAAAATTACGGCTGTAGTTTCCCCTTGCTTTCAGCCGTTCGCAGTACCACAACAACAAGGCCATTTTGGTTAATGTTACAAGGCCAGATCAGTCAATCATCCAGACTGTTGCCCATGCAACTATTGAAAAGGCTGCTGCCCCTCTTCATGAACCACACGTTTGTCTGGCCTCTCAACAGATACCCCTCCGTTGTGGTTGCACCTATGTTACGGCTATGTGTATCGTTGAGGCACGCAAGCCTCCCCACCAACGGCAAGGTCATGGTTCATGGGGGGGCTCACTTATTTACTGGATTTATTTCAGTCTCTGTACTTCTCTATAGTTTTTACTCTCTACAGTTCCCTCTAGTACTATAGTAGCTGTTCCATGATGTGTTAACTAACTCCCTTCTTCTCGTCAGTGTTTTCCATCTGTTCCTTTCCTCACCGATTCTCTGGAACACTTCCTTATTCTGTGCCTTATCAATTCACCTAATTTTCGACATTCTTCTGTAGCATCACATTTGAAATGCTCAGATTTTCTTCAGTTCCGGTTTTCCCACAGTCCATGTTTCACTACCATACAATACTTCGTACCAAACATACCTCTTCACAAATATCTTCTTGCAGTTAACACCCATATGAGATGCTCGCACACTTTTTCTGCCCAAGAAAGTCCTTTTTGTCAGTGCCAATTTGTTTTTATGCCATCCTTGCTCCATACGTGACAAGATATTTTGCTGCCTAGATAACAGAATTCCTTAATTTCATCTACTTCATGATCACCAACCGTGACGTTGAGTTTCTTGCTGTTCTCATTTCTGCTGCTTCTCATTAATTTCGTCTTTTTTCGATTTACTCTCAATCCATGTCCTGTACTCATTATTCTGTTTCTTTCATTCAACACATCCTCTAAATACTCTTCACTTTCGGTGAGGATACGAACATCGCCATCGAATCTTATCATTGATTTCTTTTCACTGCTTTATCGATGTATAGATTGAACATTAGGGGAAAAAGACTACATCTCTGTCTTACACCCTTTTCAATTCAAACAGTTCGTCCTTGGTTTTCCACTCTCACTGTACCCTCTTGGCTTTTGTACATAATATATATCAGCCATCTTGCTCTATGGCTTACCCCTATATATCTCTCAATATCAAACATAATTCTAAGATAACCGGTTTTTTATTGCTGTTACTTCCAGCTTGAAGAATCCTAACGAAGGTGAAGGAGTAGCAGGTCTAGATAGATACGAGGTCTCAGTGAAGACGGCGAAGTTGAAGGAGATCGGCGTGGAGATGGCAGAAGCAAAATGTCAGAAGTCGATAACTTCCCTGCATCGCCACTAGTCTTTACATCAGTTTTTAAACCTGAAACTGAACTCCTCTCGAACACGCTATGAAAACCCAACGGTACCGATCGACTGCCGTGTCATCCTCAGAACATAGGCGTCACTCGATGCGGATATGGAGGGGCAGGTGTTCAGCACACCGCTCTCCCGGCCGTATGTCAGATACCGGTGCCGCTACTTCTTAATCAAGTAGCTCCTCACAAGGGCTGAGTACACCCCGCTTGCCAACAGTGGTCGGCAGACCTGATGGTCACCCATCCAAGTGTTAGTCCAGCCCGAAAGCTCTTAACTTCGGTGATCTGAAGTGAACCGGTGTTACCACTGCCACAAGGCCGTTGGCTTTTCAACCTGAAGCAAACACCAAATTAAGAGTGCCGTTATTGTTCCAAGTTAACGACATGTCAGTGAAATTATAGGTATAGCAATCAATTGGCCTTATCTTCCAAGGGAAGTTGTGGATGTTCTTTTTTTTCTCCATTCTTTTTTCTCCATTCTATTGCGCCACAAGCTTGGTTTGCCCCTTGCCGTTTTTAATCTTTTAAATCACAGGGGGCATTTGTCTTCACTGCTACCGCACATTGTAAAATACTTCCAGACTAGGGAATGATGCCGTTTCGCAAAGCAACCTATAGCCGAGGACTACAAAGAGAAACTGCCGTGTAGAGTAGGGGCAAGTCTTCCACACTGCACCTACACACTATCGTGTAGTGGGGCACACCACACGGCAACAGGCAAATTATTGTCTCAGTAATTTTGTATCGATTCTAACGATTTGAACTGTTGCTAAAATAGCAATAGTCGCTTTTCTTGTTTTCTGTAATAGCCCAATATTTCAAAGCCATCAAATTGTTCAAATAAGCATTACTCCTTCGTAAAAAAAAGTCGTAATAAAAACATAAAATTCCAGCTTTCGTGCTATGGTAAACTGACATGTCAGTTTTTTTACTTGGTTTTTAGAAAAAAAGCACTTGTTGTAACTGAGACCAAATAAATACTAAAAATACCGGTTATTCAGAACTAAAATATCGCTATCTGTTTTAACCAGTCTGCCTCTATTCGCACGGATTCAAATACGGTGCTCCACCAGCAATGGAGAATGACAATGACAGCCACATGTGGCGGTGTGACATCAGCGAAATAATTAAACATATATCGGCCAAAGGTTCCAGGACGAAAGCTGCAACGAACAAATTGCCACAATAGCCTCAATAATTTTGCAGCGGTATTACTCTTTTTTGTATCCCCGTCCAGTCCAGTTGCGATACGTTTCACACACCGTGGCGGCACGTGTGTTATTTCTCAGAATCACCAGTGTATCTGTGCATCTGTGTGTGACCAGTCATCAAGCTAATGGTGGACAGAGCGCAGGGATGTGCATTCACCCGTGGGATGGAGACGGTGATGGATAGACGGCATTGATTACTTGTGGCTCCCGTGAGTAATCCGTCTAACACAAGGCTGCTGAGACGGTACTCTGGATGATAAATCAGCCGCAGGGTGGGCTTTCTCGACTATCTTTTGCATCACTGAAGTGCAGATTCGTCTGTACTTTTCAACAGCGGAATATCTGTCATTCCTGATTCAATACTCAAAGTTTGGTTGCTAAGATTTTTCAGTAGAATGGACACTATAATTATTAACATTCCCAGATAAAGAATTTCAGAATAAAGCTTTATGGCTTTGCGTTGTATATAATTAACTGTATGAGATCCTCATACACAGGGTGATCCATTGACTGTGACCGGGCCAAATATCTCAGGAAATAAGCGTCAAACGAAAAAACTACAAAGAACGAAACTCGTCTACCTTGAAGGGGGAAACCAGATGGCGCTATGGTTGGCCCGCTAGATGGCGCTGCCATAGGTAAAACGGATATCAACTGCGTTTTTTTAAAATAGGAACCCCTATTTTTTCTTACATATTCGTGTAGAAAAAAAATATGAATGTTTTAGATGGACCACATTTTTTCGCTTTGTGATAGATGGCGCTGTAATAGTCACAAACATATGGCTCACAATTTTACACGAACAGTTGGTAACAAGTAGGTTATTTAAATTAAAATACAGAACGTAGGTACGTTTGAACATTTTATTTCTGTTGTTGCATTGTGATACATGTACCTTTGTGAAATTACCATTTCTGAGAACGCATGCTTGTTACAGCGTGATTACCTGTAAATACCACATTAATGCAATATTTGCTCAAAATGATGACCGTCAACGTTAATGCATTTGTCAGTACGTGTAACGACATTCCTCTCAACAGCGAGTAGTTCGCCTTCCTTAATGTTCGCACATGCATTGACAATAATGCGCTGACGCATGATGTCAGGCGTTGGATGGGTCACGATAGCAAATTTGCTTCAACTTTCCCCACAGAAAGAAATCCAAAGACGTCAGATCCGGTGAACGTGCGGGCCATGGTATGGTGCTTCGACGACCAATCCACTTATCATGAAATATGCTATTCAATACCGCTTCAACCGCACGTGAGCTATGTGCCGGACATCCATCATGTTGGAAGTACATCGCCATTCTGTCATGCAGTGAAACAACTTGTAGTAACATCGGTAGAACACTACGCAGGAAATCAGCATACATTGCACCATTTAGATTGCCATCGATGAAATGGGGCCCAATTATCTTTCCTCCCATAATGCCGTACCAAACATTAACCCACCAAGGTCGCTGATCGATGATGTTCCACTTGTTTCAGCCATCGTGGATTTTCCGTTGCCCAATAGTGCATATTATTCTGGTTTACGTTACCGCTGTTGGCGAATGATGCTTCGTCGCTAAATAGAATGCGTGCAAAAAATCTGTCATCGTCCCGTAATTTCTCTTGTGCCCAGTGGCAGAACTGTACACGACGTTCAAATTCGTCGCCATGCAATTCCTGGTGCATAGAAATATGGTATTGGTGCAATCGATGCTGATGTAGCATTCTCAGCACCGAGGTTTTTGAGATTCCCGATCCTCGCGCAATTTGGCTGCTACTGATGTGCTGATTACCCGCGACAGTAGCTAAAACAGCTTCTTGGTCATCATCAATTGTTGCAGGTCGTGGTTGACGTTTCAGATGTGTCTGAACACTTCCTTTTTCCTTAAATAACGTAACTATCCGGCGAACGGCCCGGACACTTGCATGATGTCGTCCAAGATACCGAGCAGCATACATAGCACACGCCCGTTGGGCATTTTGATCACAATAGCTGTACATCAACACAATATCGACCTTTTCCGCAATTGGCAAACGGTCCTTTTTAACACGGGTAATCTATCACGAAGCAAATACCGTCCACACTGGCTGAATGTTACGTGACACCACGTACACATACGTTTGTGACTATTGCAGCGCCATCTATCACACAGCGAAAATAGTGGTCCAAATAAAACATTCATATTTCTTTACGTACTACACGAATATGTAATAAAAATGGGGGTTCCTGTTAAAAAAAACGCAGTTTATATCCGTTTGACCTATGGCAGCGCCATGTAGCGGGCCAGCCATAGTGCCATCTGGTTTTCCCCTTCAAGCAAAACGAGTTTCGTTCTTTGTAGTTTTTTCGTGTGATGCTGATTTCGTGAGATATTTGGCCCTCTCACTATCAATGGACTACCCTGTATAGCCTAATAATACTTTTTTGAGCTAAACATGCGCTGGTTTGTTTAGTTTTGTTTAAGCAGTGCGAAACAATATTCGAGATTTGGTGGTATCACTGGCTATGCGAAATGGAAAACGCTGATATAGATGCAAAACTAAGATCAAATTGATCCACAATGTTTTTAATTTCACCTAATTATAGGCGTGTACTTGACATGTCTATTTTACAAGAAAAACATGAAAATGTTCTTTCTTCAGTCTGCCAAACAATTCATCAGATCAAGCACTGGACGATGAGTAGACCACTACCAGCTCACTAATGATCTCCATAGATGCACCGTGAAAGCCCTGGGTCCCTTTGGTTTCCCTAATAACCACGGATGGAGTAGCCTGTGCACTAATCTAACACCGAGAAAGATCAAGCGAGCCAGTTCTGCTTTCACTTGGTATTTCATTGTTCTAGTGAGAGGACAATGAGAATACTATCAACAACTAAACTCATTGTGTTTCAAATGATGTAGCCCAGCTTACTAAGGGATGAAAAAGGAAACTGGGATTTCAAATTCTCCAAGGCATGAAATGAAAGTGGGACTTGCATTTGATAAATTCGGATAAATGTTTCACGGAGTTCTAATCGAGTCTTATTTCTGTGTGATCTCAAGCATGACTTTTTATACAGTTCTGACGCAGGAAGAACATTTTGATTCAACTGTCAAAATATATCACAGCGGCTCATTACGTACTCATTAAAGCAGTACTTTTCGAGTTCTAAAAATTCAAAATGTTAATACGCATTTCGTCCAAGCTTCTTTGCAGAATCTGTAAGTGTGATTAGCAATAAGTGTAATATAGGCCTATCCTTTGACCATTTACAAAGCAATGCTTCTCCGAGTTGAAGTGATTGACGCAAACGAAGAGTTCGTGACGGACCGCATCAAGCCACTCAGAGAACTGGTAACTCAATAATATTAACGAGAAAAGAAGCAACTGATAATAGATGCAGAAGTGACATATCAAGCTAAAACTAAACAAACGTCCCTACACTGATTACCAAAAAGCTTTTGATAGTGTACCCCACTCATGGTTACTACAAATATTGGAAATATACAAAGTAGATCCTAAATTGATACAGTTCCTAAACATACTAACGAAAAATTGGAAAGCCACACTTAGTATCCAAACAAATTCAAATAATATCACATCACAGCCAATGCAGATTAAGCGTGGAATATACCAAGGAGACTCATTAAGTCCTTTCTGGTTCTGCCTTGCTCTGAACCCAATATCCAACATGCTAACTAATACAAATTATGGATATAATATTACTGGAACATACCAACACAAAATCACACATTTGTTATACATGGATGACCTAAAACTACTGGCAGCAACAAATCAACAACTCAACCAATTACTAAAGGTATGGCTTTTGGAACAGACAAATGTAAGAAAAATAGCACAGTCAAGGGAAAACACACTAAACAAGAAGATTACATATTGGATAACCACAGCGACTGCATAGAAGCGGTGGGAAAAACAAATGCTTATAAATATCTAGGATACAGACAAAAATAGGAATAGGTAATACAAATATTAAAGAAGAACTAAGAGAAAAATATAGACAAAGACTAACAAAAATACTGAAAACAGAATTGAGAGCAAGAAACAAGACAAAACCTACAAATACTTATGCTATACCATTATTGACCTACTTATTTGGAGTAGCGAAATGGAGTAACACAGACCTAGAAGCACTCAATACACTTACACGATCACAATGCCACAAATATAGAATACATCACATACATTCAACAGCAGAAAGATTCACATTAAGCGGAAAGGAAGGAGGAAGGGGTTTATCGACATAGAAAACCTACATTATGGATCGGTAGACAATTTAAGAAAATTCTTTATAGAACGAGCAGAAACTAGCAAAATACACCACTGCACTCACTCATATAAATACATCGGCTACACCATTGCAATTTTATAACCACTTCTACAACCCTTTAGATCACATAACATCAACAGATACAAGGAAAGTAAATTGGAAAAAGAAAACACTACATGGCAAGCACCTGTATCATCTAACACAGCCACACATCGATCAAGACGCATCCAACACATGGCTAAGAAAAGGCAATATATATAGTGAGACGGAGTGATTCATGATTGCAATACAGGATCAAACAATAAACAACAGATATTACAGAAAGCCTGTTATTAAAGATCCCAATACCACAACAGATAAATGCAGACTTTGCAAACAACAAATAGAAACAGTATATCACATCACAAGCGGATGTACAACACTAGCAAATACAGAATACCAGAAGACATGACAATCGAGCAAAAATAATACATTAACAACTTGCCATACGACATAAACTAATAAAACAACACGTTTCCACATTCAAGTATGCACCACAAAATATACTGGAGAATAATGAATACAAACTATACTGGAACAGAACCATTATAACATATAAAATAACACCACATAACAAACCTGACATCACACTCACCAATGAAAAGAAGGAATTAACACAACTAATGGAGATATCCATACCTAATACAACAAATATACAGAAGTAAACAGGAGAAAATATTGAAAAATACATCCAACTAGCTGAGGAATTAAAGGACATGTGGCATCAGCAGAAAGTTGACATTATGCCTATTATACTATCAATTACAGGAGTCATACCACACAACGTCCACCAGTACATCAACGCAATACAGCTACATCCAAACGTATATATACAACTACAGAAACCTGCAATTATTGATACATGTTCAATTACCCGAAAGTTCCTAAATGCAATGTAACGTATACGTTCAGTTAAAAGGAAGTCACGCTTGATCAATGTACGCGTCACTTTCCATTTTTAACCAGACATAACGTCTGAGAAAGGAATAAAATAATAATAATAATAAATTAATGAAATAAAAAGAGAGAGACTCTCTCGTGTCTGCTTGAAAGCGGGCAAACCAGTGTTTAATTTGCTGATGAACCATCAGCCGTTTTTGCTTACCTATCACCGGGCTCAAAGTATACATGTCGTTTGCAGATGGCCTGCATCATCGAGCAGACTCTGCAACGACGAGCTATCCAGTCGGTGAAAACGTGCATCCTCCTTGCTCCTGGTATCCACTTTCATCAGTCCAATACGAAACTTTATGTGAAATTAATTACCGAACAGCCTAGATTACAAAGAACTTTTATTAAAAGGTGATTGGTTTCTATCGTTACTTGACTATTTGCTGCCTTACAGAACAGTCTAGATTACAAGGAACTTTTATCGAAAGGTGATTGATTGCTATCCATACATGACTATTTGCACCCCTTCTACTATACTAATTGACAATGGCTGCACATAGAGCAGCTGACTATAGTCATTCTGCCGTTCCTACTCCATGCACAGCTGTCATCCAAGAGTATGGCTGTAAGTTTGAAGATGATCACGTAATGATCGAAATCAGTCACCTTTTAATAAACTTACCGTCTGGTCTAGACTTTTATAATTAATTTCAAATATTAAATTGTGGTCCCTGATTTCTATCAAAAATATTTTCAAAAATCGGCAGCAATAATTGCAAATCACACTGTTGGCGGAGCATCCGTAAAAAAAAGATCATCAGCGTTAGTACCTTTTGAGCAACATTTGCAGATAAAAATGCAGTGCGAAGACTGATGCCTGGCCAATCATATCACAAACAAAATGCTTATATACGAGTAATGGCGCACATACAATCTAGCGCAGATGACAAAAAGTTTAATGAAGTTGAGGTTCTTTAAGAAAGGCGACCACAACAGCTTGTTGTCGTATAAGAAATCGAGAAGCCCCTTGGAATATTTTATACTACAAAATAACGTCTCATGTTGTTCGATCCGATAAACTAAAATTTTGAAGAGAAGTGTTGAGCTCGTCGCACACATAGTACTCCAAGAAAAATTAAAACTAGCATCTTCAGTACATGTTCTAAACTTATAATTTCAACTGGCACTCTAAAACAATCACTGCAGAAACGATTATGGAAACAGGTAAAAAAATTCAAATCCTTTTTGGTGCAACCATTCCAGAGCGTTTTGAAACCTGATACTATCGTATGTCATTTCGATATTAAAAATATGCTTATTAATCTTCACTGTGAAGTCCGTTGTGTAGCCGTAACCTACGTGTCCAGATTACCGGCGAATACCTTCTCTACTTGTGTTGAGAAGAGACTAAGTTTCTCAGTAGCGCTACGTGTTAAGCAGTAAACAGTTGTTAGTCAGTCAAATGAGGTAATCAGCGGGTTCAAATTTTACTTTACTATGATCAAGAGCATAAAGCTTTCAGCAAAAAGCCACTATCTCCTTCCCCGGCGAATGTAAGATGGTGATGGGAATAACTAATGAATACAGTTCGGTTAAATTTTACTCATCGGTTGAATTATACATTCGTTCTTTCCCGTGAAACCAGTCAGTTGGAGCAATCGATTGGAAAACATCGGTTCCGTCGGTTGTATGTTTATGCATTGGCTGGCGTATTATTTATCAATTTCTTTCGACCGACGTCATTTTGTAGGCCCAACCAAATGAAAGTAGTCGACATATGGACCTGATCTCCGGGACATTCAGTTCTGCGCGGAATCGTTTGGCTTTGACGCAAAAAAAAAAAAAAAATCACCAAGGAGGAGTTGTGCTACACAGACTAAAATTGGTAGGCAGGTTTCTACATCTCAGAGATGATGTCTATTCAAATCTCGCGGTAGTCGCAGAAAAGTGCCACTAATAATATAAGGATGTAAATGAGGTTTGCTTTAAATACACGCTATAACGATCGTAAGAGTTAGTTGACTTTGAGGTTGGACGAGCTGAACTGATGTCAGACAAGAACGCCTTTAATGTGACAAACGCGTCATTATAGACACCTCATTGAATTTGAACAGGATCGAGTAATAGGGCTACGAGAAGCTGAAAGTTCCTTCTGCGATACTGCAGAAAGCCGTGCCAAGAATTTGATTAGCAGCTTGCATCGTAGTGACACAATCAATTGTTACAAATCGGTTACAGTTCCGAGCCAGACGCCCTGCAGCATGCATTCCACTTACCACAAACGACCGCCATTTGCGACTTCAGTAGTGTCAAATGGGAGCTCACTGGAGGGCAAGGTGAATGAAAGCTGGTCGTGCCTCCGTGCCAGTGATGGCTGAGTGTTGGCTAAGAGAAGGCCAGCTGAGGGCGTGCAACCAACCTGTCTGCCTGCTAGACACACTGGACCTACACCTAGAGTTATGGTCTGGGGTGCGACTTCGTATGATAGCAGGAGCACTTCCGTGGTTACCCCACGCATTTTACCTACAAAATAGTACGTCAGTCTGGTGATTAAACCTGTTGTGCTACCATTCATGAACAGCATTCCAAGGGGTGTTTACCGATTGGATAATGTTCACCCACAAATCGCTGTTGTAGCTCAACATGCTTCACAGAGTGTCAACATGTTGCCTTTGGCAGCACGATTACCAGATATGTCTCCAGTCGAACACATTTGGGGATCATCGGACTACATCTCCAGCGTCATCCACAAAGAACATTAACCGTCCCTGTATTGATGGACCAAGTGCAACAGGCGTGGAACTCCATCCCACAAACTGACATCCGGTAACTGTACAACACAATGCATGCACGTCTAAATTCTTGTTTTCATCGCTCTCGCCGTTATATCGGGTATTAACGTGCCACAGTTTCACATGTTCAATGGCTCATCTCGCGCATACAACCTGTGATCTAACAATTTTAATCACTTAATTATCAAGAGAAAATCTTGCAGAAATTTCATTACTCTACATTCAATATTTCTTGGTGCTATGATTTCTTTCCGTCTGCGTTGCTGAAGTTCACTGCACTCCGTTATCACCTGTCGTCACTGTTCTTGTCGTTTCGATACCTCCTTCTTATTTGGTGCTAAAAGTTACTTTTAGTTCGGTTTTTCATCCATGTTTATTTATAGGCATTTTACTTGAACTTTGTGTCTGATCAAAATGCCTAAATGCAAAGGCGTAACAATGCAACAAGTGATATGACTGGAAAAATGTTATGCTTATGATAAATTCACTGCGATATACCTGCACATTATCTGCAGGAATGAATCACATTATGCAACTAAATTAATTACAGAAAATTAAAAAAACTAACTAATCATGAGAAATATTTCTCGAGAAAAAATATACTTCAGAATAAGCTTAAAAATAAGTAATTAAATTACGAAACAAATAAATAGTTGTATCTTACGTTCTTTCTGTTCAAGTCTCTCAACGTTTACCGACAAATAAATAAGGACGATGAGTACAAATGAGCGGTAAGCTGGAGACAACGCTTCAATAAATTTTGATGAAAAAGTAATTGTTCACTTATTTGAATATAAATTTATAATGTATCGTCAGTCATTAAAACTAAGAAAAATCTGTATTTAGTGCTACAGTTATGAAAGGTTTGTAGTTATTTAAGTAAATATAGTTTTGAAAATACATCGTTTTTAGAAATATACTAATTATTTTCCTCTCCTTGAAGTAACACACACTGTTTGCTCCCGAAATATTTGTAAACCTACTCATGCTTCATGCATAGTCTTTAATGTTAAAAAAAATTGTATGTTGTATCACTCTGACAAGGAGACGAGTGGAAACTTCCAAACTACTCACGTAACTGTAAGAGACTTGTGTCAGTCGGTTGTCTCACATTGAGTGAAACCACTCAGACCCGGGGAATCAACGAAAAATATTCATATAATTGCATTATCCACAGAGACTAGTTTCATTCGGTTGTTTCATTCGGCTGAAAAATCGACTGAACTAAAAACCAATAGACTGGTTAGTCAGTTGTTAAGGCCAGTCCATTGTCCCATCACTAGTGTCAAGTATTACAAAGTTAGGCAATTAAGTCGCATAATGTGTTATATACATTATGATTCCCATACAGAATTAATGGACGGGAGAGCAGCTTTTAGAGTTCTGAGTGTCTCTCTGTTCACAGAGATACAGCTAACATTAAGTTTACCAAAATGCCATTATATCGTTCCAGCGGTTGCTTTCTACTTGCTCCTTAAGAGAAGTGAGGTATTGCATAAAGATTGATTGAGGTTTTCCTTATCCGTCTTGTGTGACAAACTAACAGTCTCAGGGATGGGTTGGGTTGTTTGGAGGCAGAGACCAAACTGCGAAGTCATCGGTCTCATGGGATTAGGGAAAGACGAGGAAGGAAGTCGGCCGTGCCCTTTCAAAGGAACCATCTGTGCATGGCCTGGAGCGACTTAGGGAAATCACGGTAAACTCAAATCAGGATGGCCGGACGCGGGATTGAACCGTCGTCCTCCCGAATGCGAGTCCAGTGCGCTAACCACTGCGCTACCCCTCTCGGTAGACAGTCTCAATGGAGGCTTCTATCGAGCAGTCCAGTTATTTCAGTAGGCTGATTCTAGAAAGTGTCATACACCGAATGGTGCATTGCTTTTTTGTACGGAACATGTTTCACATGAAACCTATTACCTGACCATGAATAAGACGCTGTTGCGGCTGACAACTGTCAGTAGAGTGAAGCGTAATTTGCAAGAGGGAAACCGTTAACGAAAAGTTAAATGATGGCAGCTGATGGAGTTAATGTATACTGAATGATTGATATGACAAGTAACAGAACTTTCATCTAATCTGAAGATGTGTTACTAAATGTAATAGGTAAAAACTCTGAGTGACTAGAAGAAGAGTTTAGAGGCAATTGATCAGGTATCAGTCGATTGCTATCTAAAAATCTTTGAATGGTGAGAGTGGTACATTTATGTTAATCATATCATAAGTGTTTGGGAACCTGTTTTACAATTCACATTTTCCGGCTACCATTTTCTTGTTCGTTCCATACAACGCTTGCACGAACTGTTCTCTTGTCCCCCAAGAGCACAAAACAGGCAGTTCAGCATATAAACTGCACCTTCACGTAACGTAACCCCTAACAGTGTCCGCAGGTAATATTTCTTTAGTGATTTGGAGTTGGCACACGCTCAGATAATTTAAACGTAAATGTAAGAACCGCGCAGCTGGTAGTCGCTGGTTTATAGCCCAGCCTAGTTACGTGCGCCGTTTAAAGATAGAAGACGTGGCCCTGGTCGATACCGTGCTGGCGCAAGAGGCAGTCAGCCATCCACTCAGGAGCTAACTGACGCCGGCTGCCGGCACACGGAGCCACTCTAAGCCACACCGCTTGGTCCGGTTTGCGTCTGAAGGTACCTTTATGCCCACATACCGAAAATTCTCGTTCTCACTGTGATTCCAATGTTGCAAGCGTTTAAATTAGTCTCTCAAAATTTATAGATATGCTTCTTTGACATATACAGTTTTGTTCTATTACCTCTATTTCTCGACTGGAGTGTCGTTGGACTCGTTACCCAGGATCCCAGGAAAACAGTGCCGGTACGCAATGTGTCAAGGCATTTGATCTCGGACAGACTCTTGATGCAAAACAGTAGGACATTCTAAGATTGACCAGGTGCTGGACCTTCCACGTGCCGTCATGACAAGGTTTTATAGTAAACTGATTCGAATGAAATCAACACCGCCAGAATTAACTGTTGTGTCACCATCGACCATAGTGGACTGTACGATAGAAGGCCGACAGTGCAACAAATGACTCACTTCTGTTTCCGGTGGTCAGCTTTTTGCTTAGCAAGAGTAGTACAATACAAACTGCAGAGTATCTGAGTAGTCAACAACAAATATTCAGTGCTGAGGACGAAGACGTGCACCAAAAATTGAAAACAATGAAAAGCATCATTCAATATGCCTTAGACATGTATGTTCCGAGTAGGGTCTTACGGGGTGTGAAAGACCGACCTTGTTTTAATAGCCGTGTTAGAAAACTGCTACCTAAGGAAAGAAAACGTCGTCACAGCCTTAAGCGAAGTCAAAACACGTATACAAATAAAAACTAAACGAAGCCGAAATGAGCGTAAGGTCTGTGAGGCAAACGTTAAATGTTTTTAGAAGTGGAATTTTTTCAGCCGATGTGAGTAAGAATCCTACTCATTCACTTAGTGACCATACTGGCACCGAAAAGGAAGATAACGCAGAGATCGCCTAAACACTGAATTCCGTCGTCCGAGTTTGTTTCATAGTGGGAAATCTCTACACGGTCCCTTTCAGTAATCGTACGAGCGTTGAAATGGCAGATATTGAGATAACATATGACGGTACAGGAAAGCAACTATAATCGATTAGTAGTGGAAACGCATAGGACCTGTAAGATTCTTCAAAGATTCTGAGAGAGAGCTGCTTCCCTTCTAGCAGCAGTTTATCGTTCTTCGCTTGAGCAAATGGAAGAAAGCGCAGGCCATTTTTCTTTTTTAGAAGGGTCTCAGGACGGATGCATATAATTACATGCCTATGTCGTTGACGTCAGTCCCTTGTGGAATTATGGAACATGTTTTATGCTCATGAATTAAGACTTTTTGGAGAAGGAAAATCTCCTCTTTAAAAATCAACAGGAATTCCTCAAAAGAGATCATGCGTAATGCAGCCCATTTTGTTCCTCTATAGTGCTGTAGAGAACGGCGCTCAGGTTCATAGAGTGTTACTTGGCTTCAGGAAGGCAGTTGACACCGCCCCTCCCGGCCGTTTAGTGAAAAAAGTACGAGCTTACCGAGTATCAAAGCAGATTTGTAACTGGATTCAAGACTTCCTTGCAGACAGAACTCTACACGCCGCTCTTGACTGAACAAAATCTACAGATGTAATTTACAGAGCGTCCATGATAGAACCGTTACTGTTTACGATGCAAAATCTTAAACTTGGCTGACAAACACCAACTGTGTAGATCTGAAAAGGTAGAAAAAATCTGCCAAACCGTTGTGAAACAGAGGTTTATTAGCCCTTGACCTAGGTTTAGATATTTATAAAAATATCTTCTTCACAAGTACACATGGCTAAAAATGACTTGCAAGTTCGTGGCGCCCTTCATCGACAATGCTGGAATTCAGTATGGTGTTGGCCCATTCTTAGACTTGACAACAGTTTCCACTCTTGCGGGCATACGTTCAGTTAGGTGCTCGGAGGTTTTCTAGGAAATGGATGCGCATTCTTCACGGTGTGTGACACTAAGGAGAGATATCGATGTCGGTCGGTGAGGTCTGGCACGAAGTCTGCGTTTCAAACCACCCCAAAGGTGTTCTGTAGAATTAAGGTCAGGCCGTGCATTATGAAGAGGTGCTCGATCGTGTTGAAAGAAGCAATCGCCATCCCCGAATTGCTCTTCAACGGTGGAAAGCAAGAAGGTGCTTAAAACATCAATGTAGGTCTGTGCTGCAATATTACCACGCAAAACAACAAGCGGTGCACGCCCCTCCATCAAAAACAGGAGCACACCGTAACACAGTCGCCTCCGAATTTTTCTGTTGGCATTACACACGCTGGCAGATGACGTTCACCATACCCACACTCTGCCTTAGGATCGCCACGTTGTGTACCGTGATTCCACTGTTCAATAGTCCAATGCTTAAGCTCCTTACACGAAGCGAGGCGTCGTATGGCATTTACCGACGTGATGTGTGGCTTATGAGCAGCCGCTCGACCATGGAATCCGAGTTTCATCACCTCCCGCCTAACTGTCACAGTACTTGCAGAGAGTCCTTATGCAGTTTGGAATTTCTGTGTGATGGTCTGCATATATGTCTGTCTACTGCACATCACGACCCTCTTTTACTGAAGGCGGTCACTGTCAGCAAATAGACGAGATCGGCCAGTACGGTTTTGTGCTGTACGTGTCCCTTCACGTTTCCGCTTCACCAACGCATCGGTAACGGTGGACCTAGGGATGTTTAGGAGTGTGGAAATCTCGCACGCAGACGTATGACACAAGTGACACTCAATCAAATGACCGCGTTCAAAGTCCGTGAGTTCCACGGAGCCCCTCATTCTGCTCTCTCACGACGTGTAATGACCACTGTGGTCGCTGTTAGTACCTGGCAGTAGGTGGCAGCACAATGCGCCTAATATGAAAAACGTATGTTTTCGGGGGTTTCCGGATACTTTTGATCACATAGTATATACAAATAATCTAGTAATGGAAAACGTCGGAATCTCTTTAAGACTACTCGCAGATGATGCTGTTGTCTATAAAGAAAGTTGCAATGCCAGAACACAGTATCGATTTGCATCGATTTGCAAAAGGACCTACGCAAGTTTGATGAAGTTTCAGTCTCTGGCAGTTGAGCCTGAACGTAAATAAATGTAATACATTGCGGATATATAGGATAAGATGTCCACTACTGTACAGTTACAGTACTGATGTAAAATGGCTGGACAAAGTATTCATGTGGATGATGTAGACACTAACGTAACCGAAGGCGAATCTCCAAGTCCTGAAATTCCTGGCATGATAGAGCCGTTACTGTTTACAACGTAAAATCTGAAACATGGTTGCGAAGCAGCAACTGTGTAAATCTGAAGAGCTAGAAAAAATCGGCGAACCAGTTGCAAAACCCAAGTTTATTAGCCCTTCACCTAGGTTTCGATATTTCGAAAAATATCTTCTTCAGAAGGAGTGTGCCTTGTTACATCACATGATGGTACATTAGATTAGCTGAAGCCAATCGGCTCTTGTCAGTTGGGCTTTGTCTCTCGTATTATATACAGGTAAGTTATGCAAATACAGAGGCACTGACACGTAGCAGTGAATAAAGGCACAGTGAGTGAGTGGGCGAGGTATCTGTCATCGTTTTTTTTTTAATTTATTTGCACGTGAAGTTCCGTAGGACCAAATTGAGGAGCAAATCTCCAAGGTCATCGTAAATCTCAGTACATGAAATTACAACGTAAAAGTAATAACAGATAAAAATAAAATATCTATGAACTCTAAAAATGTCAATCCATAAGTAAACGCAGTCAACAATACAACAAGAATCAGATTTATTTTCCAAGGCACTCGTCGACAGAACAGAAGGGGTGACCCGTGAGGAAACTCTTCAGTTTCCATTTGAAATCGTGTAGATTACTGCTTAGGATTTTGAATTCGAGTGGCAGCTTATTGAAAATGGATGCAATAGTATACTGTACACCTTTCCGCACAATTGTTAAGGAAGTCCGATCCAGACGCAGGTTTGATTTCTGTCGAGTATTAACTGAGTGAAAGCTGCTTATTCTTGGGAATAAGCTAATATTGTTAACAAGAAATGACAATAAGAAATATATATATTGAGGAGCCAATGTCAAAATACGCAGACTCGTGAACAGGGATTGACAAGAGGTTCGTGAACTTACACCACTTATTGCCCGAACCACCCGTTTCTGAGGCAAAAAGATCCTTTTAGAATGGGAACAGTTACCCCAAAATATAATACCATACGACATAAGCGAATGAAAATAAGAAAAGAAACTAATTTTCGTGTCGACCGGTCACTTACTTCAACAAGGTTGCGTAAACCTCTTCGTCCTCCCGCGTTCCGGCCAGATGACAACAGGACTGATTTTGTAGCTGTTGAGGCTAAATGCTCGCCAGTATGTGGCAACAATGGCAAATCCTGTTGTTCTACATTTCGTATCAGTTTACAAAATGGCGTATTCCAGCAGGATAATGTAAACCCCAACAGTGCATTTCACAACTCAAATGCCTTGAACGATCCTTGACTCGGCCCAGTTTCCTTAGGTTTCACCTATACAACATGTCTGTGGCACAATGTAGAGCGTATCCTTCCATACTACCCTCCAAGGAACAAGTCATGAACACACCTACGAGGTATTTCGGGAATGTCAAGAAATTCCGCAAGACGACATTCAGAGGCAGCTTACTTCCATGCCACAACTAATACGAGAGTTTCTTCGTGCCCGCCATTCTCATATTGATGACGTACATCAGTCCCGAATGGAATGAAAGATTAAAGATTTAATACCCTATTACACGATGAGTATACCTACAACGTTTGATAAATATCAGACAAGTACTTGGTTGAAAAACGCATTACATTTACGCCAGTATCCATTACCAAAGACTGTTTACTCTTTACATGTCTTTAACGATGTGGGGACACTGAAATAAATAAATAAATAAATGTTGTTAAAGGAAAACGAGATGTTAAAGATTTTAATGCTTCTATGAGGGGCCTTCAATAAGTAACGCGACAATTTTTTTCTCTCGTCTAATTTCTGTTGAAAAATATGGAATTGTTGTGAGATATCGCGGAATATTCCCGCTTCAGCCCCTGTAGTTTCACGAATTTATGACTGATGCTGTAACTAAACGTCCGAGACACGTCTTTAGCCGAGGGACGCTCCCGGGAGAGAGCTATCATTGAGTTTCATTTAGCGGAAAACAGGAGCTTCCCAGTAATTCGCCAGCGCTTGCAGAATTTCAGTGGAGACCTGGCAGTAAACAGTAACACAGTGAGTCATTGGGCGAAGCGTCTGTCATCATCGCAAGAAGGTCGCGCAACCTATTCGACCTCCTGCGTTGCTGCCATCCGCACACAGCTGTTATCTACCACAACACACTCATTCAGAGTGATCGACGGATCACATCAGGCACCTCGCTGCTCAACTGGACTTCTCTCTCGGAGGTGCTGACACACTCGACTACCATTTGGGATACTTAAAAGTGGGAGCCGGCTTGGTTCTTCGCCGCCTAACAGAGGACTACAAAGAGAAACGAAGCACATCAGTGCGGAACCCAGATGATCTGGGGTGTTGAATTGCTTACACGTTACGAGGCTGATCGTGACAATTTTTTGTCGACACCGACGATCAATTATGGTTTCATAACGCCGAACCAGAAATAAAATGGCAGCCCGTGGAGTTGATCCACGCCGAAGAAAAAGTTCAGAACTGCACCTTTAGGCGGAAAAATGATCTTCTTGGACTCTAAAAGGGGTCAGTACGTTTGATGTACATCCTCATCGTGCAGCGATCACCTCTGACATGTATTCTGCTACCCACAGGAAATTGAAGAAATGACTTCAGCCTTTCGTCGCCACAAAAGTGCAAACAAATTTCTCATTCTCCATGACAGCGCCAGGTGTTACACAAGTTGGCGCACCGGAAAGAAGTTCAAAAAACTTCCTACTACTGTTCTTCCTCATTAACCCAACAACCCGGAGCTCGCTCCTTGTGACATCCATCTGCTTGCCTCAACGAACGCTGTACTCCACGGGAAGCGGTAAGTGGATGATGGGAAGCTTATTGGTACAGGAAGACGTTGGGTCTGACGTCAGCTACTAGAGTCGTACCATGTAGACATATAGACCCTACCAGAAAGGTTGAGGATGAGTGTCGCAGTGAACGGAGAAGGTGTTAAAAAATAGGATTTGTAACGAAAAAAGTGGGGAATAATATTATGTGTTGGAATTCTGAATAGAACTAACATGCTTTCAAAAAAAGTCTCATAACTTATTGAAAGCCCCTCGTAGCTATTTTAATGTCACTTCATCCTTAAACTGATAACTTATGAAATGATATGGTAATAAACTCTGTAGAAATAAGTAAGACACATATAGACTCAGAAGAAGCAAAATGTCTTCTTAGACACTCTGTCATGTCGATGAATTTAACTCGAGTGGATTTTTCCGAAGGAGGGAAACAAAGAAGTTAGAATGACTTCAACAAACACAACCAAATTCAATGAAAGGAACTTTTAAGCGAAGGAAGAAGTTCAGCTGATGACATGCCCAATGTGAACAGCTTTGTCATAATCGCACGTACCAGCATGAAACTTTCTGTCCTGCATTTCTGTATCCCTAAATTAGTCAGATATTCCACCATAGCTGATTACTAAAACTGTAGCATTGTGAGTGGTGCTCTTCAATTCTGTCTTCGCTAAAAGCACTATAAAGAGTCGAACGTGTAACTAAATGTATTGACCTGCCGTAGGAACTAACTCACGGAACAGAAACCGGTCGTTTGCTGATGTTATCATGTTGTCGGATCGAAAGCGGCTATTTTTACACGTAATTGATAAAGACTCCGTGACCTAATTTCCATGCTATTATCCTCGCCGTGAAATATGCTCACGACAGTGCACGCAAAGCTTGTGAGATCTGTTTCTGCTTACATTTGCTTACAAGAGCTCACCTTCCTTTACAGAATAAGACTTGGCTCTTCGGAAGTCAAAACCTTGGTACCTATATGTTGACAGAAACAAGAATCAATTTCCATTATTTAGTTAATATTCTTACCACATTAAAGAAAGTCCTTCACTTCAGCCTTTGGCCTACGAAACGCTGTTGCAGCTGACGTTTTTTTCTGCCGTAATGTGTAACTTATTCTGATGAGCCGAAACTTTGTGACCACCGCCTGCTTTGAAATGGCTGCGGTAGTAGTCAAAGGCAAGATGGCAAGAGCGAACAGTGTTGCTATTCAGATGTATCCCGTCATGTCTGACGTCTTACCCAACAGCGATGGCATCTTCCAGCAGGATAACAGTGCCACAAGGCCAGAATCGTGCCACAGTACTCTGAGGAGCATGGTAGTGAACTCAATGTCTTTGCCAACAAATTCGCCCCATTTAGGTCCCATGGAACACATCTGGGATGCTATTCGGCGCCAGATCAGCACTCACAAGCCACCAGCCTTTAATGTACGGGAACTGGATGACCTGTGCGTAGACATCTGGTTTCGCATATCTCTGGGAAGCTTCCATGACCTTGTTTAATCGACATCACGCAGGATCACTGCCTTATTGCATTCGGAAGTTGGACCAAAAGCACACTAGACAGGTGTTATACTGTTCTGATACATCAGTGAAATTTGAAACGTGAATGGATGGTTTTAGATAGTCGAAGTGTCTTCTGTTATCTCTTAACTACAGATTTAAGATTATCTTCATAGGTTTCTCTGACAGGAAATGTTACGCTTATGAAGGGTGACCAGAAAGTTTCTGCTTGAGGGCCTTGCTGCAGCGTATACATAAAGCAGCGCGGCTCCGATGAGGTTCTGTAAGCACCGACCAGCAAGAAATTGGTGTAGCATTTGTGTCTCGCACGCAGTAAATACGGAAACGTGAACTATGGCTACTTTATTATCAAATTCTTCTGAACGGGAATAACGTTATGTTACTATTTTCTTGGCTGCCTAATGGCAAACCCTGGCAGACATCCAACGGAGAATTAATTATGTGAATGGAGCAACATGACTGTCTGTGGAATACTGAGCGACAAAGTGTGCTGCTGCTTCATGATGACGTATGTCCCGATACCGCAAGTGCCCTAAGGTGGCACTTACCCCAACTCAATTTGGAGACAGCCGAGTACCAGCCCTACAGTCCTGATCTCACCCCCACGCTGTTATCATGTCTCGATCCTCTAAAAAAGCCTTGAAGCACCGGCTAATATGTCGGACGAGTTTGTGCAGCAGACAGTTGCGAACTAAACGATGTCTTACCAAACACGTACATTCAATCTGGAGCATCCGTGGGATGATTGCTTCAGTGCTCACGGCAATTTTTCCTGCTTGACACCGATTCTGGACTGAACATTTTTCGAAAAGAAGCTTTTTGATCGCCCCTTGCTTGATTAAACTCGTAGGATACTTGCTGTTAAGTAGTGTGATGCTTTCATTTTCCTTGCATTGTATATGCTATTTGAAGGGGTCTTATTTTTGATACAATACCGAAGTCTTAGAGTTGTGAAATGTTTATGAGTTTGGTATGATGCGGATGGCCCCACATTCCGCTCTTGTGCCAACCTCTTCATCTCAGAGAAGCACTTAAACCCTACACACTCAATTATTTGTTGGATATATACCACTTTCCTACAGCTTTTACACTCAGTAACTCTCTCTAGTACCATGGACGTAATTCCCTTTTGTCTTAAAGAAAGCCGTATTATCTGTATTACCACGGATGTTGTTCCCTTATGCATTAACGAATGTCATATCATCCTGTATCTTGGTCGTGTCAGGGGCTTCAATAGCATAGATGTGTATTAACTAGCTCACCCCTCAACCCTGGGTTTGATTCTAGACATCTTGGCTTCAGAACCCGGTGATGTCATTTTTACCAATACCTGCGTGTTACCTTTCTGCAGGGCAATGACATGACAATCCAAGATGACCGTAGGTAACTCCACCTTACCTTCACGTGACAAGCCAAGCACCTTTCCGCACATCACGCCCTCCCTTCTCACTGTCTCATTGTCTGTCACTTTCTCAGCCTACAAGGAAACTAATCGCTCCACCAATTCATTTTGGTTATTCCAGCGGCAAAAAATCGACATTTGCTTGTGATTCATTAGAAACGTCAAAGGAAGTTACCCCAGTTTCGCCTACGGTATGGCTCCGTGTTTGTATGATAGAACTCAACAGCTAGGACTACTACGTGAACGAGGGGGTATGTCAATTTTGTTCTTAACTACTACTGATAAAAGCGTAAGCCTAAGTAGGTGTCGCTGCATGCAATGGAATCTATCCTAATTGTATCGTATTCTTTCGTTGATTGGTCAATCGAACGTTGTCATGAAAACAAGAGAAAGGTATTATTTAACCCAGCACGTAGGGCAACATTAGACTATGTCAATGAAAAACAAAACGCAAGAAACAGGAAAAGAAACAATGACCACAAAGGAGAAGGTGGGAAAATATCGATCATATGGAAACAACGGCTCGAACTACAGAGGCAATAACCAGCCACCGTGGGAGACAGACGTAGAAGAACAGCAGAATGGAAACTGGAGAGAACCACAAAATCCAAATCCGTAGGAGACTGCAGAACCACAGAAACCAAAGAAATAACTGTGAGAACAACAGTCAGTGCCAGCAAAATAGCCAACAAGATTCAAATATCCAGATCATGCCACCTAATCTGTCTCACGAGAAGCGTTGCCATTTGTAGAATATGTGTATACAGTAGTTCATTTAGCTTTCAAATGATAGAGCACAGCAATCAGTTGTTCTTTTCTTGTAGGTTTCATTAGGCAAATCTATATTTCGGCTACTGTATAGCCGTTATCAATATACCATTTCATAGTATCAATGCATGTTCTAGAATGTCAGTCCCCTGTTGTTCGGGCTTCTGTCACAGATCTTTCAAGACTTCATTGAAACTAAACAGAAATGGTGCAATGATAAAGGTTAGGCACTTGCCTAAATCTAGATTTGCCGAAAAAAACTTGCAAGAAAAGACGACAGATTGCTGTGCCCTATCGTTTCAAAGTCATATTACAGTCGTTGAGTGCAGTTCATTTAGGTTACAATAAATAATTATTTTGTACAAATATCTTCAATGAATCAGCAATTTATAGGTGATATTATGTATCGTAGTCTAGATAATCCATTTATTCAATCTCAGTATTTGGTGTATTTGTGATTGTCATTTGTTAGCTTACGGTATGACTCTCTGTGAAACGTGGTCGAATGAGTTGCCTGGTTATTACATCATAGTAGCATCGTCTTCACTGCCTGTTTGAAAATCAAAGTAAAAAAAAAATAGTTCAAATGGCTCTGAGCACTATGGGCCTTAATATCTGAGGTCATTAGTCCCTTGGAACTTAGAACTACTTAAACCTAACTAACCTAAGGGCATCACGCACATCCATGCCCGGGGCAGGATTCGAACCTGCGACCGTAGCGGTCGCGCGGTTCCAGACTGAAGCGCCTACAACCACTCGGCCACACCGGTCGGCAAAATAAATGATAACTCCCCGGATAAAATGACACTTTCTTGTTGCATGACAGCCCATGAAAGTTGATAAACTAAGCTCTTTGTCCAACCATCATTTTACCTATGTTTCAAATGGCCATTAAGTCTGTGGACCACACTGTCGTTGTCCATTATCACGTTCCAATGAGAGCAAGAATAGTAGTCAAGAAACGATGGCATTATAAACATCTAATAGAGGTGTATAATTCTCGTAGCAGTGTCTTCTATAATATTTCTGTGGTCTGTGGGATTATTTCTTTCCTTTTCCGGGGTATACCCAATAGGCGAGTGTACGTTGCTTTCTACTGTTTTGGAGTAACGAGATTGTGGCCATGCCACTGTGAATGTTTGCCTCGATATTCGGTTGTGTTGTGGGTGCTATTAGCTGCCCACGCATTAGTTGCAGTGGGGACACTAAGTCTTCTGGAGTTCTGGGCCATCACCACTCGGGCGATGAAGCCTTTCTAGAGGAGATACGGATGGTAGCTGAACAGCTTGTTGAAAGTATAGAGGAGGTCAAGAAAGAAGTAGCGGGTGTTAAGGAAGGGAGAGAAAACATCTATAGAGGCGTTTGCCTATGTTTTTGCCACCTTGGATTTGAACCAAGTATATTATCAAATTCCATTCTAGAGATCTTTCTATTTTGTCGGTACCATAAGAGCGCTGTGGGCAAAATGTTTATTATGAAGTGCGAAGGTGTACAGTGCCGTTCATTGTGGTGTGGCGTACCTCAAGCCCAGGAAAGGGAAGGCGCTAGGAAGAAAAGGACCATTGGTGAGGATGAAGGTCATCCTACACTAGAGAACTACTTTTTAGTACTTTATAGCAGCGCCGATTCAACAAGAGGAAGACTGGTGGCAGTTTTGTAACATGTTAAGCAATCCGTACGAAACCATGACACACTAAGTTTCAGATGTGTGAATCCAGGAGCAGTTGCCACGAGACAGAGTATGTACGCAGACGAACGAGAACTCGGTTGCAGACCACTCTGAAATGTGGTGACATCGCCACTGGAAGGACATGGAACCGGAGAAGTTTATGTAGCATAATCTAAGGGTACAAAAGGTTTAGAAGTAAATTTGACAGGTGTTCGGAAAGAAAAAAGTTAATACTAACATCTAAACCTCCAGCAGGTGTCAGACACTCAGATCGGTACGAAACGTTGTACGTCGCTAGAATATCAACCAAAATTCCGATTTAGTTCGTGCTACGTGATGTCGTCCAGTAGAACATGCGCAAACGCTAATTTAAAGTTACACCACAATAATGAAGTACAGGAAAAACGTATCTCTGAGGGATTCTTCAACAGATCTCACGTAGATGCGTTGGTAGGGCTTGAGATCGACGCATCAAAAGTCTCGCGGTCTCGCGTTCAGACACCAATGATGATTTTTTTAACGGTTTCTGCTTTTTGCGAGAAACTGTTACATGGGAGGACATGTAAAAGGACTTAAGAAATTTGCAGTAATGTTCTCTTAGCAGTCTGCTTTCGCTTCGTTAGTGGAAAGTAGCAAACCTGTAGAGTAGATTTGAATAGATATATGTGATTATCTGTCACAGATGCGTGCTCTATAGTTTTGCTGCTTTCAATTAACGAAGCGAAAGCGGACTTCCTAGAGAACGTTACTGCAAACTCCGAAAAGTCCTTTTACATGTCAGGAACATGTTCTCCCAAATAACAGATTTATGCAGAAACAGTAAAAACAATCATCAGTGGGGCTTGAACGCAGGACCTTTGTTACGCCGACTTCACGCTCTGCCAACTCACATACGCGAGATCTACAGAAGAATCACTCACAGATGCACTCTTACTGTGACCCGTAGTTCTGGTGTTACTTTTAATTACTGCTTTCGCATATTCTACAGGATGACAACACATAGCATGGCCCAGATTGTGTTTTGGTTGATGCTCTATCAACATACAGCGTTGGGTACCGATGGAGTGTCTGACATCTGGAGGTTTGGGTGTAAGAGTTGTGTGGAGTGATGCTGTTTGAGTGATGAATGGATGCAGTGCCAGCCTAACATAGGGGTATGCATGATGGTAAATGGTACTAACACGACTCACAGACCAGAGACATTTCACACCATATTGACAGTGAAGGATGCTATGTTTAACTAAACATGATAACACCAATGTCTCCTTTTAATTTTATTACAGCCACTGAGATAATCATATATGGGTTCATACTGCATTTATTCAAAGGATTTATTCTTCTGTTGTTCTGTTCTTCCCAAAGTATTTGTGAAAATGGGTGTAAAGATATAGCATTGAAGCATGTTATGAGGACTCTGCAGATCTTGGTAGCTGTCAGTTCCAGTATTGATGTGCCTTGTGGCGTGTCGCAAGACAGCACACTGCAGCCAGCAGTGACAGTGACAACCATGATGCACCTTGAAGGAGAACACTTGCGCCCTGGGCAACCGTGAACGCTGCCAAGTGGAGGGCCAGTCCACACGCTGAATGAATGCCACGACAGCTGGAGGCTAGTCAGCCACCGTCTCAAGCAAACGAAAGTCAGATTATAGGGGGACCTGTGCCACATGACGCAGCTGCCATGAACCAACACACCCAGGGTAGCTGTGAACGGAGGTGTCCTGCCAGACAATAGTGGCGCGTCAATGACACCACACCACTCCATTGAGAGGCTTGCAGACGCCCTGTTACCGAGTAACTGACAGCGACAGCAACCGCCCACTGAGGGGTTGTGAATGGGACTCAGCTGACAGAAAGCTCAACTGTGATGTCATGCCACACTCTCGAGGGACCTGCAGAAAAGTCACAGCTACAATAAGTCCTGAAGGAATCCCCCAGGCGGACACACTCCTGGCTCTGAGCACTATGGGACTTAACATCTGAGGTCATCAGTCACCAAGAACTTAGAACTATTTAAACCTAACTAACCTAAGGACATCACACACATCCATGCCCGAGGCAGGATTCGAACCTGCAACCGTAGTGGTCACGCGGTTCCAGCCTGAAGCGCCTAGAACCGTTCGGGCACTCTGGCCGGCCTCTCCTCTACAGATGGCGTGCAGAGTCTGATGGCTGTGATCTGGGCGAGTTTCTCCAGTAGTCACGTTCTGTAATGCAGACTACTGCTGGCAATTGTGGAAACATGACACACTACTACTGGCATACTGAGAGACCAGAACTCATCACTAGAGTACAAGTTGTGCACCAAATGCAACACTGTCTCACAACATAGTATGAGGGAAGGCTGCACTCCTTCAGCTACATGGTCGAGAGACAAGATGGCGGCAGAGACGTCTTTTCTGAACTGGACATGTTGGGGGCCCTCCATCAGCACTCGTGTCCCATTACCTCATACCAGTTATCATGTCTATCATACCTGACAGCTCGCCCGACTGTCGATTGCTGCCAGGTCGAGATAAGGCCAACAGCCCAGCTGCCGTCCTGATTCTGCCAAGGACAACACAGGGGATCAGAACCAACTGCTGCTGCTTCTACATCAGGGACTGAGTGAAGGGCAACACTCACTCTGGCACAACCTCGGTGCATCTTGACGCTACAGCCAGTCTAGAGACAATTTGTGCTTCTGTCTAGTGTCATGTTTTATCAGTGTGAATTTGTAAATATTAATTGGCATCCCAGAAATTCTTGCAGAAGAAGCGATAGGATGTTTTGTGTAACTCGTGATTTCATGTAATTCTGTATATTTTCTTGTGCGACTTATTTAATTTTTGATACAGCAATACTTGTAAAAATAAGTTGTCATGCATATACCCTATATGTCAATATTCAGTTGTCTTGTAGGTATTAGAAACAATATTACATTGCCCTCGGGTATAAGCACACCAGATAACACAAGTTACTTGCTTCTTTACATTTTGGGAATGAGTGTGTTACTTATATTATAATTGTTATCTGTTTATGTATTATGGACGATTGAAGCCATATAGATGACTAAGCAGTGTCAACTCACTGGGACAGAGGACGATTCCAACTCCATGGAATTTCAATCTGATTATGGATACTATCCATCTCTGACCTCAGAAACTATGTTAGTGACCAAAAATGTTTCTGTAAGAACTTTTTAGCCGCTTAGTAATTGTTCTCTGAAGTCTGTGGTGTAGCAACGATCTTAGGGTCCACATGAATCATACTAAACACTGCAAATATCGTATGTTTTTCTTGCAGGCATGTAGCTTTGTGTGAGTGAGTGACCACTGTGCTGAATAAGTTAGAATGCTTTTGACGTGTGTGGTCTTGGTCGGCCAAGTCATCCCTATTCCTTATGTTAACATTACAAGGTCTCAACACTATTCAATGATATCGTCTGTCCTGTACCACACTACACAATTTTGAATTGAGACACTACTCCTGTGGAAATCAATCATACGTTAGGGGCCGAGAGAGAGGACAGGTCACTCTCTCACTCATTTTCATATTCAAAGCTATTCCTTAAAGTTGTTATTACATGCGAGAAATCATTTCCTGTGAGACAACAGGAAGTTATCGATATATCCGGGTGTTGCTGGGAGCATGTACATTGATAACTCATGCTGGATCTTTATGGCAGCTCTCCATCGAATAGTATATTCTGGAGTTGAGAACAAGCAGGTGGTTTGCTTATTTAACAAGAAACCTTGCAGTGGATATTTGGGGTTTGGAAGGAAAGAAACATCTCAATCATTTCCTGGGGAAAGAAAGCTGCTCCCAAGAATTTCATGCACTGGTGTGCGGACAATGCTTTAGGCCAAGGAGGCGAGAAACGGCATACCTGCACCTCCCTTTTAAGTGTTTCTGCTCACAGGTATGGCCGCGGTGCAGGAGAGAAAGTTGGTTGCCCAGCTGAGGCTTTCGACGGTGTCGCAAGTGCTATGTACCTGGCGTCCATAAATATCTGTAAGTTGCCATACTCACCTTTGACCGGACGCTGTAGATTGAACACTCAGGTGGTGTCGTCCCTCAGCCTGCGGAGTTTTTTTTTTTTTTGGGAAGCATGAGGCCTCGGAGGAATTTTAGGATGGGACACTACACAGTCTGGTCTATGGCCTATGGTCTATGATCTATGTTGGGACTCAAAGGACGTCTCTTAGTTTAGTCGAAGCCCCTGGTCAGAATGCTGTAACGTCTGGCCCGTCACAATCTCCTTGATAAATATGATGTTCACTTTAGGCCAAAACGAAAACACTCAAATCATGCTGTCTAAAGTGGCCACGGGAAACACAGTTTGGGAGTATAACGTCTTTTCCCCCCTGTACGCAATTTACGACTGAGGGATTTGCTGCTTCTCTAGCAGGGAAAAATGTTATTAACTTTGGTTACAATTGATCCAGAGGTTGAGCAGACGAGCGAGGGAGCTGATGTTGTGCTTTTGGAGCCTAGTTGTTGGCACAAAACCCTGTGGGGAGGGTTGTATTGGTGCACTTTTCGAGTTTACCGAAATTTAATGGAAAGGTGACGAGCGGAGAAAAACACTTCTGATTTACGAGTCCGGTCTCGAGGGGAAATTCTGGACCTGACTCTTGTTATGAGGGTTGCACTGCGGACTTTGACTTTTCACTGGCACTGGTGTTGACTGGAGCACTTGTGATGAAGTCTTAGCCGTACCGATAGTTTGGACCTCAATTATCTCGGACGAATCCCAATGCCTAGGACAATTTTATGCGTATCAGGTGTGCTGCCTTTACGTTTGATACCATTGTGCGCACTGCCAAATACGGGAGTCAAACTAGTCCATGATATGGCAGCGAAAATGAGTGTCACATGCTGGAATCTGCCAAGATTTCAAGATGTATCCGGTCATACGAATGAAAGGAAATTAACTTTCGTAAAATGACTGAATTTCTAATGAAACACTCAATTTCTGCATTACTTTGAGGGAGAGAGTATATTTAAGGAGTGAGATTTATGCAATGTGTGTATGCTGTCTGCGAAGTCAGACAAGTCAAGACTTTAAGTTGTTGACAAAGCATTATACTACTCTCGTTCTCTCATTCTGCCGTAGCTCAGTTTCGTCAGTCTGTGCAAGCCGAACAGTGCCAATTTACACAGTTCAGGTGAGGAAGCTTAATTACTTTTTTGAAAAAATTCACTGTGTTCATATACCTTTGAGCACTGTCAAGAAGGCTACATTGTGCTTGGATTTTACATTTTAATATCCTTAAAATACTAAGTAGTAATTGGGTGCCTCATTAAAATAGCATGTTGATGACCCAAAAAGGAGAGTGGCAAGGGGATGGGAGATTAATTGGAAGCAGGGGATTGGGCTTCGATTGCCGCATGATAGAAAAAGGAAGGGGGAAGACCTGCTGGATTGTGATGTCATCGACCCTAGATCAAGGCAATCCACAGACACTGGCAAAAATGCCGTCTCTGCGTCCTGAAGCCCGGATCTCTACACATTTTTTTAGGATAAATTTCAGTTATCAGTTACAAATAAATTTTATTACACTTTACTGGTTTCGAGAAATTAATGTCAATATCTTCTTCATAGAAGGTTAATGATGTACTATGTTTAGAAATTTACATACTGTGTATGACTGTTTTAAACACAGATTGACAATTTACAATAACTGAATCACATCCATGAAGCGGTTATTGACGTCTGCTAAACTAATAATAAGGTTCAAAGATGACATATTAATTTTTCAAAACCAGTGAAGCGTAATAGAATTTATTTGCCGCTTGAGCCGTGGTAAAAATTGCTGTTTTGAAGAGTGCACCGCAGCGCGTAGTGTGAAGCAGTCGCCCTCAGTTTCTGGCGGTGGCGCCGCTGTGGCAATCGCAGCTTTGGTGTCTCCCTCTGCTGGGAAAGGGGAAAGGTCGCCTGTTCACGTGCATTTAAGGGACCCTATGAGCCCGGCAGTTGGTCAGTCAGAGTGAGGTGAGTCTGTCAGTCTCGGCGAGTCTGCCCAGTTGGTCAGCCGGGTCAGTGTGGGGCAGTCTATGTCTGTCGCTCGGAATGCTAGTATGTGTTAGGCCACCAGTCTGCTCGAGTTTGTTCAGGCAATGGTCATTGGCGGTTGGATCGATCGGTTGATCGATCGCGCACTTGGACACGAGATGACTTGTCCGCCTTGAGCGTCGGTGCATGTGAGGTCGCCACGTTGAGTCCAGTGACTGCGCCGCAGAGCGAGGGGCAGTGGCTTCGCGGCCGACACGAGAGAAACAGGAGTCAACCCACGACATCGGTTTGGCCGGAGCAAGCTGCGACGCCGTGAGACGGGAGATCGGCGCGCCTTCCTGTGTCCGTTGAAGCGGCTGGCTGCGGACGGTTCGGGAGAGCGTTTTGGGGGTGCTGCGCCAGGTCTTCGCCAGACATCGCAGTTTTTTTAGAAGTTAAGTGATTCTTGATATGTTGTTTCATTTACTTGTTAAATTCTACGTGTTTCTTGGTTAGCCTCTCGTCCCAAGCTTGTTCGTCTGTCTCTCGTCCGCATTAGTTAGGCAGTTAGCGTTTCTCTGTCTGTCTGTCGGTCTCACACACGTTAATAGCTGCCTCTGTCATGTTTGTCGGATTCGGTGTTAACGAATTTATAGAATTAAGGTGTAAATGCTGAATTCCTGATATATGTATTTATCTTGCCTATCATCTTACTGTAGGCAGTATATGTGTAATGTAGAGCATGTTGTACATTTTATGTAAGTCTGAATTTCATGGATTTTATTTAAATAGTCATTTTTATAAAGTTGCCACCCTTCCACCGTAAGAGTCCTTTTAAAAACAAATTGCACTTTCGGTAAATAATTTCTCAGTCTGAGTGTTTGTACCATTTCCATCCCTCTTACTGGGTGAATGTTAAAGTGTTTGTGTGAGTTGTTAAAATTTTTAGTTTAAAGTAATCTGGTGTGTTGCAGATTTGCACCATTGTAGTCTTTCAGAGGTTGATGTGAGCGGTCGTGACTACGGCTGTGTTGAAAGGGAGCGGCAAGCTTCTCAGCCCGAAGGCACATACTGTCAGTATTGTTCTTTCTGCCTCTAAATAAAATTGTAACTTGATATTTCGAGGGTGCTTTTCTGCTTATAATTTTCAAATCTGTTTTTGAAAAGGCTTTTATGAATAAAATTACCATTTGTTAAAGGTGATTTCATTTTCATCAATTACCCCCTGGCATCTACATCCACTCTCACATAGTGTGATTAAATGTGTTAATGTTCTTGATGAGTCGCTAGTAAATAAAGTAAATTCTTTAAGAAAAGATTTTGAAAGTAATTTCACGGTTCACCACTGATGACTGAAAGTTATCCTGAGTAATAAAAGTACAGTTCCTGAAAACAAGAGCCACGAATGAAATAATATCTCCAGATAAGTACTCAGGTCTGAGGTGTCAGGTCGATAGCACATGGCTATACTACTGTTTTACATACGCTTCCTTTCTCAACAATTCGGTGGACACCTCTTCATCAATTATCTTATTAGCCCACCCATCTTTCAACATCGTTCTACAACACCAGTTGTCAAGCCCTTTGATCCTCTTCTTTTTCTGTTTTCCCGGAATCTATTTTTCATTACCATGCGATACTATGCTTCAAACGTCGATCCTGATAAATTTATTCCTCTAATTAAGGAAGTTCAAATGGTTCAAATGGCTCTGAGCACTTTGGGACAACATCTGTAATCCATAACTTAGAACTACTTAAACCTAAGTAACCTAAGGACATGACACACATCCATGCCCGAGGTAGGATTCGAACCTGCGAGCGTAGCAGTCGCTCAGTTCCGGACTGAAACGCCTAGAATCGCTAGGCCACCGCGGCCGGCACTTAAGGATGAAGTACTAGTGTCTAAGTAATTCCTGTATGTAAAGTTTCTCTCTCTAGTTTCTTACGACTTTTCTTTTCGCCAGCACAGAATGGAAGGAGTTTAAATTTTATCGTAATAGCCGTGAAGGTAATATTCCCCTTCAGTCCTGAGGTATCACGCAAGACACCTCCACGTTTTACTTTTTTCTCAGGTGCGTATGCAGCTGACCGTTTTATTGCCTGTGGTATCATACACGATAAACATGACACAACTTGTTGATTGTTCAACCAGTCGACCGGAGGTGGTACCACTGATTGGCAACTTCGCGTTCTTCAACTGTACATCACGTCTCGGTGCAACAAAAGCGAATGTTTGATATCAAGTTTGCATTTTTAACTATCTTGGATTACAGTAAATATGGGAAAGTTGTTTAACGATTATGGCCAGTTTATTATAATAAAACAACCTGATGCATGCTGGGTCGATAACTCTCCTATGTGAGACCCAAAATATCACGTATAATAACCATCCATAATAGTTAATTATTTATTTGTGTGGCCATAGTGCTCATATTTGCTTTATAATTCTTGAGGTATTTTTGTTCTGTCGTTGAAACTACAAAAATGCGTCATTTTTTCATCAGCCGATTTTCGCTTTGTTAATGTAAACCATCATGACTGGTCTGTAATTAAGTTATTTACATTTTTATTTGCTTTTAGAGCGGATACAGTTCGTTGAGATTAGATTTATATTTACTTACGGTAATTTTTGGCCGGTTTCTCGCTTACATCAGGAAATGCCATCTGCTTGCACAGTGTTGTTTTTCTGTGTTGCACACTGATAATTTTGCTCTAATGTTTATATGTTCCACAGAAATATGTATTTCTTATGTTTTCCACAACACAGTTCTATGCACACCAATGTATTTATATCTATTAATTTTTCTATGTGATTCATGCAAATGTTGGATTGTGATCCTGAAATAGGTGAACCCATGTATTAATCTTATTCTTCTATGTAGTAATCTTGATTGAATTCGAAATAATTATGTTGTGTTATGGATTGAAATTATTCGATTTTGATGAATCATATACAAAAAATAATATTTGAAGACATAATAACATAGAAAAGCAACAATGTCATCTACTGGCACACATACATGGATGGCATAATATGCATGGTAGATAAGCCAAAAACGGAATACAGAAACCAAACAAAGACATAAATACTGTACACACAAAAAGTTGACAATAGAAGAAGAACAAGAAAACGCAGTCAACTTTTTAGACGTAACCATAAGAATAGACAATAACAAACACACATTTCATATATACAGAAAGCCCACAACAAGTGACATTATCTTAAATGCAACCTCAATCCACGGACAGAACCACAATCAAGCAGCAATCAGATACATGTTAAACAGGCTGAACAGTATCCTCCTAAACACTTCTAAATACGAGAAAGAGTTAGTCATTATAAAACAAGTGGCATTAAAAAGTTGACACAAAGAAACAATGGTAGACACTCTGAACAAAAAAATAAATAAGAATAAAGAGACAAATAATGAAAAAAAACTAACCAAACCACACTAAGTCATACAACCTGCACTATAACAAAAAAGGGCATACAATGACCTACCACAACAAATTCACTCATAAAATAGCTAACATATTCAAGTAACAAGGCATAAACATTGCTTACGAAACAAACAATTCCATACAAAAGCACAGCCCTAAACTGAAATCAAAACCAGACAGATACCAACAATGTGGAATCTATCACTTCAATTAAATAGATTGTGAGAAGATATACATTGGAATGAGTGGCAAGATATTCAACTTAAGGTATATGGAACACATGAGAGCATTTAAATACGGTACAAATCATTCAACATTTGCAGATCATCAAAAGAAGAACACCGTAGACCAAGCAATATTGAAAATGATATGAATGTCATAAAAATCAGTAAAGACAGTCGCCTACTCCCATTCCAAGAAGATTTCCTCATACAAAAAGCATTAACACAAAGTAAACAGTTGCTCGATGACCAAATATATTTTGGAAACCAGATTCTATATAGAATTTGCGAAGAAATACATAAAAAAGAGCCTTTTCCATCCTTCATCCCCGCCCACTCACCCTCCCCCCTCCTCTCACGGTTTCTTTTCACTTTTCTCTCCTCACCTTGTCCTCTAACCTAACTCACACTCCATCACACTGATACATACTTATGTCCACTCATCATGGTTTCCCCTTCCCTAAAAAAGAACTAAGAAAAATAAAAAAATCGCTATTCCTTCTCTACTCTTACACAGTACTAAATACACAGAAAAAATAATTAAATAGAATTACACACATACAATAACCTAATTTAAAAAAAGTGTTGTAGGTCGAAGACAAAGAAATGGAAAGGTGATGTTGACAACACTGCAAAACACAAACTTCAACACATTCTTGAAGCGAAAAAAAAACAAAAAAAAAACAGAATACAGCGTCGTACAATAAGGGTGTTTTGCGAAAACGTAAGAAATACATAGTGCTGCAGAACATCTCAACATTAGACCAAAATTATCAGTGTGTAACACAGAGAATCAACGATGTGCTAGCAGACGATGTAAGCGACAAATTAGCCGAAAGATCTCGGTAAGTACAAATCAATCTATTATTAACGAACTGCTTCTCGATCTAAAAGCAAATAAAAATTTAAATAACTTAATTACAGACCACTGATGATGTTTTACCTCAATAAAGCGAAACGCGTCTGGTGAAAAAAATTCTCCATTTTAATAGTTGCAACGACAGAAGAAAAATACCTCAAAAATTAACTATGGTTTCAAAAATGTTTTGGGATCATTCATTGGTAATATCATTAACATAAAAGTAGCTCTCTTCTAGCTTTAATATGAGCTCGTGATTAGCGAGGTTACGGGCGTGTAGTATGGGTTCAACTGAAGACTGTTACGGAGGAAACGATCAAGATATTCGTATTCTCCATCCTAGCTTTCGCAGGATACAGGACAACTGTGGAAGGCCTTACTCATGATAATTGGACGAAGTTGAACTCTGGTCCTTTATTAAGCTCATTTCTTGAAAACTCCGTGATACCCTACGTGGGTACAATGGGAGCAAATAATTCCTCGTCCTTCTATTGTGACTTGTTTGTTCTTAAATGACAAAAACATCAATTTTATATAAAGACTGTGGTGACTTATCATTTACGATATTTGTTTTCAAACAAGTGTCCTATATATGCTGCACTATTTTGTTTAATAGATTCAGGAAGACCAATTAAGTTCTATTGTATATTTATGAAGAAGACAAGTAACACGTGTCTGGTACACGTGAAGTATAGCGGATTTCCCAAATGTTTTGAGTTTGTGGCTATTAGAGAACAATCTCAAGACGTATTCTAGCTGAAAAACCAGACGTGGTACACGGATTTTCCAATAAATGCGTTCTATAATGCCATGAATTAGCGAAAGGAATATAAGATCGGATGCAGATTATATTGAGTGGAGTTGTAGAACAGTAATAATTCATTCGATCTATTCAGTGTGTGGGGAACGGCGACGTTCACCAGGAAATCTCTTTGAGTCATGGGGCTGATGTGGGGGATCGTGGATAATTTCAACATAACTGCTATCCATTTGCGTCTCCATTAGCTATGGTATTTTTCTGAACGCCATTTTCCGCACTGGGAAGTCACAGATGTACTGCAATGATTTTAGGAACCTATTACTGAATTCGTGGTTCCATATTCGTCGAATATCACCCCTATAAAAGAAGACCACAGACCATAAAAGTCCTGTGATGTTCGGGTGTATCCTAACATCGACCACAAATCAGGGGCCTGTACTCTGTGTCACGTATAAATGTGTATGAAAATGGTAGCAAGGCTTTATATGGTAGATAGTCTTAATGATTTCACTGAACGATGATATCCTATTTGCCTTTGCTCTTTAGTACTCTTTCGGAAACATTAGTTTGTACACAAGTTATTCAAACATTTTCTTGTTTCTTTCTTTGCATAGCGAATTTCTCTTACACGTCAATTAAATACCCTATGTCGTTTACGCCACGCAAAAAGAAATGGATAGTCGGCAGCTGATTTCTAAGATGAGACTTCGTCTTCAGAACTAAAGATGGGTTTATTAATTGACACAGAAAAAAATATTAAGAGTTCACTTCTCACTCCTTGTTTAGTTTAATATTTAAGGGTGGTATTTAGCTCTACATGCTCATTGTTGTCATTTCTACACAATATAAAAACTTATTTCAGGCTCTGAGCGTTATTGTTGTCCGCGTTATCAAATTATTCCAAGCAGTTACAATATGTTCGCTTTCTTATGAAGATAAGGGGAAAGGGACAAAGAAATCACGGACTGCTGTGTATTCACTTTCTTATTAAGATAAGAGGAAAGGGACAAAGACATCACAGATCCCTGTTGAAAGTATTGCTATTAGTTTATCAATCACATTATTGCTTCCTTATATTTAACGCCATGGTAAAAATCAAATGTACACATTTTCACTTGCTTGCTTACATCCAGCGAAACAGATTGCTGTATACAAAGATATCGTCTGGGGAAAATTAGACACACGGTGTAATGTTCAAAACATGGACTCAAATGACATCCGGTTTATGTTTCCTGCTCGCCTGGTCTTCATTTGTCGATTACGTTACGTTCAATTACCCGAAAGGAAACGGAAACTAGTGAACACGTGGACGTGAATGTGATGTATAACGTATTGACCAGTGAGACGAATGACCAATTTGCATAATCTGCACGGAATAATTGGATTATCTGAAATACGACTTGTGTCTATTGTGTTAACTTGCCTATGAATTCAGCAGTTGTATCGGCTCTGCCAAACATATCGTGCTGTCATTGTTGTTCAGCTGCTTAATTCTTTGAATATCTATAACGTTCTGTAGAATAGTTTCTGCACAATTAAAGAGCAACGGATTCTTAAGAAACTGTATCTGTGGTCTGTCTGTTTTCTACTTCTCAATTCCTTCCTTCGGCAAAGATAAAAGTAGTGAGCTTTCCAGCATATTTGACTGCTTCCCACAGATACTTTAACTGATGACTGTCAGTGGGCAAGAGTAACTTTGATAATGATGATATTATTTCTAAGAGGCATTCGTACATACCTGATAATGATGTGCTCAGGGATTTAGATGATTAACAGCACTATTATTAAATCATCACTAGAAACTTCTATGATACTATGCTATGTGTATATAAAAGTAATCGCTCATTCCTGTTAGTAATGGATATCCGCTAAGGTGAGAGGATTGCTCTGCCGCAAATGTATGAACCGATTTAGCAGACACACACTTCATGAACTCCCTTCGCCTGAGAACAGTTACATTAAGTTCAAACTGTGTTCAGGCCAGAGATGTAAACCCTACTCGCAGACTTCGGGGCCACTCACCTTCCAGATACAGAATTCATGCACGCTTCATTAAGCTAATTAAAGCTTCACAGTATTACTCTTCCCTCTCTATATATTATTAATGATGATGCGACACTAGCACTGTTGTTAGAAACAAAACAGAGATGTCGTTAAGAGAATTGGTAACATGTGGCCGGTTCTAATCGGCCACACAGTTTTCTCATTCTCCCTCAAGAGGAAACATATCTCTATTCCTGAATGCGGCATTCACTTCCTTCGTTTCTTTCGTAAATCCATGCTTATTACAGGTACTTAGTCTATAGGAGTACCTCACCGAATAACAGAAATGACAAGTGAGCTACATTACATTTCAGTTTCACATTCGGATCTTCTGCATTACCTGAAATCTGTTCGAGTCGTACGTAATTAAGTGGTGTAGAATCCAAACATTCTTACAAAAAGCCGAGTACATCGCCTCAAGATATACTGCTACTCAAAAACTGATGGCAAAATATGAACAAATCTAGAGAGTTCCGCATGTCAAGTATTTAGGCGAAATACTTTGACCTACAGGGGGAGATAATAAGGCACAGAGAATTCGCATGTAAAAACTTAGGAGAGTTTAAGGGACTACCTGTCAAATCAGTAGTATAACTATAGTGACTCTGGTGCAATATGACCTACCGCGAACCCTGGTGATGTCATGTGCCGTCAATGACCACCACTGCATTTCGTCATGAATGGGTTTGACCTTCAACAAGATGTCAAAATCCAAAATGGCAGAACCAAAGATAATTGTGTTGTGAAATTTTAAAAACTCCAAGATGACGGAAAAGCGCAGTTGAAAATGGCAGGGAATTTTAAAAAATTAAGGACGGCGGATCTGACTCAGTTACCTTTCGTAACCTCTTCGTTCGTACAACCCAACATAAAGCCATGTTCAAAAATATCGAAACGATATGAATCTTGTGTAAATCGGTGCAATGTTCAAAAGTACCCAAAAGATCAGACATATTTACAAAAATACGTACATATATTGACAATACTGACGAAACTTACAGTATGTGAATGCCTGCATTATGTATAAGCTTTATGACACAATATTACACTGCTGGAAAAAAATTAGTACACCTGGAAAAACGATGTCGATTTTTATCTAATGACGGCATATGGACCCTAGGGGATACTCCATGTACTGATAATGGTTTGAAAATCTTGCGCCAACAAATAGTGTAGTGGTATAGCTATCAGAACGCCATCTGTGTCCCAATTTTCTAGGGAATGCCAGAAGACTCTTTTCAGTGTAAACGTCTAAAGTAAGTAGACAATCATGCCAAGGAGATGCACTCATTCTTCCCACAGTCAAATGAGCCAATTTGAAAGGAATCCAATTTTGGCCTTCCAAGTGGTCGGATGGTCCTTTCGGCGAATAGCCACACAAGTTGGACGTGCTACGTCATGAATATTCTCACACCTATGGACTAGGTTCTAGTCGCACACGCAGCAGAGATGCCAACCAGGATAGTCGTATTGTAAGAGCAGAAACGGCAGATCGTACAGCTATCACAGCACAGGTGTGAGGGCTTCTGAGCACAGATGTGTCAACACGGACTTCTGCGAACCGGATATTAACAATGGGACCACGAACCCGCACACCTCTAGCTATATTCCACTCACGCAACGGCATCAGCGTGCACGGCTCCGCAGGTGCCTTCAGAAGATCACTTGGAAGCTGGAATGGCGTCCCATGCTCTTCGGCGATGAAAGCGGATTCTACCTGCACCCAGATCATGGTAGTTTGTGCGTACGATGTAGACCTAGTGAATCATGTCTCGTAGAGTGCATTCGTCCGTGGCAACAAGCTACAGCTCTTGTTCACCTTTGGTGTTTATGGAGGAGACGCTAATCAGCGCTCGGTACGTGCAGAATGTTGTTAGACCCGTTCTTTTGCCGTTCTTGCCACAGGAAGGGGAAGTGTTGTTTCAACAGCATAGCGCTCGCCCACACACTGACAGTGAAACTCAACGTGCTCAGAAAGACGTGCAGCAGCTTCCCTGGCCAGCACGATATCTGCACTTGTCGCCAACCGAGCACATGTGGGATGTGGTAGGGAGAGAAGTGATTCTTGCGACTCGTTAATCAACAATTACTCTTGCAGAACTAACTATACAGGTAGAGCAGGCGTGGCATAATGTATCCCAGGACAATATTCGCCTTCTTTACGATCGTCGGGGTGCCACAGTCAGCGCCTGCATTGCCGCTCATGCAGGCTACACCACGAACTAATACTGGTGCTTGCTTCATCATGGGTCAATACCTGGTACCTCAGAACCGTTTGTACTACTGACCTGTATATGGAACCCTTTCATTTACTCTAAATACACTCTTGCAGCAGTAACTCTTGAGTGAACAGGAATCTCTAAAAGGGTGTACTATTTTTTTCTGGCAGTGTATTTCCATATCTAAAACGTTTGTAAAAATATTTTAAGGTAATTATAATAATTTATAGTATTTCCACATCAATATTAGTTACCAAACATAAAATGTCATAAATCTATTCCCATGTCTAAAATATCTGGCAAAAAATTGTAAAAATGCTGAGAATACTGGTCTAACACACAGTATTTGTATGTCAACGCTATTTATCAAAAATATGTAAGCTTAATCAACAAAACATGTACACACACATACACACACACAAACACACACAAAATGGTTCAAATGGTTCTAAGCACTATGGGACTTAACTGCTGTGGTCATCAGTCCCCTAGAACTTAGAACTACTTACACCTAATTAACCTAATCACATCACACACATCCATGCCCGAGGCAGGATTCGCATCTGGGACCGTAGCGCTCGCGCGGTTTCAGACTGTAGCGCCTAGAACCGCTCGGCCACTCTGGCCGGACGCACACACACACACACACACACACACACACACACACACACACACACACACACACACACACACACACACACAAACAGAGAAAGAGAGAGAGATAGAGAGAGAGAGAGAGAGGCAGAGAGACGGACATACATTTATACATGATAGTTATACACTGGACTAAAAGCATTTCTGTCAAATACTCTAGTGTCTCAATAAATTTCATAACCTTATTATTTTTAATCCATTTATTACTTTAAATACTATAAGACACAGTGGAGAGCAATAGAGAAGTTACTATATTCACCTAATCTTTAAGTGCATGTAGTATCGTTTCACAGTGATCGGAAGACGCAATTTTTGCCAACATTAAGCATCACAATGGTCCTAGTGCTGTTAAATCGAACTGTAGAAAGGAATTTTTGCGTGAAATATATCAATTACAAGTTGATTGATGTTATTTTTTATTTTCCCACAACAAATGAGTAATATTTAACGTTCATCAGATACAAATCACTTTTAATGTTCCTTACATTTCCATACACAGAAAAACCAGTAAATGGCCTCCAGATGATAGCGACTCAAAGGCAACATATACACTTTGTCTTTAAGTAATAAAAGTTTATCATCTTCTGCTGATGAACCTGGTTTATATTGTTCAACAGTAATACCAACATGGTGCTTGCAATTAATTAGAGGCTGTAGAGTTATTTTAACATCAAAATTCAACATATTTTGTCAGTAATCATTAATTGGTAGCCCTTTTACTGGAGACTGATTCCCTATCATTGCTCTGCGCATTATACATCCCGATTCAGAGTTGAGAACATACACGTTCTACCTCACAGATTGATAAGTTTTGCAACAGGTTTAACATCTAACTCGTCATTCAATAATTTGACCTCCTTTTTGTTTAAAAATGGATTGTTGACTCTGTAACTTACAGGTAAAGGTGAAGTTGGAAACCAAATACGTATGTGGCTCCTGATATACCCGTAAATAACTAAAGCTGTAATATTATAAATAACGTCATTAGTTGCACTCATACGTTTCTGTGCACTAATCAGATTAGTTTGTTCATTCAGGGAGCTTGGCCTCATGATATATTTCCATCACTCGTTTTTTGTGCTAATTTATGATGCAAATATTGTTTTAGATTTATTTAGTGAATAACATAGTTTTTGTTATCCTATGAAGTAGATGTTAATATCTTTGATCTGTTACTATCAGATGGTGGTGGTAATTTTTCAGGATATAGGGGTAAATCTGACTGAAAATCATGAATACTCTCAGAATAATCGAGGTCTGCATCGAAAACGAATTCTATGTCAGAATGATGTGGTATATTTTGAAATCGGAAGTTTCATCACTTTGTGGGGAAAGCCATACAAACCTGGACAATTGTAATGGTTATTAACATCAAGACATACAGCGTGAGATTCGCCAGTGTTCACGCGACAACTAGCCAAGAACCTATTGTCTGCAACAGCAAGTGTATATGAACAATAAGTAACAACGTCTCTAAAGCTTCCTTCAATAAACTGAAGTTGTTCAGTGTCAGCACTAAGCCACATTACAGTGGTCTAAGGTTACTGTCTTTGATTAGTAATCAAAACGTCCTGGCTGTTGGTATATGGGTCTTGATTTCGACCCAGTCAGTGCTTAAATTTTCAATGAAAATCGTCATCAATGGCGCCCGAAGCACACCGTACAAAAAGCCACCCTTGTTCTTCCAACGCCCTTGTTAAAGAGGGTGGAGGGGTCGACAGAGGTTCTAGGCACTCTCATGCCTCTGGCATCGTAAGCTGCCCCTAAAAAACAGATAATCAGCGTCGATAAACGGCATAGGGATGCAAATACAATGGAAAGTACTACATTAAAGACACATAATATGCGTCCAAAGACATATGGCCTGTACCTCAAAAAAAAAAATTTTGACGATCCCTCCATTGGTAAAAGATTCAGGATTAATCCTCGATTCTCATCTCCAGGAGGCAGCTGCCTAGGCGGAGGTGACCATGTGAAAAAGGTGGAATAACCAAACATTCTACGATCGGAGCATGGAAGGTTAGAAGTTTGAAACTAAAAAATCTGAAAAGGGGGATGCAAAGGCTCAACTAGATACAGTGAGGGTCACGAAGTGTAGTGGTAAGAGGATAAGAATTTCCTGTCAGATGACTGTAGCGTAATATCAACATCTGTAGAAAATAGTATGATAGGAGCAGTATTTGATGACGAGAGACTGAAGTTTAAGAGAGTCGTCTGCAAACATCTGTGTTTAAGGAAGTGGAATACTGAAGTGGTGAGCGACGGTGAGACGCGTCTGAAGTTCGCTAAGGATGTGGATAATGCGAAAAGGATACTACAGAAGGCAGTTGAGGCAGAGGGATGGACATCTCTAAAAAGAGAAATCAGAGATGTTGGACAGACAAGTGCAGGTATAAGGACGGTGATTTCGAAGAAACCTAGGACAAGAGAAAAAATATTTCAACTGTTTGACAACACAAGGAAGTACAAAAATTTCAGGAAAGAGAGCAATACAAGAACATAAATCCGTTAGAAATGAAATAAGCAGGATGTGCTGGACAGCTAAGGCGAAATGGCTGCAGCAAACATGTGAAGAAGTCGAAGAAAAATTATCGTCTGGAGGACTGACTCGGCGAACCGAAAAGTCAAAATAACCTTCGTCGAAATTAAAATAAAGAATGGTAACATTAAGAATGCAATGGAAATTCCACTGTGAAACACAGTAGAGAGAGCGGATAAGCGGAAAGAAGGCGTGTAAGAGGGGGAGTAAGACGCGATGGAAAAAAGAAATTTGGAATCTATATGGAAGACACAGGGAATCCAGTACAAGAGGCAGATTTTAAAAGAGCTCTGAAAAACGTAAATTGAGATGAAGCAGAAATAAATTACATACGATCGGAATTTCCATAGACATTGAAGGAAAGTAACCAACAAACATATGTTAAATTTGATCTGCGGTTCTATGAGACTGACAAAATACCATAGAATTCCGAATATAGCAAGGGCAGATAAGTGCCAGAGCCATTGCATCATCATCTTATCCATAACTCACCCAAGCTTCTGACGGGAATAATATAAAAGAGAATGGAAAGAAAATTGGTGATCTGCTAGATAACGATCAGCCTGGCTTTAGGAAAGGTAAACGCGCCAGAGAACCCGTTCTTACGTAAAGTTTGCTAATGGAAGCAAGACTGAAGAATAGTGAAGACATGCTCGCAGGATTTACCGACCTAGCATCAGTAATCTGATTTGCGTCATTAACCATCCGTAATGTAAGTAGCACGAATTTGGACAGATTTTGATAATGATAGATACTGTGGCATTGTCGAAACATCCAAGACCAACAACTTTTAGGGTCTGAAATGTCATGTGGTTTTTATAACGTGGGATATATATGAAAATGTTTCTCTTAAATATGCTGATCGAACTGTTTTAATATATGACCTTGATGTAATTGTAGAAAATTCGAAGTGAAAGTTTATTAGCCTGGAATTACTGATTGTCTTTGCAGTGCATTTTTGTGACCAGCTTTACTGATAACTGTGAGTAACTATAAACTATGTAGTATATCATTAAGAATATGAATATAATTTATAATCATTTCATGATACCAAATTTGGTGTTCGTGGCTTAAATTATCTCAACCTCAATTACATCGATAAAATGCTAATAACTCCTAAACTATTGCTCCCAAGAGCAAAAAACATTGGCTCTTGGAGGTTTTATGTATTCTGAACGCAAGTCCATAATGATAATGGTATGTCTCCATAGAACACAATCGCAACAGTAGGCTGCAGGCTTGGCTGCATGTGGGAGTTGTAGAGTTAACAGTCTCGGGATGTCTCATCTTGTTCGGCACGTCACTTAATCTGTGCATCGTCTATTTGTCTATTTGAAGCAATGCGGTATGTGCATTTTACACTATTTCACACACAACGCGCATGCTGTTGATACATGTAGATGCAAAATTTTCTCGAGTCCACCTTATAAAATCGATTGATATGCTGGAGGGAAGTGGGGGATGGGGGGAGTAAAAACGGACAGAGATCAAAAGATGAACACTGTATGCAGATACAGAAGGACTTTGATTTCGGTAGTTATTTGCAGAGGAAGACACTTGCACAAGATAGAGTAACACGGAGAGACGCTTCAAACGAGTCTTGAGACTGAAGATTACAATGTTAAAAACCAACCTTTATAGGAACTCATTCATGTTCAACAGTACGTTTTTAAAAACAAAACAGTCATGTACACCATTGGCCATTACAATTCCTTCACCACGAAGATGACGTGCTACAGACCAGAAATTTAACCGACAGGAAGAAGATGCTGTGATATGCAAATGATTAGCTTTTCAGAGCATTCACAAAAGGTTGGCACCGATGGCGAAACCTACAACGTGCTGACATGAGGAAAGTTTCCAACCTATTTCTCATACACAAACAGCAGTTGACCGGCGTTGCCTGGCAAAACGTTGTTGTGATGCCTTGTGTAAGGAGGAGAAATGTGTACCATCACGTTCCCGACTTTGATGAACGCCGGACTGTAGTCTATCGCGATTGGGGTTTATCGTATCGCGACATTGCTGCTCGCGTTGGTCGTGATGGCTTCTGTTACACAGATTGAGGCTGAACCACTGTTATGGGCCGGCCGTGGGGAACCAACGGACGTCCAGCGCGTCAGAGTCCTCCGATCGCTCCTCACCGGTGGCCAGCCTAGTTACCGCTCGCACTGAGGCTGACCCCACACCTGTGGTCGAGTGGGAGGTCGTCCCAGGGCGAAGCAGACGACGAAAGACTTCCCAGGCAGCCGCACATAAGGCCTCCCAGGTTTGTCTGACAAACAGGTTCTAGGTGCTGTCTGTGACTGATACTGTCTCTGAGCCAGATCCTGTCGCCTGTCCTGTTTCAGAGGAAACCACTCAACTTGCAAGATCAGTGCAATCGCAGAGGGTGGGATTATTGGTACTTGGGAGCTCCAAAGATAGGCGCGTTATGAAGCCCCTTAGCGACTTGGCTGACAAGAAGGGAAAGAAAACCAATGTGCACTCCGTGTGCATACCGGCTGGAATCATTCCAGATGTGGAAAGGGTCCACCCGGATGCCGTGAAGAGCACAGGGTGCAGCAAACTGCAGGTGGTTGCTGAAGTCGGCACCAATGATGTGTGTCACTTTGGATCAGAAGAGATCCTCTCTGATTTAGAGCGGCTAACAGAAGTGGTAAATGCTGCCAGTCTTGCTTGCAACATGAAAGCAGAGCAGAGCAGACCATTAGCAACATGGTTGACAGGACCGATTGCGGACCTCAGGAATAGAGCCGAGTTGAGGGTCTGAATCAAAGGCTCAGACGGTTCTGCGACCGTGTAGGCTGCAGATTCCTCGACTTGCCCCAAAGGGTGGTTGGGTTTCGGGTTCCGCTGAATAGGACAGGTGTCCACTATACGCAGGAGGCGGATACACGGATAGTAGGGGCCGTGTGACTTGGACTGGGTGGTTTTTTAGGTTAGAGGGTCTCGGGAGAACACAAGAAGAGCTTCAGTCACAAAGTGAGCAGGCTGAACACAGGAAGAACGTAGATAAAGGAACCATTGGTATAACAGTTGTAAATTATCGCAGCTGTGTTGGGAAAGTACCAGAGCTCCAAGCGCTAATAGAAAGCACTGATGCTCAAATCGTTATAGGCACTGAAAGCTGGCTAAAGCCGGACATAAGCTCAGCCGAAATTTTTGCGAAGAACCTACCTCTGTAACGAAAGGATAGGCAAAAACGGTTGGCGGTGGCGTGTTTGTTGCTGTCAGAATTATTCTAACTTGTCGCGAAATTGAAGAAGATACTGCCTGTGAGTTAGTGTGGGCAGAGGTCATTTTTGGCAACCGGAATAAAATAATAGTTCGTCTCTTTTACCGACCTCCCAATTCAGATGATACAGTTGCTGAAAGGTTCAAAGAAAACTTGAGTTTGATTTCAAACACGCACCCGGCTCATACGATAATATTTGGTGCTGACTTTAATTTACCCTCGATATGTTGGCGGAAATACATGTTTAATTGCTGAGGTACGCATAAAATATCATCCGAAATTGTGCTAAACGCATTCTCTGAAAATTATTTCGAGCATTTAGTCCATTAGCCCACGCGAATAGTAAACGGTTGTGTTAACACACTTGACCTCTTAGCAACAAATAGTCTTGAGTTAATAACGAGCATCAAAACCGATTAATGGATTAGTGAACACAGGGTTGTCGTAGCGATATTGAATATTGTATTCCCCAAATCCCCGATAAATAAGCGAAAAATATACCTATTCAAAACAGCAGATAAAAATTCACTTGACGCCTTCCTGAGAGAAAATCTCCATACATTCCAAATTAATAATATAAGTGTAGACCAGATGTGGCTTGAATTCAAAGAAATAGTATCGTCAACAATTGAGAGATTTATAGCAAATAAATTAACAAACGACGGAGTTCTTCCTCCTTCGCACACCAAACGGGTTAGAACGCTGTTGCAGAAACAACGAAACAAATATGCCAAATTTAAACAGACGAAAATCCCCGAGGTTGGCGTTATTTTACAGAAGCTCGAAATTTAGCGCTGATTTCAATACGAGATGCCCATAACAGTTTCCACAACGAAACGTTGTCTCGAAACCTGGCAGAAAATCCAAAGAGATTCTGGTCGTATGTGAAGTATGTTAGCGGAAAGAAACAATCAATGCCTTCTCTGCGTAATAGCAATGGAGATACTTAGACAGTGCTGCCACAGCAGAGTTACTAAACACAGCCTTCCGAAATGCCTTCATAAAAGAAGACGAAGTAAATATTCCAGATTTCGAATCGAGAACAGCTGCCAACATTAGTAACGTAGAAGCAAATATCCTCGGAGAATTGAAGCAACTTAAAGCAAGTCTTCTGGTTCATACTGTATAACAGTTTGCTTCCTTTCGGAGTATGCTGATGCATTAGAATTGGCGGTGCTACTTGGCCTCTAAAATTGTACCTTAATGATTTCATTTCCATGTACAAACGGATTATGAGGCTCTGAGTTGCCTGTTGGGGAGATTTTGGAAAATAGGACGTATTGCGAGATGGGTGGTAGTAATTCTGCTGTTTAGTTTTGAGGTCTGTAACATTTGAGGGACTCATGACGTCGTGGTGAGTACTCTTAGGTGGATTTTAAGCAAGAAGGGGCAAAGGAAGAGCAGCACCCACAGTCATATACTCACTGGTTTGACCCATTTATTTCGAGGGATTAGAGAATACCAAGGTAATGACTCAGAACATTGAAGAAAATCAAGGTGGTGAATGCCTATTCGCTGAAGCATGACTAATGCTCAGCGTCATAAAAATCCTAAAATTGTGGAACCTCAAGAATTAGTACCATACATTTTCACTACTTTCAAGAGTCACTAGTGGGGATAGGATGGAGAAGGGGATGGGATTTAAGTGTCTTTAGAAACAGGGGCAAAATAAAGGGACAGTTTTTATGACGAAATATGACTGCAGATATTAAGAACGGAAACGCGGTTTGCAAAACCTGCTCTGGGAGCAAACCTGTGCACAATTCTAAGGTGGGGTTTACCCAGTTTATTCTGAATAAAACAGGAAAACACGGATTAGAAATTTGGACATTTCCAAATGTAGCATACAAATATATTATCACTCCCTTCCTGTAACTTGGTAAGGACCAATTCCTACAAGGTGCCAGCCACTTGGAGAGTATGTCGTTCCTCGCCTCATGGAACCATTTCTGAATCGAGGAAGGAACGTACCAACAATCCCTTCACATCCCTTCAGGTTGCCAAGGAATTTCAACAGAAGATAACGTCGTTAGTGGAAAACGAAAAAGATTCCCCGAAAACTCCCCATCTGCAAGAAGAACAACAATTCTGTCTGATATCTCACCATCATTTTCAAGAAGATCTATTAGACAGAATGCACACTAACGGTATACCAAGATAAGAAGACTAAGAATGTAATAATTCTCAGCGCACTACATCCCGAAGTTGAAACGATCAAGGAACGACAGAAGAAACCGGAAACTGTTAGTTTTTGTGCCACTACAAAGTTTGGTGTGGATGTTGTACGTCAAATGATTCGTAAATATTCAACCAACAGTGCTTGCAGGAAATGGACGATGCAAATCTTTTGCAATATCCTGTAACCGACAGCAAAAAATGATTGGATCATCTCAGTCTAATAACAAAAAATAATCTGAAAGGAAGGCGTTCATTTTTCAGCTGAAAAATGAACTCACAAATGGCGAGACAGGTGCAACAAAGCTAATCGAGAGAAGAAGTTGCTGTAGGATTGGACAGATCAAAACTGCGAAAGAAGTGTCAAATCGTATGAGCAAATGAAACAAGACCTGTGACATATGAGAGAAATACAAATAAAATCACACGCAGGAACATTGTATGAAAAGTATCAGTTCTTAAAACGTAATTTAAATGTTTTGAAACGAAAAAAATTAAATAACAGAAGAACTGTTGGGGACTTAAGAAATAAATTTCCGTGTTGGTGAATGGAAAATGTATGGGTCTAGCTAATCACGCTGTGGATTTTTAAATCGCATTTCTTTAGGAACCATATTACTGTTCTATGTGTGCCACGTTTTCCGCTGTACTAGTGTTAATTTATGATCTGTGGAGAATTCTGCTAGGTAGCTTCCTCTTTCAAGCCTTTCCCTCACTCTACGTTATCCCACAATTTTTCTTCGTTTCGTTTTCCTACTGCCGAATTGCAATCAACCATCACAATAAAATTTCCCTCTCCTTTACCTATCTGAATAGTTTTCCATCCTCTCATCATACATTCTTTCACTGTTTCCATCATCTGTGGAGGTAGCTGGCTAATGAACTTTTACTATTGTAGTGGATTTTGCCTGCTACAGAGCGTTCAATATACTGTCCACAGGAATTTACCCATATTCCTATTGTCTTATTCATTATTGGACCTATTACTGCATTAGCCCTATTTGATTCTGTGTTGATAAACCTGTACTGACGCGAGCAGCAGTCCTGTTTTTCGGGGCATCGGCCTTCATTACATTCCACTATTTATAACCTCAACCTATCCAACTTAGTTTTTAAATTCTCGAACTCACCGATCCCATTAGGGCCTCTAACAATCCACGCTCAGACCAGTACAATTTCAGTTTCTGTTTTTCTGATGACTACAACCCCCTGAGCAGCCCCTACTGGGAGGTCGGATTGGGGACTCTTTTCCCTCTTATTTTACCGAAGCCGATGCCATCCTTATTACGCCGTACAGCAGAGCTGAATGAAACAGAGGAAAATTGCAGTTGTAGTTTTCCCTTTCTTTCAGTCTTTCACATTAACAGTGTAGCAAGGCCAAGTTCGTCGACGTGCAAGGCAGAGGAGCCACTCGTCCAGACGTTTGCTCAGCAACTACTAGTACGATAAAGGCAGCTGGCCATCTTCATGAAGCACAAATTGGCCTCGCCTGTTTGCAGGTAGCCTTCTGTTGTGGCTGCACCTACAGTACGGCTGTCTGCAGCGTTAGAACGCAATAAGACACAAATCGACAAGGTCCATGATTCATACACACATAAATCAGGCATTGTGACACAATTATTGAACTATATGGTATAAAATCAATATACCTACTGAGCGGTTTGCGTTAGGACGTTCAGACTTCAGGCTGGCAGCGGAGAATGGTAGGAATTAGTATGTGCATGCGACAAAGCCCATTTCATTTGGATGGATTCGTCAGTAAGCAAAATTGGCGCATTTGGGGGATAGAGACTCTGCATTTCACGAGCCGCGGAGTCTCTTCACTCTCTCCTTCAATTGTGTGGTGGGTAATGTCCAGTCACGGAGTAATAGGCGTGATGTTTCTTGATGACACGGTGACTACCGAACGGTGCATGATGGTTTTGGAAGATAATTTCATCCCCATTATCAAAATTGTCCCTGATTCGACAAAATATGTATCATCGAAGCAGAAGAGTGACGTCCTGGAGGAGCAAGGGGGACCCCGTTCTGGCTCTGAGGTACCCAGAGGCCAAAGGCATAGGCCTCGACTGGCCGCCATATTCACCTGGTCCGAACACATGCGACTCCTTTTTGTTCGGCTATATTGAAGACAATATGTACAGCAATAACTCGATGACGTAGACTTAGATGTGGATGAAACCACTGCTGCGCTAAAACCACCCACTTAGGAGGACATCGACAGCATCCATGTCCCGGCACTTCTGTGGGTCATGCAGAATTTCGCTATTCGTATGCGATACATCTTCGCTAATGATGGCAGGCATATCAAGCTGTGGTTTGTAACTAATTTACGTTTATTTCATATAGTTCAATTGAAGCTGTATAGATTTTTTTTTGGGGGGGGGGGGGGGGGGGGGCTTTCATGTTTTGTATGAGGGGCAACAGGTACAATCAATAGGACAAGTGTGGACTGTATATAGAAAAGGGAGAAAAGGGATAAATGTTTATGTTGTATGTGTAGAAAAGTATGGTGTATGATTTTATGTTTTTTAGAACAAAGAGTCTTTTATAACCAATGTATCTAATAGATCATACATGTAATCAATGAGTATTAAAATAAATACTGTAAGAATATCCTTTTGTCTGTAACGTTGCGAGACGCACGGAAGGGTCTGACTGATAGGGAATAATGTATTTGTACCTGTAATTGTGAAATTTTTTTCATATCTGAAGGGACAGCAAGTGTAATTGTATTTCATTGACATTTGTGTTGAGAATAGTTAGTTTTTTTGTTTGTTCTGGGTTATCAAGTTCACATAGCATGTTTGTTAGAATATTTGGTACAAGGATGCTTTAATTATTAGCCAGTGTCGTAATACTAACGTAGCGGCTCTTGTTGCATTGGTCAGTAAGGTTGTCACAGGGGGCAAGAGTTTGAATTGCACAACAAATATCGAAATTAACTGATGCATTTTGATGTCATGGACAGAAATGATCTTGTTGGTGTGTTGACTGAAGCCACTTATTTGCAATATCATAGTGCTGATATTTCACATTAAAGTGTAACGAAGGCTAGTCGAAATGAAACTTCTTGTCGTCTAAATGTGTAACAACAGACAAATGAGAAGTAGAGTAAGATACGAGAGCTACTGGTGGATTCAAGCACTTATTGCTAACTATTTACTGCGTGTATTGATCAAAGTTGATGGACTGACTAGCTCAGGAGCAGGTATTTGTACTGGTGGACAAGGATAAGGTTAAACTGACAATCGAGTTGTGGTGGCAATTGCTTAAGTGATGATAGTTAATGAGGTATAACATGATGTCTTAGATGAACTATATTACGTAACCAGTGTGTAACTTGTGGTATATTTCATTGTTTTTCTTCTCAGTTTTATTTCTCTGTAGGTTTGATGTATATTTTAGAGTAATGGTATGCAGCCTGACATTCTACATGTACTAGTGTACACAATGTTTTTCTTTTGTTGATTTTGTTTTGTATTTAGACTTTTTTGTGTAAAGGTTTTTACCCCAAAATTTAGAATGTCAGATTACTTGCTTTGTGTTCGGACGGTGAGCTATTTAAAATTTCATGAGTACAATTAGTATTTGTTTATTTGTTATAGAATTAGTGAAGTTTGGATTACTCATAAAAATAACGAAGATCCCAGTAACTAAACAAATTTTTATCTCAACATTATTTTTTATTTGTATGATGTAATGTTTTATTTGTCATGTGGATTGTTGTACATTTGTATGTGTACGTTACTCCAGATTGTGGAGAGTACAATCATGCAATAATTGGGTCAATAATTTGGTATAGGAACAGCGTTTGGTCGTCTATTTGAGGTCCCCAGTGGCTAAGGTCTCCTCCTAGTTATTATGATGACTTGCTACGTTTGTTCTAATACAGCTTGCTTAAAAAAAATTCCGAACTACCCTCGCATTGCAAGGATAGTATCAGGCCATTTTTTCTGCATGAGTAGCCGGTGGTGAAAGGGTACAGTACCGCCCAACATTGAAAATAGGTACAACATTCTTCGTTATTCTTGTCAGTACAACATATTTTTTCTAATAATAACTCAATTTCAATTAATACTGTGAAGGCTGATACCAGTGTGGGAAGGAATGACAATTTATTTATTTAATTGATCACATGTGCACTCCCACAAAATAAATTCCTACATCCTGTTTGGTGAGATCTGTGAAATGAATGAATGTATGGTCATCTGCCAACCGCAGATAGTGAATGTGAATATATGATCATCTTTGAGACGATCCTTTGGACACCTTCAGTGGAACCAAAGAGATGAAATTTACCGGAGCTTTGAGCGCCTGAAATCTGGCTGACCAATAGGTAGCATGGTCTTCACCCACCTCGACAGAGGTGCGAGAAGACCTGAATAACGGCTATGTTTCAGCACTCTGCCGCTGGATCTAGTGTTGGTAAGACTTGTCTTAGGTGTGCTCCGTAAAGACAAAAGAGTGGAGACATGGTATGTGTGTGAAGTACTTAAGAGTAGCTTGGAATAATAGTTTCTCTATTTCAGGAACTTTTGTGGGGAGAATTAAATGTCAGGCAGGTAATATTAATGGGGTCGTAGTAATCTTTGGAAGTGACCAACGGTCACAATGAAACCACGTGTAGCAATAAGTTGAAATACTTCTGAGTGCTTAAGTTAAGCTGAATGACTAGCGTGTGTATTATAAGTTGGAAATATTTAAGAAATGGCGTGTGCAGGACTCGTAATTAGAGACGAGTACTTCCACGTGGTTAGTACTGTGTGAGTCTCAATCTGTGTATGAGTCAAAGGATAAAGAGAAGTACTCGTCCATAGTATCAGTTGAGGACTCGCGTGTGTGATGAATATGTTCTTAATATTACTTTACGTGTTATGTTTCCGTGTGACGCTTGATTCAAACTATAATACTGTGAGAGAGAAGCAAAGTGATTCAGCCGTCTATCCAGCAACGTCACTTGGCTAACATTGCACAGGAAGACGTGCATATATCCTCCAGAGTTCATAGTAGGAAATTTCGAAGTGGGGCAGTGTCGTGTGAAACTGGGATAAATACTAATTGAAGTGGGAAAGCTGAAAGTGATGTGATCATAATGTTGTAACTATTCCTTGTGTTGTATTCCATGTTGCAGTGTGGTGTATGTCATGTAATTTAAGTATGTGTGGTTTGCATGGGAGAGTAGGAAGATAGTTTCAGAGGTAGTGGATTATGCATGTTCCTTTTGTACCGCTCGGTCTGGAAGAAAGTTTCGCGATGATAGTTGTGAGAGTCGAAGTGTGAGATATAGCAAAAGATCCACCATTCTATCCAGAAAGTGCACTATAGCATTAAATAATTACGAGACCATAAGATAGAGAATCACCAATGTAAAGCCATGCCCAATGTGCGGAATTTCTCATTGGTATTGCCAGTGCGTAGTGAACAGAGTTCTGTAAATTACTAATAGTCAGATGGGCGTTTCCGTTGCGTATTATTCATACAGGAGGATAATTTGGAACTTAATTGTGAGTACGAGAGTTCATGTTACTCGATAAATAAGAATGAATCCACTCGCTTGGCAGATCACTCATCTTGCAGGCCTGACTGCTTGATGCCACAGTATGAGCAAGGCATGTGGGTGCCTCTCACTATAATTGTCACCCTGTACAAAGTGACCTAGAAAATGCTTTTTTTTTTGTTTGAAAAACTGATATCTTGAGCCCGTGGATGCGGAAAAATATAGGTTGACTCTTACACTGGAGATTACAGAAACCAGCCACTTTTTACAGTGCTACTTATTTATTTAAAGAGCGCTGTTACCGGTTTCGAACCGGCAGGGTCATCTTCAGACGGCTAGTTCATGTTTTACATTACATTTTGCCTTTTGTTTCCCCAACTGCCGAAATTTCCTTGGGGTGGTGATGCCGATGATGAATCCGCACCATTATGTTCCAGTGCAGATTGCTCATCATCTTGCAACAGCGAAAACTGTATAATTCACTTTTTTGTGTATATATGTGCGCGTAATGTAAAGCACCACTCACGAACTAACAAGTTTCATCACATGGAGGCATGTATACAAAGAAGGTGATACAGTGTTCGATGCTGCAAGATGATGAGCAACCTGTACTGAAATATAATGGTGCGGATTCTTCATCGGCACCACAACCTCAAGGAAATTTCGTCGAGAGGGGAAACAAAACGACGAAATATAAAGTATAACGTAAATTGGTGGTCTGAAGATGAACCTGTCGCTTCGAAACCGGTAGCAGAGCTGTTTAAATAAATAAATAGCAATCTAAAAAGTGGCTGGTTGCAGTAATTTTCTGTGTAAGAGTCAACCTATATGATCTAGAAAATATGCCAAAAGAAGAACACAAAATTCTAAGATGGATAATCAAGGAGTACATGAGGTGGCTACAGACTACAGTCCAAAAAACAAGCGAAAAAGTATCAAATATCATGAAAGACATCAGAAAAAGACAAATTTTATGGGGAGATCCATAGACACCCAGCAACAAGACGATTTGACAAAACGATGACGGAAACAGAAAAGCTCAGAACCGTGCTATCGATACACGAGGTCAAGAAGGGTTAGAGAATGCTCATGAAAGCACATCAGACAGTTTCAATAGCAATTCATACGAGAAAAAAAAATTAGCAAATGGGAAATAGTCCCAGAAAATAACGTCATCATCATACCAGGGACAAACAGGACAAAAGAAGGGAAAAGAATCTGCAGAGAAAATGAGGACTGTTTAAAAACTCCACAAACTGAAACCTAATAATTTTGCGTGATTGGGCGAGACAAAGACCGATACGAGGACAAAAATGAAGAGTGTTTAGACAAGATAAAATGAAACACTCTTCTCAAGTGACAAAAATGTTACAGGTGCACCTACTCCCCCCTGTGGGTGCCAAAGGGCCCATAAATGTTTTGATAGTAGTGATGTGTTCAGAGATGGTATTTTCAAATTGACCCATGATGAATACAGTTTCAGAAATACTGCTCACGCCTACTGATTTATTTGTGTGGAGGGAGGGGCGTGGTGGAATGAATCGTACAGAGAGCGTCCAGAAAAGGTTGTTGCCAGTTTCGCTTAAGCTACAACTATAATTCGTCAAGCACCTCCTTCTTTAAAAAAAACCATATCGTTTACTGTTTAGCTCCAGTAGTACTTGTTTTTTTAGTGCATAGCTATTTTCAGTCTCTGTGGGTCATCTTCAAGTCTATGTAGCTGTGACGGCAAACCGTAATGTCTATTAGAATAGTGAAAAGTAAACGAAACTTTAATTGTTTTAGCAGCGCAGTTGCTGTTCTCTGGCAACGAATGTGTCAGCCTCCTGACGCCTACTTGTTTTCAGCAGTTAGGCAATCATATGGAACGCCGTTGCCGGTAGTGCATGTATGTAAACAGACGATATTTTCAGCGTCATCTCTTCAACAGTATTCATCTCGCTGCAGTCTAAAATCGCATTTTAACATCAAATCACGTGACATCATTTCAAACAGGCCAGCCTAAATGTTGATGGTTCTGATTAGGAAACCTTCCTTTAATGGTGAATGATCGACAAAGTGGATATGCGGCAACTATTGTTTCCCACTGGAGATCTCTCCGCGAAAGGCTGCGGACAGGTGGAACGATTTTACGACACAAGAGGGGCTCTGGCCATACAGTAGTAATTGGGCTAGGCAGATTCTAGTTCAGATTACATCGTTGCCAAAGATGACGGATCCAAGATGGCGGCCATAGATGTGACAACTTTGCACTGACATCGTGGCTCGAAGTATAAACTTTGGAAGTAAATAGGGCTACTGATGTACAGTCGTGATCAAAGTATCCGAATGATCTGAATTGCATTTCGCCTGATTCTCATGCAACCCACATAACGCAGCTGTCTAGCAGATCCTCTGATCCTTGGTACAATCGTTTGATTATTGAAAATGGTTCCAACAAGTCACCACTAGAATACACTGCTCTGTATTGTAATAACTCATGATGTAAAGAAATACCACGATACTGCAAATATCAAGGAACACCTTATCACAGATAAGACTGTCCTTAAGGCTTGTAAGCTCACATTTATTACAATAAATGATATACCTGAAATGTTACCACTCTCATTATTACGTCAGATAGGTAATGCACGTAGTAAGTTTATTGTATTCATGATTTCCTCTTCAAAGTAACATACCGTACTTATTATTTAACACAAAATGAGATTAAAAATTTAAGTTATTCATGAGCAGCTAGTTCAGAATGAGTATGAACTTCAAATGACATGACAAACCGTCTCTTTCTGCATATGGATTCAAACCCAGGTCATGTGGACTAAGCAAAGATTTAGTGACTGACAGAAACTAACAGTCATTTCTGATTAGGCATAAATAGAGTGATTTAACTTGGTTTTAGAGAATATAAGTTAGCAAATATTAACTTTAAATCGCATAACGCAAACATTTTTAACGGAAGCAAATTGCTACCCAGCATCTGTTATCACTGTTAACGAACTACGAGAGGCCTTAAATACTGCTTCTTCACAAGTAACTTACTTGAATTGCAGTGAGGTAAAGCTTTGTGTTGGACAGAGATTCGATCTCAGAACCTAATCGGATAAATATCAACGCACAATCAACTGCGACATTTCGAATTTCCTCGGCAGTAGCTCCATGTTTTAACTGAAATGACGAGATGAAACATTAATTTTTTTCCTTCCAAGGACTCCAACCCGGCACCTATCGCTGTTATATTCTAGAGAAAACGGACGTTAAATATGGGTTTGTTGCACCAGCAGCGACATGTGAGCATGTCTGAACTAGAAATAATATGAAGAAGAGTTCAGTTCTGACTGGGAATAGAGCCCCACACATATCGTTGTTGAGTACACACGAAGAGACGTCAGCTACCGAATTTTTCTCCACCTCGGAATAACATCTTGAACTTACAGTGATCTCGCAAAAAGTTGTGTGTCTCACTGGGAGTCAAAAACTTCACATATCGTTAGTGTTGACAACGAATGAAAATACATTAAAAATCAAAATTATTATCCAGCAGCAGATAGGTGTTCTCATGCTAGAGCTTGATAACCCATAATGAAACCTCTAGTGCCGGGCCAGTATTCGAACCCGTTCACGCGCAATATGCGGAGATGTTGAGGAGTATGCAGTTTTGAACAAACAACAAATTGTAGCTGAGCTGTGTTGTCACGAAGGGATCAAACTCCGCGTTAATGACGGTCTGAGTTGCAATCCCAGTTTAGCACCAAATTTATCGACATACATACGTTCAGATAAAATATGGAATAAGTGTCCTGTGAGCCTACATAGCGTTTGTTTCGTCACTAGAAGTAAATAACTAGTATAAGAAAGGTTACTGGTGATCGAGTTTCTACATGTCGCCCCTCCAGACTTTGTGGTTCAACCTAACGTCTACTTGGTAGAGAAAGAATATCATTTTTAATGTTAATTTTAGACCACAAACCCATTATATCTTCTTCACTTGGTGTAGCCAGAAGAGAATGGAATCTGTCTCTTCCTATCCTAAAATCATTGACAAAAGGTGGAATCGAACCCAGAGCATAGATATACAAACATGTGATCAGTCCAACAGACCACCAAACCATCTGCTCTGTGGCTCATTTTTCTATCGTAACGCCATTGCGCCCCACTGGTTGAGAATTCCTGGCTCCCTGTAGTAATTTGCAGCATGTTCAGTAAATGCATTTACTTGGTTGACCGAATCACCATGATCTAGCTGCCTCACCTACCCAGTGCATACATTCGACTTAATATTGTAATGACCGAAATAAAATCCCGTAACTGCCACCTACACAGAACTGCCGACAGTGTAGGATGCTTAAATTTGAATACGAAGTGTTTCTTTCCACGTGAGCTACTCTATTACGCTATCGATTTGTGGAAAACATCGTGCAATGCGAATGTGGCATTTCAAAAATAAATTTCCTATTCCTAGAAACCAAAAATTTGCTTGTCAGCGGCGGGAAGAGGAGTAACCTTTTGTCCAGCATTATAAGTTTTTGACCATTGCACTATTAGCCGAAAGTACACTCCTGGAAATGGAAAAAGAACACATTGACACCGGTGTGTCAGACCCACCATACTTGCTCCGGACACTGCGAGAGGGCTGTACAAGCAATGATCACACGCACGGCACAGCGGACACACCAGGAACCGCGGTGTTGGCCGTCGAATGGCGCTAGCTGCGCAGCATTTGTGCACCGCCGCCGTCAGTGTCAGCCAGTTTGCCGTTGCATACGGAGCTCCATCGCAGTCTTTAACACTGGTAGCATGCCGCGACAGCGTGGACGTGAACCGTATGTGCAGTTGACGGACTTTGAGCGAGGGCATATAGTGGGCATGCGGGAGGCCGGGTGGACGTACCGCCGAATTGCTCAACACGTGGGGCGTGAGGTCTCCACAGTACATCGATGTTGTCGCCAGTGGTCGGCGGAAGGTGCACGTGCCCGTCGACCTGGGACCGGACCGCAGCGACGCACGGATGCACGCCAAGACCGTAGGATCCTACGCAGTGCCGTAGGGGACCGCACCGCCACTTCCCAGCAAATTAGGGACACTGTTGCTCCTTGGGTATCGGCGAGGACCATTCGCAACCGTCTCCATGAAGCTGGGCTACGGTCCCGCACACCGTTAGGCCGTCTTCCGCTCACGCCCCAACATCGTGCAGCCCGCCTCCAGTGGTGTCGCAACAGGCGTAAATGGAGGGACGAATGGAGACGTGTCGTCTTCAGCGATGAGAGTCGCTTCTGCCTTGGTGCCAATGATGGTCGTATGCGAGTTTGGCGCCGTGCAGGTGAGCGCCACAATCAGGACTGCATACGACCGAGTCACACAGGGCTAACACCCGGCATCATGGTGTGGGGAGCGATCTCCTACACTGGCCGTAAACCTCTGGTGATCGTCGAGGGGACACTGAATAGTGCACGGTACATCCAAACCGTCATCGAACCCATCGTTCTACCATTCCTAGACCGGCAAGGGAACTTGCTGTTCCAACAAGACAATGCACGTCCGCATGTATCCCGTGCCAACCAACGTGCTCTAGAAGGTGTAAGTCAACTACCCTGGCCAGCAAGGTATCCGGATCTGTCCCCCATTGAGCATGTTTGGGACTGGATGAAGCGTCGTCTCACGCGGTCTGCACTTCCAGCACGAACGCTGGTCCAACTGAGGCGCCAGGTGGAAATGGCATGGCAAGCCGTTCCACAGGACTACATCCAGCATCTCTACGATCGTCTCCATGGGAGAATAGCAGCCTGCATTGCTGCGAAAGGTGGATATACACTGTACTAGTGCCGACATTGTGCATGCTCTGTTGCCTGTGTCTATGTGCCTGTGGTTCTGTCAGTGTGATCATGTGATGTATCTGACCCCAGGAATGTGTCAATAAAGTTTCCCCTTCCTGGGACAATGAATTCACGGTGTTCTTATTTCAATTTCCAGGAGTGTATTTTCTCGCGATCTCCTTATATATGTTTGATCCGACTGCTTGGAGCTCTTTCACAGAAGGGATCAAAACGGTACAGCCAGTGAGGCTGGAACTGGGGACCATGACAGACGCTTTTTCACAGGTCAGCACCTTACCACATCCCTGCCGAAGAAGTACGTGTCTTAGCTTCCTCTTACGAGATCAATAGTGCCTATAACTCGTAAACCGCTCTTTAAAGGACGAGAGTAGTTGCGATTTCCACGTGCAACGACTTTCCTGGGCTGAAAACCGTAAATTTACAACCTTTCGTTTCACCTCAAGCGATAATAACTCAGTTTATTAAATGGAAATTACAGGTAAAATAAAGTGAACTTCGAGGCTTAATTCCGTGCACACCAGGAAGTAACTCGTTAATCACAGAGTTGCCAAACATACGTTGCCTTGTTGCCAAATCTCAGTTACAGTACCAGCAGGAAGAAGACGAACCGATGTGTTCGTCAGCGGGCTGGGAAGTGACCATAGCTGGTGTCACCAAGTCGCGGCTGCTACGGCCTGGAATACGTAATGCGTCTGATTCGCATTTCTGTAACTACGTTTAGGGACTGGAGCGTAGTTACTAACCATACTCAGAACTGACTGCAAACTAAGCATCATAAATCAGTATCTCTCATAGTTGTTCGTATATTTCCTTCGTAAGTGTACTGAAAACTAAGAAACTCATTCACAGACGTTTTCGTGCCTCGCCGACAGTCGAGCACACCAAACAAATAAAAATAAAAAACAATATGTGCGTGTGTGATAGAGAGAGAGATAAAAATCAAAATGAATGAGAGAGAGAGAGAGTAAAAAATTGTTGTAAAGAAATTGAATCATGGTAAGTAAAGAAATCTTTCATTAAAATGACACGTTCCACATCATTACGAAATATCATATTGATGACCAGTCATGAAGAGACACGAATTACCGATTTTTTTGCCAATACCGGTAACCAAATCTAAACTAGAAAATAAAAGACAATTTTTGTAATATACCGGGACTTCGTCCCTGTTAACTAACCACAAAAGATGTCTGATATACCTCTATTTTGAAGTGACAAAGTGTGCATGCATTTAAAGATGAAGTGCATGATGTGAAGCTCTGTGACGGGGATACGAACCCAACACGTAATCAGATTGTTAACTAAGTAAAATCAAATGTTACGTATCTGTTTTTCTAACCAGTTGCTAGGTGTTTGAATCTAAAATAATGGTACACACTTTTGTGCCTGAGCGACAATCGAACTGCACACCTACCGTGCATCCACCAATATAGCTTACATATCACTTGCTTACTCACTAACGGTAGGATGTGTGCGTGTCTGACCAGAAATAACGACACCTATTGCGATTGTTAGCGACACATGCACAGACATTAAAAATGCACGTCAATTTTCACTAGCAGGCCGGTGTGCACGTGATAGGGCTTGGATTGAAATTATGAATATTTTTGTATTGAATCAGGATTCGGACCCACATACTTACCTTTGGAGGAGATCTAGAGAAGACTGCAGTCTTGGAACGAAATGATTGAACTATACTGTTCCGAGAGATTCAGATCCTCGAAAGAGGAGATACGAATTCGAATCACAGTCCAGCACCAAATTTTTCAACGCCTCTAGTTCAATCAAGTACAAGTAAAATAAGAGCCCTCTTCCTTTAAATGTCCATCGGTTCATCAAATAAAATAAAATTTTCTAATATAAGTAAGTTTACTGGCGACTGTATTTCTGTTTACCATGACTTCCGCTATGTCAGTTCCCAACGTGAACCGGCTGTGCCCAGTTTGGAATGAAGGAACGTAATGTTTGATGCGGATTCTGGATTATAAAGTCTTGAGGTTACCAGAGGTAAAGTAAATCTGTTTGTTCCACTTAAAAGTAAATACCTGAACCCATGCATTGCACCTGTGATAGTTCGTTCCACCAGACCATTGTGGCCACATTTCCTAGCCCCAGGAGTGTGCTGTAACGGATGATGTGCTTAGCTTACAAAACTAGTCACGGTGGAAAAAAACGAGAGTCTATTAAATGGTTAAGTAGAAGCAAGCTTCTAACACGAAGATTATGCTATTCCCATGTTAGCAGGATGTAAAGACTTTTCTAGGCATCATAGGCTCGACGTGAAGCCATTCTTAAATTTTCACAAATTCAGCAAATTTCTTAGTTCGAGAATATCCACTGGGAAGTGTGAAGTTAGCAGACAATTCGATTATTACCGTTATTATTTCTATTATTTTCCTCATACCGCTGCTGGAACACTGTACTTGAAGATCAGTTGATGCGTTTTGGTCACTATAGAAGTAGTTTCGCAAGAACAGGTACTTTCCCTGTCTACGGAATCATTTTCATGTTAATATCAAACATCAGCAATTAATTGTAGATTACATTAAAACTAAAGTAGTTGATGAAGACGTTATTTCATAACAAAACGCGCTGCTTTCTTCATTTCCTTGCGCCTAGAAATGGCTATCGAGTACTGCCAAGCCAAAAGGCAAGAGATCTTACTGCCTGCCGATATACGTCGCTGTCGGTTCTTCCATATGATTTGGTCGAAGTGACCTGTTTCATGTTGCGTATGACAGAGAATGTTTTAGAAAAACAATTGTTTTCCGTTACAATAAACAGAAAGATTTTCATTCTAAGCTATCCAAGTTCAAAATTTTCGAAATATTAGTTCAAATTTAATATTCGCTTCTATAATGTAGGAAAGTATTTCACAGTTGCAAAACTCGCATCCGACTCATTGACCTTATACTTAGTCGCTGATCATAAATTCTAGCTCAGAGTGACACCAGATTAAGTAACCTAATGTAGCGAAGACTGTTTACAAGTGCTCTTTCTCACCGGAAAATACGCAGTTCATTCATTTGCTTCCTCACGTACACTGTAACAGTAATTTCTGTGTGTATGCTATGCATACACATTGTAGAATTTAGTGGTGCTCTCTCTTCCACTTCTGTATACAATTTGACTGACCTAAACGTGCCCTTTATCGTTACAGGCCCTGGGCAGTGCTACATCATACCGACAACAGTAATGTGCTTATACTGACAACCAGACTGTTCGTTTTACCTGATTTTGTAATAAATAAAACAACATGACTTCCCCTTTTTCCTTCTGTGAATTTTGTCAGTAAGATATTTGCTTTCCAGCCAGCGAAACGCGGCAGAGTACGGCCGGTAAACGATTCACAAACCACGATTTAGTGGCGTTAAGACGATTTATTTAAACATCACAAGACTGCACATAGATGCAATCGACTTCGAAGTGCAAAGTTTTTGTTATCTTACTTTTGTGACAGATGGGCATAAGTGACTTCCAAAGACTTTTTGTCGTACAGAAATTATCTTTTGTCACACAGTAACAAGGTAAGTGTTTTATTAGTATATGATTTGTAGGTAACTGTAATCCTGATGGAAGATTGTACACCTGAATGTTTTACACAACTGGTAGGAGAAAACGCTGCATATAAACCAAACACCGCACCTCCTCTCTTTATACTCCATTTGAGACGAGCACGGGATTCTCCTAGCATACCGCTACACCTGAGAATTGGCAACATCGTTACAAACATTAGACAACACTGTGACAGTGCAATCGCTTCCACCTATGGTAGTGAATTGACTCGATAAATTCATTTGATATTGCCTTTTCATTTGATTGACTTGTGCTATATAATCCTTATGTAAACTAAGACAGTGAAACAGAAAATTAAATTTTTTGGCTAAAGAAATGCTTTTCCTCACATAAGTGACAACTTTTATTATCTTTCACGATGCGTCATGAGGCCCTGTGGTACCGCCCGTGTTTCGGGTCATAACGGCTCAATCAGTCGTCAGTTCTAACTGTGGCAGGGGCCTTCGTGTGCGAGCATCTTTTTCTGATATATTTTATGGAGCTGCGAATTTCCAGCAAAAATTTTGTATCGAAATCGGAAGAAAACCCTTACACATCAAATCCTCTTGGTAGTCCTCTTGGTAGCTCCACTCAGTAAAGTTGTGTTAATGGTCACAGATCTCGGTTTTCTGACTGCCAAGCTGCTTTGCAATACCAGCGTCTCTGAAGAAATTCGAATCGACCATCAGCGATACGAATTTCAATATTGTTCTTCACTTAAGACTCACATGCCAGCGTGATAAGTATGAAGAAAATGAACCTCCTGATTACTATAGGGCCTCTGTGCTAAGTTTCCACAGTAGCAACTAGGAACTCGCTGCAGACATTTGCTAACAGCGGCTCTAGCAACTTACTTTTTATCTGGGTAGGTAGCCTCAAATACGGGCAATTTTGTCGCCTTAAATCCAATTTAACCAAGATAACCCTGACGTCCTTCTGGCTACACCAAGTGAAGAAGATATAATGGGTTTGTAGTCTGAAATTAACATTGAAAATGATATTCTTTCTCTACCAAGTAGACGTTAGGTTGAACTACAATAAAGTCTGGAGTGGCAACGTGTAGAAACTCGATCACCAGTAATCTTTCTTATACTAGTTATTTATTTCTAGTGACGAAACAAACGCTATGTAGGCTCACAGGACACTTATTCCATATTTTATCTGAACGTATGTATGTCGATAAATTTGGTGCTAAACTGGGATTGCAACTCAGACCGTCATTAACGCGGAGTTTGATATCTTCCTGACAACACAGCTCAGTTACAATTTGTTGTTTGTTCAAAACTGCATACTCCTCAACATCTCCGCATATTGCGCGTGAACGGGTTCGAATACTGGCCCGGCACTAGAGGTTTCATTATGGGTTATCAAGCTCTAGCATGAGAACACCTATCTGCTGCTGGATAATAATTTTGATTTTTAATGTATTTTCATTCGTTGTCAACACTAACGATATGTGAAGTTTTTGACTCCCAGTGAGACACAGATCTTTTTGCGAGATCACTGTAAGTTCAAGATGTTATTCCGAGGTGGAGAAAAATTCGGTAGCTGACATCTCTTTGTGTGTACTCAACAACGATATGTGTGGGGCTCTATTCCCAGTCAGCACTGAACTCTTCGTCATATTATTTCTAGTTCAAACATGCCCACATGTCGCTACTGGTGCAACAAACCCATATTTAACGTTCGTTTTCTCTAGAGTAAAACAGCGATAGGTGCTGGATTCGAGTCCTGGGAAGGAAAAAATTAATGTTTCGCCTTGTCATTTCAGTTAAAACGTCTAGCTACTGCCGAAAAAATGCGATATGTCACAGTTGATTGTCCTTCGATAACAATCCGATTAGGTTCTGGGTTCTAATCCCTGTCCAACACAAAGCTTTACCTCACGGAATTTCAAATAAGTTACTTGTTAAGATGCAATATCTAACATCTCTCGTAGTTCGTTAACAGGAACAATAGCTGCTGGGGAGGAATTTGCGTCCGTTAAAAATGCTTGTGTTATGCGATTTAAAGGTGATATCTGCTAACTTATACTGTCTAAAATCGAGTTAAATCACTCTCTGTATGCCCAATCAGGAATGACTCTTAGTTTCCCTCAGCCACTGAATCTTTGCTTAGTCCACATGACCTGGGTTTGAATCCATATGCAGAACGAGATGGGTTGTCGTGTCATTTGAAGTTCATACTCATTCTCAACTAGCTGCTCATGAATAACTTAAATTTTTAACCTCATTTTGTGTTAAATAATAAGTACGGTATGTTACTTTGAAGATGAAATCATGAATACAATAAACTTACTACGTGCATTACCTATCTGACGTAATAATGAGAGTGGTAACATTTCAGGTATGTCATTTATTGTAATAAATGTGAGCTTACAAGCCTTACGGACAGTCTTATCTGTGATAAGGAGTTCCTTGATATTTGTAGTATCGTGGTATTTCTTTACATCTTGAGTTATTACTATACAGAGCAGTGTTTTCTAGTGGTGACTTGTTGGAACCATTTTCAATAGTCCAAGGATTGTAGCAAGGAGCGATTAGAGGACCTGCTAGACAGCTGCGTTATGTGGGTTTCATGAGAATCAGGCGAAATGCAATTCAGGTCGTTCGGATACTTTTGAGCATGACTGTACCTACTCCAACCCTCCTCCAGTTTTATGATGTCGACCACACTATATGCCCATCTAAACCCTGAAAACGGTGGGAAATAGGCAGTCTGTGCTGAGACACACGTGAGGAAGGATGTAAGGTATTTATTTACTTATTTTGGCACGAACTGAGTTCTTGGAGGTGTTATCTCGCTGGTGTACCGTCCACCCCACTCCGGTGCTCTGTCCCTTTCTCTTACCCTTCATCCCCACTTTTTCACTTTTTCCGATTGCGCATGTGTACGGTCACCTCTATGCTTGACAAAGAAGTGCTGTAGTCCACAATACCGACATCAAAGGGTGATCTAAAGTATCCCACAGCCATCTCTCAACTTTCTGCCAATCATCCGGCCACCTCCCCCCCTCTTACCCCATTTCCCATTATTCGAAATGACCGCCACTTTCTACAGATGAACAAATTACGAGAATTGGTGAAGTTTACTGGGAAACTATTTCTGTACGCATAAAAAAGGCACAGCAGTCACATTGTATTAACAGTAAAGCTCTGCAAAAGTGGTCTACAGATCATGACATATATGGAACCTACTGCCAAAAACACTTAGTAGATTACACAACTCTGCTACTGTCGAGGAAAGCTCGAATGTTTCGGCGTGAAAACGATCTCCAACCAGGCTATATCACTACAGATGATTGTACCACCATGCAATATAGCTACATCGCTACAACAAACACACTTCATATCATGCACCATACAAAATCTTCATATCCACATTCTGCATATAACTATCGACTACCAGATACTCCTACAGTCATCGCGAAGACACACATATCCCCAAAACAGATGCACTAGCAGTGTGCACAGTATAGAGGTGTAGAGCTAGGTATTCCTCACGAGGTCAGTCAGTCATCCACTTCGGGCAGTGGTAACGAGGCAACTGCCCCCCACATGCGCTGGCCTTATGTATGATAGGGGTGCCCTCTGGAGACAGCGGCCACTCTCAGAACTAGTGTACAAAGGCTGGGCCGGTTCCTCTAGCATAAAGGTGTTTGGTACCAGTGCTGTTTGCAGCTGGGTCTACTAGCTGCCATGGTTTCTACAATGTGTTGCGACTATCTCCAGGCTCTAGGATTACAATAATGCTTACATTCTGAGCTCTGTCGTTGAGATATGATTTGTCAACCGAAAATTAATTTACCGATCTCGGTTGCGATATCCGATATTACATGCCAAAAAACAATACTATTTGTGACATTTTTATGCTGAAATAATCGAGTATCACATGAAAATTTCCAGAATTTCGTGTATTTTTACATAGTTTGCTGGAATATCATACTATTTACGCGATTATTCTCGATATCAACCGTATGACAAGATATTACCGATCGCTGCACAGTATAATTCTGAAAATAAAGAGAGCCGAAAAATTCACATAGTCATAACATGGAACGTGCTGCAAACCATTGAGCAACTGGAAACTTATCTCGACTGCGAGGATTTTTACGTGAAAACAAGAAAAGAGGGGAAACTTATAGGTACACTCATATTTTTAATGAATACTTACGTCAGTGATATAACAGATTCCGTATCACCCTTGTACTTCAGAATGTCACAAAGGTTTTAATGCTCATTATGTCTAGAGAACCAGGAAATGTCTCTTCAACCGATGTTTCGCCACTTGGATGCCGATAACACATCATATTCGATATTCTCTCTACCAAATAAAGATGAGAAATATGTAGAATGCTGCTGGTCCCGGCGGAGGTTCGAATCCTCCCTCGGGCATAGGTGTGTTTGTTTGTCCTTAGGATAATTTACGTTAAGTAGTGTGTAAGCTTACGGACTGATGACCTTAGCAGTTAAGTTCCAAAAGATTTCACACACATTTAACCATTTTTGTGTAGAATGGCAATATATCATACCACACAGTCAAGCCAGAGGCTAATGGAAAATTTGGACCTGCCGGACCGACAACATACGAAGAGAGATACGATTTGACTCACTACAGCCTGATGTCACCGATCAAACCACCTCACAGAAGAATAAGATGTTTCTGCTTCCGGTCTGCAGAAATCAGTCACAGATTGACTTCAGACTCAAGAATAGGACGCTTTCTGCAAGCTGCTAAACGTATTTCTCAAAACTTCTGACCCACCTGTAACAATAGCAAAGTACCTGACTATTCGACAGATGAAGAACTGAACGGTCAACAGCGGTGTTCTGGTGTGCTTTCAAACGTTCTGGATGTGCCAGAACTGTCTGAAAGTGTTCCTCGGCTAAGTACAATCAGGCTCGTGTAAGAATGACATTAGGCCAGGCAAAACTACTCATTTATGCTCCTCACTGCTAATACCTCCATTCCTGGCCCGGACCTATACCTGCCGGAAACTTTTAGCACTGAAACATGGTCTCATGTTCGTATTCCCGTTCGTTAGATTTAGTATTGTATGTTAAACGAGTGTTATTTCGTGTTAAGCTATCACGTGAGAGGTGTTCACGACACCACTTTCGAAAAAATTGATGGGAACTCTGCATTTCTGTATAAGATAGGGCTAGTCCACATTAATTTGACTATGAATGTCACTCAAAAACCGTTCCTAAACGCACTTAGAGATCGTGAGCGAAGATTGCACAGTGAACCTGGCACAAGTCTACGGCAGTGACTGATGTGTGTGGCCTGAACTGCCAGGAAAGTGGCGCCCGCAGCTGGCTAACTGACAGGGATGTACGGTGTGTGAGGTCGCAGTTAAACGGTCCCCAATACGAGGTATGAAAAACCTCGTCACATATCGCAATTCTCATGATAAAAGTCTAGGAGAACGCCGTTCATATATTCCACGAAACATTCTCCAGCCCTAATTTTCTAAACAATGCTCTGATGACTTCGTCCTATTCTACCGCCCAGGCGGTTCCACAGAGTTAGTTCACAAAACATACTTCGAAAACCTCACCCATTATGGAAAGCTCTAAATTTACGGATCTTGTAACTGGATTGGCAAAGAATCTTGGTGCTTGAAATACACAGATCACAGTGCCACAATTCCGTAAAATGCATCACGAATATCTGAAACAACCACCGCTCTAAATTCAGATCATTATACGCTCTGCTAATACCTGAAAAAAAACTGACAAAAAATCAGAAAAAAATAATCACGAAAAGTCACTTCAATAAAACTTTTTAGCCAGAACTAAGTAAGTTCCAAATGCAATCCCTTCCCAGAAGTACATCCCCACCTCGTATACGTAGCGACTGAGTAAACACATGGTTTCACAACATTATGTCATAATCTATATATTTCCCTTAAGTATTGTCTCATTGCCTAAAAGAAAAAAAATCTGTTCTTACCAGTTTAAAATCTTGCACAACATGCATCACAGAAATAGAATATTAAACCTATTTTTCACTCGTGATGGTCACGTATGAAGTCTCTTAAGGTACAAGTAGCAGCCCATAGCAGTTGCAAAAATCAAGCTAATACTATGCATTACTTTATCAATTCAGTATATAGGTGATTTTATTGCCATGGCTATCTCTTCCTGCGTAGGTTGGAGGTCAGAACCACTTGTTTATGTCCCGAAACTTTTAACATTACTGGATCTTAACAAGCAATTCTTACTCCTTAATTCTTACATCCCTTCATGCACTCTGAAATACGTATCGGTATTTAGCTCAAATATCAACACATAGTGAAAAGACGATCTTTGCCGAACATTACGACGCCTATCTCCATCGCTTATAACAGCGCACAACAGTAAATGATAATGTGGTTGAGAAATGTGTGTTATTTCGTAACATCCACTAAGGTGAAAGGTTGGGAATGCACCAGAATGTAAACATTCTCGATGGAAAAGGGGATATGTTCGTCAAGTTTTGTCAAATAGTAATAGTGTTCGTGCATACGAAATTTCTGTTAGATTTGCCAAAAACACGCACGCACCCACGCACACACACACACACACACACACACACACACACAAGGATATTTTTGTGTTGGGGACAGGTGTTGTAGAAAATGCTAGGTATGTAAGAGAGAAAGAGACAGATGGTGACAGACAAACTGCTTTCTTCAAAAACACAAAAATATTCATTTAATATATTTTGATGATTTCGCGCATAATATCAGCACTCTGCTAAATACCTCTTCGGTAGCTCGTCCATCTGTGCTGTGGCGAGGGCGATTCTGGACTATAGAGTATGTAGGATCTGTAAAGTAATGAAATTAGCATATGTGTGTGTGTGTGTGTGTTTGTGTGCGTATCTGTTCGTATGTGTGATATACTCAACATGTTTTGTAATGAATTCCTTCACGAATTCGAATTTTTTGGTCTGAGTATTTGTAAACACCACAGATACCAGTTCATAACTAGTCAGACAGTATTACATTTACCGAAGATCTAACATGCATTGATCGGTTATCGTAACTGCCATTAACTAACCAATACTACAAGTGCAGTATAAGAGACGGGTACAAAGACTCAGAATACATCGTCTGAGTGAAACAGCACAAATTCTAACGAGAAAAGAGATACAAGGAATTTGAAACAAGGCGTCCAATGTTTAACGTAGATGAGAGTACCTTGGATATTTCTCTAGTAAGCACAACACAATGGGTAAGGTTCTCGATATACATAAGAGACTTATAAAATTCATCCAACAGCGATGAATCTTTTTTTCCTTGACATTGTTCTTTTCAACTGTAAAGGTGTATCTCCGGGCGCAAGTGAACTAATGTAAATCCTGCATTCCTTTGGGAATCAAGCATTGTCGACGGAAATGGAAATGGCTATGACATATAACATAATTTAAATTTCTGGGCAGAAAGCTATGTAGGGAATCGATAAAAGTCCTTTTCTTTAGGAAAAAAATCATTGTTCTAATTTAAGTAACCAAACTTATTTAGACACATCCAGCAAACCTTAACGAACCATAGCTGTAAATAAGCTCAGCAGAGGAGTGACAGCAGCGAAGATAACTATAAACATGTTGCTGTATGTATGGTGGCAATGCCATTGGAGAGAGCAAGGTAAGAAAATAGTTTCCCCGTTTTTGACAATAATGAATCGCCGGATTTTGATGAAGATCATTTGATACATTAACATACATCATATACGTCAGGATACTCGAGTACTAACACATGTAACGAACTGTGATCACCCATTATTGTGCAACATTTGAATGCATTGGGGGCTTCAGCATTGGATGTATGATTGAAGTGAGGACAAAGTCAAAATCACAGAGTGAGCACTTAGTTTATTGGTACCTTACTTCCCGCTGGCCAACAATAGGCTCGTGAAATAAGCAACCACATCCATCCTGTATCGTTACTGGCGACAAGAAACGGTGTCTTTTTGCTAACATAGGGGAATAAGAATATAGTCAGTGAGTCCAAATGAAGCAGCAGCTCCCAGTAAAAAGACCTGCCCACATCCGTAATGTTATGTATCTCACTCAACAGCGATAGTGTGGTGTACTATGAATTTCTTCCATGAGATGTAATCGTCACAGCTGATATTTATTGTCAAAGCTGAGGCAAGCCAAGGACGCAGTTCAAGAACAACGACTAGAAAGACAGTGTAAAGCGGTGTTACTCCACTATAACACCCACCCACTAACTTTACCTAGCATATATGTTCATAACGACACAGACATGAAAACGACATCACAGGCGTTTTATGCATGAATAATACAGCGAGACATTATTGTTGAGTGAGCTGCGGGTTAATCATGCAAAAACATCCACCATCAGGAACCTAACTTTGTAGACTTAAACTTGTAGAGATTCAGCACAAGCCCGCAATATCGTGACGGTGAATTAAAACTATAGAGGTGTACGGTTCAACACAATGAAGAGTGACAGAGTTCAGCCCAGGGCACCACACATATCCCACTCATAGAGATGTTAAAATAATAGTAGTTCTTACAAGACAGAAGCAGATACAGCTTGATGCATGAACCTTACTTTGATCGGTATGGCGAGCGGAGGTACCATGCCCCACAACCCAGGAACAACCAGAAACTGTCAAATGTATAAAAACCTTTGATGGCTTTGGATGAGTTCTTTTAATCCTGTGAATGCCTCATATTAGAGACAGGAAAGGAGATGTGAAATTAGGAACAATCCAGAGTGCATTTCATCTGAACCCGAATACGTGCTTTGGCGATATGTACATCCCTTTAAAGGCTAATTATCCGTCATACAGAAGTAGACTGAGACACCCGTGTCAGGTGGTTGTTGATTGAATGTTCGAACTCAAGCGATGTGTTAAAGGAGAAGCTCTTTTTAATGTATACAGATAGCTGTGCTTCATCTGCCTATGGTAGAAGAAATTGTTGAAAGTTATGCCGTAGAACGGTAGAAGGTGCTTTGATGAGAGCATCCACCCAAGTTTACAGAATGATAGTTGCTTATTCATGCTGCGTCTGAGACCACCTTACATACTACATACTGAAGTATTTAATTCTTGGTCATGAGGCGATATCGAGGTACATATTTGTTTCTGTATGCTGTAATTTAGTAAAGTCCTTTTTTTAAAAAAAAAATGCTCCTTTGATTACTTTGAATGAATGTGTGAACTGTGGAATGGTTACTCAACTCGAATTATCGTGTGGCGTGTTGTAACTGCAAGTGGTGTGTTTACTCCGTGTTATTCTTAGCAAAACTTTTATATGAACGGTTTGTGCAATGCAACTCAATAAAGAAGTACAATTACTGCAAAATACTTCCAGCACCTTAGGCACTGAATCCTCTGGCCGTGTTCAAAAGTGATAACTTTGGTCCTTGTGCACAAAACAATAAATTAAATTGTCTTGCCTGTAAAGTAGCAATGGTGGAACGCGATATATTCTGGTCTCTCATAAAAAGAGTAAAATATGCTAGCTACAGACTCAGCAGTATGCAGTGCTGGTCATAATACTTTGGAATGCACTTGAAATTCTTTTGGCTGATAAATGAAAACATTTTCTTTGAAAAACATATGACCTGGACAGGGAGGCCGTACAGATTGTTGTGAATTACCAACAATGAGTTTCTTTTAGCAAAATTGTATTGCAAGTTACGTCTGTCTTTCCAAAAACAATTGAAGTTATATTGATCAGAAAAATACATCATATTTACAAACTGATCTGTAAAATGATATTTAAACAGCAAATAATATCTAACCTCACTAAACCAGCATAAAAGAAAATCATCAAAACTAAACCAGCATAAAAGTAAATCATCAAAGTACATATAGCTCTATTAACAAACCTCAGTAACGTTACAAAAGTAAAATATCTAACTAGGCTTCTTATCAGTCAATTTACGTACGTTCTAGGTTTACTGAAAAATTAAATTATCAGCCAACACATCTATACTAACGCGCTGGCAAAACTAAAGTCATAATTATTTAACACCTTTACCTTGCTTGTGAGGAGACTTTTGCTTCCATGTTATCGCAATTACTGAATTAATCTAACACTTAGCGGCTTCACAGGGCACACCACAAAAACTGCATACTCCATCGTCGTTCACTCACAGGCGGCTACCTAGAACTATGCACTCAGCGCTCTCTTACTCCAACAATAAGTCTCAGACCAGAAGCAGTATCTTTGGCTCTTCGCTTGTGTAACGTTAGCGACCTGCATTATAAAACTTATGTGAGATTTAAGTCATTTATAGTACACAAGTTTCATTTTAGTTTACATTAATATTATTGTATTCGAGTGCCACGTACAGTGTGCCCCAATAAACTCTTTTCAATTCATAGAAATTAAGTTGCTGGGGTGGTGTTATTTACAATACACTGATATTGTGTCGGAGATATTCGACTTCAACCTGTTCGACAGATCATTGTCTTTCAATGTATGCAAGAGAAAACTATCTGCATACAGCGAACAATGAGTAAACAACAATTCAGTAGCTAAGTTACACTCCCTCAATACACAAAGAATTCAGATCACACTTATAGGCTACTCCATGTTAACCCTTACACATAAGATCGACTTCCTAACCTACCAACTAGCTTACAGACAGTTAATATTTATCCCATCTGAAATGCTGAAAAGGAATGAGCTCACTTGTAAAAAAAACCTTCATTAAATCATCACACCTTAAAAAATCTGTCAACCATCAGTGAATGAACAAATCTCTAAGACCATAGGAGGTGCTCTTGAAATATGATCCCGCTCCATCGATTGCTTGTAAATAGGGAAGTCAGACAACCAACTGCATCATACTCCCACGCTACCCTTTTCAGGGAGGTGACGTATCAACGAATGTAGGTTGATTCTTACAAAGAAGAAGACAGCAACCAGCCACTATTATTACTGCTATTTATTTAAGCAAATAGCGCCGAACCGGTTTCCAGCTGACAAGTTCATCATCAGACGGCTGTTCACAAGATTTGCGAGACACACTTTACCTTAATCGTCAATTTTCGAATTTTATTCTTCCACTGTGGCAAAATATTCTTGGTGTGTTAGTACCCTACGGTAGAAAACAGTGTTTGAAGCGCCCTATGTGAACATAAGTAACATCCAAACAATGAAATACAAACAAGTATGTGAGGTTAAGTGGTTATGGTACTTACATCGAAAATTTTGATGCGAAGTTTCAGGATTTTATATTTCAAATATTCCAAAATATATGCAGCACTTATATGATTTGAGCATCAGCATATTGCTAAAAGCACCACACACACACACATACACACACACACCATGAAGTATTTTCCACATGCGAAGTTCAACTGAGGGGTGGGAGGCGGTGGAAAGTGGGGAAGGGGGTGGTTTCGAGCTCAATCTAGTGGTGGTATTGTGGACTGGGGCAGTCCATCTTCAAACTTTGAGGTGAACAACCACACATACGATCGTAAAAATTCGGATTGTGGGCAGAAGAGTGTCCAGGACAACCAACGAGCAGTATCCCACCAAAATAAATAAACCATTTAAATCTTTCCTCTCCTGCAGATCAGCACAGACTGATCGTTTCCCGCCATTTCCCGAGGTTTATCTGGTGGTTGGGGGTGGGTGACACCATAGGAATGGGGCCAGAGGCTAGGAGGAGATACTCCAAGTGCTCTATTCCCTTCAAAATTTAACTTCATGCCATGATGTCAGTGTAGTATTGCCACATCCATGGCCACAAACTTGTTTAAATTTGGCAACAATGCCAACTGCACCAGAAACTGAATAGTCCCAATACTTTTGAAACCTTCCCGTCTCCTCTATACCTCTTTTGTTATTACGCAATAACCGCCTCCTCTATACATCTTTTGTTAATGATAACCTTCCCTTTTACAATAACCTATGTAACCTTTCCTTAGGATTTTTATCTCTTGCTTAATAATAAGAAATATAATCTTCCCTTTGAAATTTATTCTCTTTTCCAATCTTCGCATACAAATTTAAATGCTGCTTACTAAAAGTGATTTTATGATTATTTTGACGAAACATAGAAGGTGTTGTCCTAGTGGCCCTCAATCGTTATCTGCAATAACCAAAAACTGTTCCTTACCTTTTTTTTTGGCTGTTACTGGATCGCCATCTGACTGCTACATCGAACTGAGACATGAATATACTTACTCTGTTTTACTATACTCTGTTAGCTGCTGGTGGGCTTTCATAATAAGTGGCTGTATTTATTACCAAAGCTGACGTTATTATTTAATAGCAAAGCTGACGTTATTCTTTAATTAATTTGACTAGAGTTACGTAATTCATGGTTAAACTTTTTCTTGACAACAATAAAATTTTGCAAAGTTTTACGTTGATGGTTTTTGGGATGGATCATAATCAGAAATGCAATATTGCTGGCAAAAGTTAATTATATTCTGAAAGAAATGATTTTACAAACGTTCAGATGGAACTTACTTTTAACAATAATCTTACAACTAGCAATGCGCAAACCTACCTTCAGTAGTCTTGAGTTTCTCAAAGAAAATTAATTCAATAATATTAGTTCCTCTTATTATAATAGTTAGTTGATGTCTCTGTACATCCGTTTATAATCTCTTGTAAATCATAGGTAGTGGCTGGCAGGCACACCGTTCCTCTCAGCCTCTCGCTTCAGACCTGCTACCGACTCGCTTCACTTTTCGCTTACAACTGACTTCCTACGAACGCTAAAGTGCGGTCTCTCCTGCCAACAATGATTTCTGGTGCAGACAGTCCCTGCTACCATTACAAAATGTATCAACGCGCGGTGTTTCCCGCTCTTTCGTTAAAATGTATCCATACGCGCTCTCTCCCGCCCTTTTTAAAATTATATCCGTTTGCGGTCTCTCTTGTCAACAATACTTTGGTGCAGACATTCCCTGCTACCACAGTTGTTTCCAACATGACAAGTATTGATTATTCCTACTTAATCCTATTAATAAAATATAAACATCTTTCATTAATTGTGATTTGACAATAAACAATAGAAATATACACGTCTTACACTTTCACCTTCATGACAAGTGGACCTTGGGACAGCTGAAGGCTTTCTGCTGTAGGAAAACATGCCTTTTCACAAAGGCAGCGCCTTCAGGAGAAAAATTAGAAGTGTGCTATTTTCCTGCATGTGCTCAACCACCCCACAGACATTCAAGATCTCTGAAGTGTTTGAGCTTGTTAGAGACACGCCGAAAATCGTTGGACTGGCGCCGAAGGAAAGCTCTTCACTGAATGCGACACACTAAACATATTTAAACGACACGAGGAAGCGAGAGTCCACAACAGCTGGCGGTAAACAAAAGATCTTATGTTTCTGAGACAGTCAAGAGGAAAGTTTCGACCCTGAAACGAGGACTGAAGAGGAAGAGAACTGCTTGGGAGGACACGACTACTGGCTAGCACTGACAACGGGATGGGCAAAATGCAACTGGCCCGCGAAATATTTACAATACGACTGGCGTAAAATTCATCCTCATTAATAAAATCCCAGAAGATGCCGTAAATGGCCACCGTTGACGTCGATGCGGGGCTGAGCTTGATTTATCAAACTGTAAGATACACATAGCAGCTCTGCCTGAGGGATAACTGGGTAGTAGATGTAACGCTTTCACTGTTGTGCTGTTGCTCTTCCATTGTAGGAAGATTATCATAGTACAACTGATTCTGCAATTTGCTCCACAGGTCAAATTCAGGGAGATGAGACGATCGAGGTGGCCAGGAAATTTTACTTCATCTGCTGACAGTCCTTGCCTCACTGGACAATGTGCATTTGTCACAAAGTAGTCAGGTTACTGTGTGCTGCTGCACTTTCCTGCTGAAAACATCGACACAGTCCTACATCTTCAGTTAGTTGATCCACACATACTGTATTTTCGATTGCATATAAAGGCACATGCTCTGTGAGTCAAACACCTTGAGCTAGGCATCAACAAATGAAGTGAGAAGTTTAGGATTCAAAAGTCTGAGTCCATATCACTCAGAAACCCCCAGTAGAAATCAACAAGCCAAAGTTAATTTAGTTGCCTTAACAAATGCGCAACGGTAAAGTCGTAAGCATGCAGATGAAGGTTTCAACACGGCGACCTCTTAATTCTCATTTACGTAGACAGCCGACGTTGAGGTCTTGTCTATCTTTGTCGGACTTCACTCGAGAAATCTTTTGCGATGTTGGAACTCTTCTCGGATAGTTATTTGGTGTTGCATTCAGCTGGTCACAAACTTCAGCCACTCCTCTCATTCTCTCAAACGTAATGACACAGTGAAATAATCGGGATAGAGCTTGCGGGGAATGATCACGCATATACGTGTGAGAGCAAGCGACTGGTGCAAATAAATCACGATTTAATGCATTTTCTGTTGAAAAGATCTCCCCTTCATTAACGAGGGTTAATTTTGCGACAGTTATATAAATATTTTTTGGGTCAGTTTTAGTTTGCTCGCCCTGTGTGTCGACCCCCAGTGATAGAGCGAGACGACAAAAGCTCAGTGCCTTCAAAGCACGAGAGGGGGAAGACGGACTTTGTCTCGTATCACATCGTATTAGACACTACGTGCTGTTCGAAATCCAAGCTTATTTCAGTCTATTCCATACTTTAATACTCCCCTTTCCCATCTATGGTGGATTTCATTCCTGCCTGACGCCCATTTTCACAAACATTCTATATTTTCTCCGTGACCGATGCCTTTCTTACTACTATGACAATGATGCTGTTTTTGCACTCTGATTCTAGTACTGATTCGAGTTTTTACTTGGCTGCCAATGATTCATTCCCATGAGTATTCTCGTTCTGTCCAGCTTCGATGACTCTGGTGCTGATCTGATATTTCACTCTATGCGTAATTACACTCCATACACTCTATGCTACTTTCAGGTCCTGTCTTGTCTCATTTCTGCTTCGAGTACCACATTAAATATCTCAGATAAAGTTCTATTTTGATGTGATATGACATTAAACAGCCAAACCCTTTCATTTTGCCGCATCAGTATAGTCAAAGCGCCTGAGATTCAACACGCCTTGCGTATTTTCACTCACTTTAATAAAATGGTCGCATCTGGTTCAGTCCAGTCAAAGCGTCTTGAGGTCCAACAGTGCTTACGTATTTTCATCTATTTTAATATAGATGGCGATCAAGCCAAGTCTGCAGCAAAATGAGTATTCGAGCGGAACGAATGTTGCCTAACACTGTTACCATAAAAAATGTGTTCCGAGAAAATTACTTCTAGTGAGTATAATTCCGTAACTAAAGTCAAAATATCAGTTTCTGAACCTGCCTGCGTGAGCGGCATGTTTGACAAAGGAAATCTACACAGCGTTTCCCAGGAACATTTTTGGAGAATTATTGCTTTCTTATTTATATAAAATCGCCATTCTTTTCTAGATTTGTTTTGCAGTAAACCTGAGTACCAGATGAAATTATTCTGGGAAAATATTTCGATCAGCAAATGTAGCTAAATTTTGAGAGTAAAAAGTACTTGACTTTTGTGTTTGAGGTTTAATATTTGGTTTTGAGTATCAAAATGTGCAGTTTTTTATTTCAAATCGGGATTTAATTCCAGTCTCATGCTAATAATATCTTTCGACACAACTCACTTCTTACATAATTTTGCCACTAAAATACGAGTAAAGGGAAACTTTTTTTCTACCTATTTAAGCATGTGATCTTGGTGCGAAATAACTACAGTCAGTTATTTCAAAATCAATAACGGCGATTTCCATGGAGCTTCCAAACACAGTGGTAAGTGTTTCCAGTTATACGTTCAGAACTCTCTCTCTGTACTGAATCGGAAGAGAAGACGTGAAAAAACTGAACTGAAAGTTACATTGTGAGATACTGTGATTTCAGTACTAACTTTGTAATGAACACCATTTTAATGCCGAGTTAAGACGTTATTTCTACTATAGTATAAAAAAAGTTGTAATCTCGAATGAAACTGTAAAATTTATCTACACATTTGAGTTCAAGGGCATTTTTCCCACACCATCCAGAGATATATGACTACGAATTACTACACGGTAGCTACTATATACAAATTCTGTACCGTGTAAAGGATATCTAAATACTTGTTTCCTTTTGAACAGGCTTTCTACTACATTAATTGAGTTACACAGTCCACAAGTGCTCAAGGCATTGGATAAGCCACATATCAGAACAGTTTTTCTGGATAAAGAAGCAGATACCGAGGGTAAACACTACGAACACACAAAAACAAACACACACAAATGCGCGTGGGCGCGCGCCAGAATCAGTAGGATAGTGCGTTTAAGTGACGAACATTAGGAATTATTAATACTTCGCAGTATCATTTACTTGGACCAACACTTTTCAAACGTTTTTTCGTTCAAACGCTTTCCACTCCTTTTGTAGCCTTCACTTCCTTTTGAAATTCTCTAAATACTAAACTGCTACACTGAAAATGGAGTTGCTCTTCGCCGTGTACATTATAGGTTAGAATAAAATTTTGTTCGAGAATATTCGACAGGACTTGTGATTTTAACATTTCACAACTTAGTCCAATGGAACAACGTGAAAACGTTTCCAACCTATAATATCAATAATTCTGTCTACTTTTGTTGAAATATGCCGATTCACGCAAATGGTGGTACTGTTAGGTTCGCCGCAACAGCTCTGTCACGCAGCGTATGTATAATTTCACAGGTCGTACGGCGCCACTGCTCGTCTTAGTGTGCAACATGTATGGTCGTGCGTACGCAGTGGGATAAATCAATAGGAACGCAATTCGTGCTGATGGACTGCATTACCGCTCTATACTGATGGACATGCACACTGACATACATGCGGCTAGTGGCAGAATAATGCGACATTAGCTTCAGCCTGTATGATTACACCATCAACACTGAGTAAATGTACCTAAACATGTTAAGGTCATCAATGTAAATTAAAACTTAGAGAGAAAAAACAGTGTAATTTAGAGGGAGAGGAAAAACAATTTGACCAAAAGTAAAGGGCAGAAAAAAAGGATCAAACAAAGATATTTGAATATAGGAACTAGGGGCCGCAGTTTCATATTTTCGGCGCTACAGGAACTTAACTGGTATCTGAGCTACGGACGACTTTACTGAAAATGAAATGTTATTCACAGAAAATGTATAACAAAGCGAAATGTTTGGACTCATCAGTCGTCACGTTGAGAATGATAGTAACTTAAAGCATCACATACACGTGTATCGTATTTAGTTGGCGTACCACACGGCATCTCATTTGAAATGAAAACAATCACACATCCATGAATCATGTTTCAGTATGTCCTAAGAAGTTCAAAGTAACTGCGAAATGCGTAAGCTCTTATCCACAGTCTTACCTCCTCGTAATTATCTAAGTATGTCGTGGCAAATGTTCAAACTGGCCACCGTTTTCATGCTGCCATAGCGCCTAAATATTCAACTGCGACTCCTGTTCCCTATAATCACATTCCTTCGTTTGATGCCGACATTCTGCCCTGCAGTTTTGATCAAGCTGTTTTTCCGCACCCTGCATAAACACCAAATATTTAAAAAAGATGCCTAGCGTGTGCATTAATGAATGAATCTCTCTGACTCCATTATTTGGAGTAATCCAGTCAGCCTATCATCACTATACGAGTGCTACAATGCTGCAGGGTTCGGTCTCACAGCAATAACAATCACATTATTCTCGCACAGCATGCGAAAAACAGCCATATCAGTGAATTTTAATTTTTTCGCAGCTGATAAAACGTTGAGACAACTTCAGGGATTGAAGCCGGGTGACGTCTTCGACAGCTGCCGATATTTCGATAGCTACACACTCAGGGCAGATGGGCCCAAGCTGCGTAAGCCCCTGATTATAGTGCCAAGTGCAGAGGGTCGAGATAGGCGCCACAACTGTAAGATTTCTATTCAGAATTTGTCACGTTTAGTAGCGACCGCTTGGGCAACTAAGCTGAGAATCTCGCCAGGGACACGATTACTATACAGTGCGTATAACAATAGCAAAATCTGATGCTAGGTGGGAGTGTTCGAAAGAAAGGGGGTAGAGGGTGCACCAAATTATAAGTCACTTCTGTGGAAAAGCGTTCTCGAATCGGTTCGGTACACGTCCTGTCCAGGCACATACGCAACAAGAGAGGAAATTTAAACCGTCGGCACCAAAGATGACCAACTTCAGAATTTATCGATAATGAATGTTAAGTACCAACCAGTGAGGAAGTTACATTAACCCGGTCGCTCTGTTGTTTGACAAGGGAGAGAGAGAAGGATTTCAAACAGAACTTAAACAAAAACTTTCGTCTGCATTTTTAATGTCACTTGCTAATTTAATCTAGCTGCTTCCTTAGTGGCCTCAACCAGTAGGTAGAAACAGAAGCCAGAATCTCTATGATGTTATATTCCATAGGATGACTGGCAGGAAGACAATGTTGTGCAATACCAGAAGTGCTCGGATTTTGTAAGCGCGCGTGACAGTTATTCTCAATACACCGGTTCTCCACTGCCCTGCAAGGAATAAAGTAGCCATCCGTCTTACGAAAACCAAGATCATTCTTTTAAACCATAAAGGATCGTAATTTTGGATAGTGGTATAAACTCCTACTTCACTCCGTGTTTCCGTTAGAAATACTACCAGTGTAAGGCAGAGAGTCCGCAGAATTAACTGCCGTTTCGTCGTTTTCGCTGCATACGCAGTTCAGGATAGGTCGATAGCGCATGGTGTTTGATATGTTTTCACGGTTACAATTCTGGAGACAGTAGATTCGCAGTTGAAAAACTTTCAGGGACTCGTGCTATCAGTTTTTGTAGCTATGTGCCATGTAAATACTGATAAATCAAAGCCTGACTTATATTGTCAAGAATTCACAGAAGACACTCCCAGAACAACCGACACCTTACATGTTTATCACTCTTGTCTACCTAATTCGGGTAACATTTAACAATATTAAAAGTATAACAACTCAACATAACGCACCACATCACCAGTTCACTCTGAAGTGACGTTTGGAATCTCTCTAAAATCCCCATAAGCCTGCCGCCAGTTTCACGAATGCATGATCACAAAAGTAAGTGTGAAGGAGTGTTCAATAAATAATATTAAACTGCTACAAGGCTAGCGCTATTTAAATTTAATTTAGTATTAATTTAAAGTCGTTTTCCCGTTCACACCATATTTGTCTGAATGTTTGTCAATGTGGCAACAGCCAGAGTTGAGTTTCCATTATTCCCACAAACCTTTCTGTCATATTATCAAAGTAAAATAAATGTGGCCGAGTTAGAAGCGGTTGAATGTCTTAAGTAGTATAAAAATACGTTTTTATTTGCAGTAATACGGTTTCAATGCGAGCCTCCAGAAAGAATGGAGTTACAACTCGCCATTGTCACTGGCAACTGGCACAGTGACAAAAGGTGAAAGATATTCGAAACGAACAGAGAGATTACAAGGCGAATAAGGATCAATAGAGGCAAAGAGGGACTCAGATTACAAAGAGACGTAAGCAGATAGCGTAAGTCATCCAGCCAAAGCACATGAGAAACAAAGGCAGGTGCCCTAAAGCAGATGCTAATTACAGGAGTGCATAATTCACGAACGTCTCTGCCGGCAGATATGAATGAGGTGGGGCTGACGAAGCTTGGGACCACCGGCCCTGAGTGTTTAGCTATCGAAATATCGGCAGTTGTCGAAGACGTCACCCGGCTTCAATCCCTGAAGTTGTCTAAACGTTTGATAAGCTACGAAAAAATTAAAATTCACTGATATGGCTGTTTTTCGCATGCTGTGGGACAAAAATGTGATTGTTATTGCTGTGAGACGGAACACTGCAGCATTGTAGTACTCGTATAGTGATGACAGGCTGACTGGATTACTCCAAATAATGGAGTCAGAGAGATTCATTCATTAATGCACACGCTAGGCATCTTTTTTAAATATTTGGTGCTTATACAGGGTGCGGAAAAACAGCTTGACCAAAACTGTAGGGCAAAAAGTTGGCATCAAACGAAGGAATGTGATTATAGAAGAATTCCCCTTCACCTCAGCGATAAAAAGAGATATTCTGCACCCGGGGAAAGAGACTTTCACAAGTACCGGCAAATTGAAGATAAGGCTGGGCTTAGTAGGACATCGAGGTGACTGGAATGAAACAGCAATGACCCCACACATGTTAAACCTGGTTCAAGCAGCAGCGTACTACTGAGTTTGATTTATTGCTTAAGTTTTCTGTGTGCGTTCACTATAGCAGCAAGTGAAACAAACCCATTGTAAATGTAGTTGCAACGTACAAATCCCAATTTCCAATCGAAATACAGAGCCCATGTAAATTAAAATACTTTGTTATCCTTTCGTGTCTCGTTAAGATGTGACTTTCCGTTCCGTATCGCCCTAGCCAAATACACGTGCCGCTACATGGGTGCCGAATAGATGGAATAGGTCCTTGGTTAGTACAGAGCTTGGCCTAATTTTACCTTAGTACAAGCTCTGTATTACCCAAGGACCTATTCCATCTATTCGGCACCCATGCAGTGGCACGTGTATTTGGCTAGGGCGATACGGTACAGAAAGTCACATCTTAACGAGACACGAAAGGATAACAAAGTATTTTAATTTACATGGGCTCTGTATTTCGATTGGAAATTGGGATTTGTACGTTGCAACTACATTTACAATGGTGTGTTTCATTTGCTGCTATAGTGAACGCAAACAGAAAACTTAGGCAATGAATTAAACTGAGTAGCACGCTGCTGCGTGAACCAGGTTTAAGATGTGTGGGGTCATTGCTGTTTCATTCCAGTCACTTCGATGTCCCACTAAGCCCAGCCTTATCTTCAATTTGCCGGTACCTGTGAAAGTCTCATTCCCCGGGTGTAGGATATCTCTTTTTATCGCTGAGGTGAAGGGGAATCCTTCTGTCGTAAAAAAGTTTTCTAGGTTCCACACGATCTTCTAGACCTTCGAAAGGTTATCTGATACTCTCTCCTGGAGTGTATGTGGAGCGTGATAGCTGACGTAGGTCACCAGCGGTTGCCAACTGATGCTGAACTGAAACTTTTGTTAGAAGCTGTTTGTAAAAACACACACTCGCATGCGGAGCGGGAGGGGAGAGAGAGAGAGGGGGGGCGGGGGTGAGGAAGGGAGACAATACGTTGGCATTATTTCAGATATGTGCGACAGAGTGTTGGAAGGTGGAACACGATAATAATTTTAAGGGCCCTTTAAAGAATAGTGTCTTCAACAGAGGTTATAAAATGAAGATCAGTGAAAGTAAAATCAGTGTAATGGAAGTGAAATGTAATCAAATTAAATCAGGTGGTAAGGGAATTTGATTGGGAAATAAGACACTACAAGCAGGAGATAAGTTTTCTTATTTGGGCAGCAAAAGACTGATAATGGCCAAAGTAGATAGGATATGAAATCCAGTCTGAAATAACAAGCAAATCATTTCTGTAAAAAAGCAGTTTGTTAACATCAAATTTAAATTTGAATATGAAGTAGTTTATGTAGGAATTCTTGTGGAGTTTAGCTTCGTACGTAACAGTAATGTGGCCGATAAAGAGTTGAGGATAGAGGTTGTTGTATTGTGCTTACGATATAATGAAATGTAGTATAATTAGCGTGACTGAGGTAGATTAGGAAATGAGGCATTAAAAGTAATGTTGGCAGCAAATTAACCCAGAAGAAAATAGTAAAGAGAAATTAAAATAGAGATTTGCAATAGCAGAACGACACATCTGGAGGACTAAAACTTGAAGTGTTAGGAAGTATTTGCAGGGTTTATCCTCTGAAGTATAGTCTTATAAGGGAGATAAACGTGAATGATGAACAGTACATACAAGGAAGAGGATGCTACATTATACACAACACAAAAAATTTTAAAACCATTATCAAATCGTTACGCCGTGAAGTAAAGGAGAACAATGAAAGTTCCCTTAAAGCCACTACTTTTCTCAACATGGTTCAAATGGCTCTGAGCACTATGGGACTTAACATCTGAGGTCATCGGTCCCCTAGAACTTACAACTACTTAAACCTAACTAACCTAAGGACATCACACACATCCTTGCCAGATGCAGGATTCGAACCTGCGACCATAGCAGTCGCGCGGTTCCAGAGTGAAGCGCCTAGAACCACTCTGCCACCACGGCCGGCTACTAGTCTCATTTAGAAATACAAAACCTTCTGTTTTAAAATAATATACTTGGAAATACGCACGTGTGGTTTTCCGTTGATAGTCCAAGGGTCGAAAGACAGTATCCAATATGGGGCGAGATCGAGCAAAACGGTGACGTCCTATACAACACCAGATTCGTATTTGATCATCCAGATCCAGATTTTTGTCCGATTTTCCTAAAACGCTTATCTGGTGCTCCATCTCTAGTGAGCATTTAATTTTAACCTTTGATCCGCTGTAGCATTCCATCTTTTTTTATCGAAACGGTTCGACAGTAAAATTCCGTGACTGAATCTTGTAGCGCATAATTTCCACGCATTTATACTCGCACAGCGGTATAATCTAATACAAAAGCAACAAACGTTAGCAGAAAAGTGACTTCCTAGGACTATAATTAGGTATTTAAACCATCTACATTTATCTTTAATTGCACAACCCACGCTTATCACCTTTCTTTTTAATTATGCTTATTCATATTTTAGAAGACTCATGCTTATTTCACCCACTGGCAACACTTTATAAATCTTACTGCATTTCCTTAGAGTGATCTAAGAAATATACGTTACCATAGGCAACACACTGGTGAAAATGTACATTGGTGGGTATTGACTGTCTGCCTAATTATCCGAACACCACTTCCAATGGTTAGCCAACACCTGCTAACCAGTCAGCAAACGCTCTTTGTCTTCTAACCCTAATAGAACTGAGTTATAATCTAATTTCCATACTTAAAGTCTGTAACAAGTGTATTTGCTGTTAGGCTGTGCAACGTATAGCACTGGCACACAAACATGAATAGAAACGTGCCCTTATAGACAGAAGCACATACCTTAAGCTATGGGCTTTCTTTCCATTCCTATTTTTTGCTCATATTTTTTATGTCCTTCTCTAAAATGGGTGGAATTAATAAGACAGCATCAATCACTGGGACTAGGATCAGACTTTCTGCGACATACTGATTTACAGAAATTTTGATGAATTTCAACATCTTCTTTATTAAGACAGTTATACAAATGGTTAAATGAAACGCGACATACAGCAGGATAACAGTACAAGGATCGTGTTTCCTGAAAGGTCAGCTGTATTTATGACCTAATATCCGACAAACCAGGAGGGCTTTACTCGTGAAAATCATCAACATACGTAGTCACTGACACAAGAAATAAGACACTGATGAAGCTGTACGCCTATTACTTGGAACACCATAACGTAGCGCAGGAGAGAGAGGAGCATGTATGAGACAACGAAGGAGCAAAGTCGTAAACATACATCCAAACAAAAGTAAAAGTAACCGTCTTAACATCTGCAACCAACCGACCGGAGAGAATGTGCACCATTCTATGGGTGGCTACGAGTCTACAAAAGACGAGTCTCTTAGATCACATTCTGGACAAATGAAAGGAAACATACAGTATAAACATATTCCAACAGACGTGGAATGTCATGTATTATTCACCGAAAGGACAAATCTGTGGGCATATTGACAAAATATAAAGACGTGATCCTCCCTCCGTGGAGATTTCACGTTTTAAAGGTGAATTACGGCACTAAAATTCATTGCAGAGGTGATCTAGCGCAAGGGCACGAGAAACATTTAGCGACAAGCCTAAGAATAAAAGCGAGTGTGTTGGACTCGTGATCACAAATAGTAGCCATGAAGAAGAAAAATTATCTGCTATAATGTTTCACAAAAATCGGTTAAAATTGTTAATGAGCGAAGGTACAACTGAAATTTACTAGAAAGGCAGGTTCCTAATAAGTTATTCAAACGACGTGGTAAGTCGTTAAACAAAGCAACAAGTCTTTAACAATGCACAATCCGAACCAAATCAGACGTAGGTAAAAGGAACTAACAGTCTGAACGATTGCAGCAGGAGTTAACATTGTCACTCGCATATGACTCAAATATCTGAAGGCAACAGAGAGATGTCGGCCATGTTTGACTTCCTAACACAGAAATTTTTTCTCTGATGATTGTTACTTCAAATTAACAGTGAAAGGAACGCTATACGATACAGTAAAAGCACAACGAATCTAGCCTGGGCGTAATTTTAGACAAACATGGCCACACTGGCCGCTTTGTACTTGCGGTGGCAGTTTGGACCAGACCTATGCACCAATGCGGAGAACTCATTTTATTCAGTTGGTGATTATCGAAAAAGGCATAATGAATTCTCCCTAATATTATATACCTGAAAGCAATACATTTAACATAATGATTGTTCAGAATCAGACATTCTGATGCCTGCATCCGGAAAGTACTCTTATACGGAGTACTTGAAAAACACAACGGCCCATACCGCTGCCGATAATGCGAGACTAGACTTGACCGTGCTAGAGTGCAAACGTCATCGGTTAACAAAGAAATACGTAGCATCCTTAACAGGCAGACTCAGTGTAAGAACTCTCCTTAGCGAACACTATGGACGGAGATAAACCTCTTCTCTTTCTTCCAGCATCATCTAACCATAGGTTGGAGCTACTCGCAAAATATTCAAACTAAATCCAGTCACAGAACAAAACACCCTTACCCTCACGCACAGTGTGTGATACAGGCACAGGAATGTAATCATTTTACAAAGGCAAAAAGCACCTGTCTCTTCTGAAGTTACGTCACATACAGGTGACTTACGGCGTCAGCTGCAGATGTTCCCCACAGACAGGAACGTTCCTGATGGATCAGCTTCATTGTTGCTGAACAATCAGTGTAGCCTACCCTTTCATTACAAAAATGACTGTCATATTATGTTTTCTTTAGGCACAGCAGATGTTACTTTTGCTTCAGTCCAACTTCTTTCATTCAATATAACGTATTCCCCAATCACATAAATATTTTTATAGCTATATTCATATCTGAGATAATTCTTCAAATGCCCCTATTACTATCACTAAGTTATTGAGTTTCATAATTAGTTTGGTCGCAAATACTGCTAACGAGTATATTTAACCCTCAATGGGAGTTGTGACTTTTTCTATGAGAAATGGCGTTATGGTGTCTAACAGGATGGCACTTTGTTTTAACAATGAGTAGTAATTTTTTTGCTTTCATTTCGGTACAGCTATATTGATACCGAGGTGATCAGCAACAGAATCCCAAGCCACCGAAAAGTCCACATTTCCTCCTCCTCTTTTATGACGTGGTGTTCTGCATTTCGTAATCGTTCGGCAGTGACGTGTCAGAGCTTCATGCGTTAGTTCAGCAAGTTTGGCAGCTTAAACGTCTTGCTATACCTCGCGACAAATCCCTTAACTTGGCTCCAGATCAATTCTGTAGAGTTCATATAGAAGTTGTACGGTGACAAATGTAAAAATGATGCAGCATTTGTACATTGTGCTCGACGCCAAGAAAACTGTATTCCGTGTTTCTACTACGCTTATCACTCTGGCTCTCGTGAAACCACATTTGTCCTATAAAACAGTGGGCATATTCGAACAAAGAGTATTTGATTTTCCTCCAAAAAAATGTATTGTGTAACTTTTTCTTAACTTCAAATCTGTAAGAATCTTTTATAATATATCGATAATTGAGAATGTGTATTTGCAATGAAAACCAGAATTCTGTGAGTGATATTGTAACCTCCCTCGTACTAATCGGCCTATCCTGGTTGCGATGTAAAATATGACCGTGGATCGCTTGTATGCCTAATGGATTTTTTCTAATTGTATAAGTCTGTCTTTCCCGAAGAAGTGATACCGATAAGTAGGAGGAAAGTGTACAACCGACCCTTTTGATGGAAAGTCTATTAAAAATAAAAGTAACTGAAAGGAACGGGGCTATAATTTGGAAAATGAAAGTTATTTTGTGCCTTCACTCACGAACATGACTGGACAGTAAGGGGTACCAATAATGAACGAAAAGGAAGTAATTAACAGTCACCAGCCCACTACGGCAATTTACATCCGAAATCCTGTACAAGATGATGGGAAAGAAAAACATGTATTATTCAACACTGACTAATTTTAAGTATGTAATGATAACAAAAACTGGGAAGTCACTCTTACGTTACGTTTGGCATACAATTTTGAAGGCAATCGAGTGATTTGAAAATATCCAATTAAACTGTGTGTTAGTATCGAACTTCGTTACGTGTACAATGACTTTCAGTGATCTCAGCATAACATCATCAAAGAAATTTAGAGAAGAAGCAAGCACTTTTTACTATGCCGTGACTTATTTTGCAAATTGGATTTCATATTACTGTCTGAAAAACTGAGCCTTTTTTTACTGACTTCAACAGAATTTAGTACCAGAATACGTACCAAACCAACCATCCATGTGCTCCAAGCTATATGTGAAATAAATAAAACTTCCGTACTCTTAATTCGTGAATTTCTTTAGATTTGGATTTTTCCAGTGATTGATTCTCAAACTTGAAAAATGAAATTGCTTTACTTTAGTCATATTCTGAAGTATCAGTTGTTCAACAGTTAATTGAAAGTAGGCTAAAATTCTTAAAAGTGAAATTATTCATTAATAAACTGGCTGTAACTATTCAGTTTGTTTCTTATGACAATCAGTTAGTATATTAGGGAAAAAAAAGGAACAAGGATCCTGCTTGGTAACAATGTCTTGGTGCAATGAGGACACAATCGCCCTGAGTTTAAATGATTATTTTTTAAATAAATCTTATCAATCAAATCACATTCAGTTGTGCTCCTGGGTTAGCCGTTATTCCTTTCTACCAATGAACAGCCTTAGTTCAGTCCTGTACATAGGACGAAACTCGGAGCCGACGACGAAACTATGTTCTTGGAACTGCTGCTGTTATTGAAGACGGTAGCATATTGTGGAGTCACGGCTAATTAATACAGTAATTAATACAGCCTCGTCCACCTGTCCACTGTCCGTACTCCTGCTCTAGACATCTGGCCGGCGCGCGTACATAATGCCGCCGAAGTTGGTACTCTCTACTGCGAGAGCTTTAACACCACATTCCCGCACACTACAAGCGCTGGAACCCGCCTCCCTCTCTCAGCGCGCTCTGCCCAACAACTCCTTACCAAAATGTTTTACAACGCACAAGCACTGCTAATATCGTTGCTAGTCAATGCAAATAACAATTCCTTTGGCTTTTTCCCAGAGTTTATACGTTTCACCGTAAAACACAGACAAATACAATGAAACGTCAACAGACTTCTCCCTAAATGTACACATACTGTGAAGCAATGTCCTTACTTATTAAAAGAAAGCATTTAAATTGCAATTCAAATATATATATATATATATATATATATATATATATATATATATATATATATATATATATATATATATCGGTAGCAGGTGCCTTGCATCCTACATTTTCGTGTAACAATATGTAATTAGACACCAGGAGACGTGCATTTTTCTTGAAGAAATAATTTTTAAATATCAGTTAATTACTACATGCTGATAAATTTAGGTACTGAAACGGAACAACAACAAAATTGGTCAAAAGAGATTTGCATCCACCGCCTACCAGCCCGATCTTTCGTCAAGCGACGACGCTACTCATTACACCTTTACTACAAGTAAAACTGCATATCTTATATTTATTATATCATATTTTTCAACAGATGTCAAATCTCATTTTCTCTGTAACGGTGTGAAAAATATCAAGAACAATTTGTTTCTAGCCATTAGCGGTGTTCCGCGCGCATGTTTCACAACGAAGTAAGAAGCAATGTCCTCCATTTCCGCGGCACATATGAACAATGGGACAATCAGAACACAGTTACCGCTTACTGAGACTGTGAATGTACACGATTTTTGAAATAAAAATTACGTAGCTAATGTATGATTAAGAAAAACCTTGATGGCTGTTAATACACCAGAAAGTCTATAAGTTTCATTTACATAGTAATAAAATGTTTAATACGTAAGTTGGACCTACTCCCAAGAGTGGAACAACACTAGTGTACGAGTGCTACACCTGCTGACCAATCATCGCGTTTGTGTTTGTTTACGTCAGGTTTATTCTTACGACGAAAGGAGTATATATACTGCGCTACGGCGCTCAGTGCGTACCAAGGGAAGGAGCGTGTTGCGTACCTTAGTGACCGACCGGACCTGTAGGCGGGCGGTTGACGATCGCTGTGTTGAATTTGTGTGTCGGCTCCACTCTGTCCTTCCTGGTTCGTTGTACGGGTTTGTCTCTGAGCTCCTGATCTGGTTTATCGGACACGAGTGATCCGAGCATCGGCAGTAACCATATCCGTGACTGCCATTTCCTGTACCAGTACTGCGACTGTTCAGTTCGCTAGTTTCTCGGTTGTTTGTTCAAAGTTCATGTCCGGTTCCGTATAGACTTCTGACTATCAAGTCCGCTTCTGTCTCTAGGCAGGAAAGCTGCGTGTGCACTCATATAAAATTATTTAATGCTCGCATCGGAGTCGCCGTGCGGTTCTAGGAGCTGCAGTCTGAAACCGAGCGACCGCTACGGTCGCAGGTTCGAATCCTGCCTCGGACATGGATGTGTTGATGTCCTTGGGTTAGTTAGGTTTAATTAGTTCTAACTTCTAGGCGACTGAGGTCCTCAGAAGTTGAGTCGCATAGTGCTCAGAGCCATTTGAGCCAATGCTCGTATCTGAAAGTTTAGTCTCAACTTCCTAGTTGGCTGCTGAAAGGCGTCGGATTTGTGACGACGCGCATTTATATTTTAAGTGAATTCATTTCATGTGGCAGTTCATGTTACTGGTGTAGAATTTTATGCACAAATTGGCTTCTTGAGTATGTCCCATAAATGTTGTCGTTAGGATTCATGTTCCGCCCTCTGGATTTTCAAACCGTTCGGGCCGTCTGGATGGCCGAATATATCCAGAATCTTCATCAAACCACGCGAGAACTATTTTTGCTCGGCGACGTGTTGCATATACATTTTATCTGCAATATGAAGCCCATGAATGGCGACAAATTGTCTCCAAGTAGCCAAACATAGCCATTTCCAGTCAATGATCGGTTCTGCTGGATCAGAGGACCCAATCCATTCCGTGTAAACACACCACAGACCATTACCGAGGTCCCACCAACATGCACGGTGATTTGTTGTGAACTTGGAGCCATGGCTTCGTGGAGTAAGTGCCACACTCGGCTACCACCAGCTCTTAGCAACTAAAACTGGAATTTACCTGACAAAGTCACGTTTTTACAGTAGTCTACACTCCTGGAAAAGGAAAAAAGAACACATTGACACCGGTGTGTCAGATCCACCATTCTTGCTCCGGACACTGCGAGAGGGCTGTACAAGCAATGATCACACGCACGGCACACACCAGGAACCGCGGTGTAGGCCGTCGACTGGCGCTAGCTGCGCAGCATTTGTGCACCGCCGCTGTCAGTGTCAGCCAGTTTGCCGTGGCATACGGAGCTCCGTCGCAGTCTTTAACACTGGTAGCGTGCCGCGACAGCGTGGACGTGAACCGTATGTGCAGTTGACGGACTTTGAGCGAGGGCGTATAGTGGGCATGCTGGAGGCCAGGTGGACGTACCGCCGAATTGCTCAACACGTGGGGCGTGAGGTCTCCACAGTACATCGATGTTGTCGCCAGTGGTCGGCGGAAGGTGCAAGTGCCCGTCGACCTGGGACCGGACCGCAGCGACGCACGGATGCACGCCAAGACCGTAGGATCCTACGCAGTGCCGTAGGGGACCGCACCGCCACTTCCCAGCAAATTAGGGACGCTGTTGTTCCTGGGGTATCGGCGAAGACCATTCGCAACCGTCTCCATGAAGCTGGGCTACGGTCCCGCACACTGTTAGGCCGTCTTCCGCTCACGCCCCAACATCGTGCAGCCCGCCTCCAGTGGTGTCGCGAAAGGCGTGAATGGAGGGACGAATGGAGACGTGTCGTCTTCAGCGATGAGAGTCGCTTCTGCCTTGGCGCCAATGATGGTCGTATGCGTGTTTGGCGCCGTGCAGGTGAGCGCCACAATCAGGACTGCATACGACCGAGGCACACAGGGCCAACACCCGGCATCATGGTGTGGGGAGCGATCTCCTACACTGGCCGTACACCTCTGGTGATCGTCGAGGGGACACTGAATAATGCACGGTACATCCAAACCGTCATCGAACCCATCGTTCTACCATTCCTAGACCGGCAAGGGAACTTGCTGTTCCAACAGGACACTGCACGTCCGCATGTATCCCGTGCTACCCAACGTGCTCTAGAAGGTGTAAGTCAACTACCCTGGCCAGCAAGATCTGCGGATCTGTCCCCCATTGAGCATGTTTGGGACTGGATGAAGCGTCGTCTCACGCGGTCTGCACGTCCAGCACGAACGATGGTCCAACTGAGGCGCCAGGCGGAAATGGCATGGCAAGCCGTTCCTCAGGACTACATCCAGCACCTCTACGATCGTCTCCATGGGAGAATAGCAGCCTGCATTGCTGCGAAAGATGGATATACACTGTACTAGTGCCGACATTGTGCATGCTCTGTTGCCTGTGTCTATGTGCCTGTGGTTCTGTCAGTGTGATCATGTGATGTATCTGACCCCAGGAATGTGTCAATAAAGTTTCCCCTTCCTGGGACAATGAATTCATGGTGTTCTTATTTCAATTTCCAGGAGTGTATAATCTATCCAATACGGTCACGAGCGTTTGCTGAAGAATGGCTGCAGGCAATGTCGTGCTGTTAGCCAAGACACTCGTGTCAGTCATCTGCTGTCTTAGCTCACTAGCGTCATATTTCTCCACACTGTTCTAACGGATACGTTCGTCGTACGTTCCACACTGAATTCCCAACCCAAAATGGATTACGTAAAGTTTTAGTGAAATATCTAAAGGCGTGCCCTCCACAGACGACAGTATTAGAATATATGTAGTTAGCTATCGAAGAATTCGCAACAACGCGCTACAGTTTAAACCGCTCCTGAAAAACAGGGAAGCTCACATAATACCAGGTACATAACGCTGGTTAAAAGCTGAAGTTAAAGGCTGTGAGATTTTTGGAGGAATTTTAAGTATGTATCGAAAAGAAAGGCAAATGGGAAACGGAGGTGGTGCATTTGCCACAGTAGACAAGAAACTGAAATCCACCGAGACAGAAATTCAAGCTACATGCGGGATTGTTAGGTCAAGACTCAATGTTAGTGGTGGACAAAATATTGTAATGGGATTCTTCTCTCGGCCACCAGACTCACCTGATGTAACCCAAAACGCAATATCAACCAATAACCAAACTATAGTTTTGTTAGAGGTCGGCGTGGCAAGATACGAAATATGACTAAATTCCTTCTCTTAAAACTGTGTAGATAGTTGGGAACCTCATTCACGACTGAAATACATTAAATCTAATGACAACAGACAAGCTGATTTCTTTAAGGATGAACACTTCGACGCTGGTATCGGTGGCCATTAACCTATTGTGCCAAAAATGATTCCCAAATTGCAAAGGGTTTCTAAAACTAGTAGAAATATATGTATGTTCAACAATCAAGATAAAAGAGTAGTAGTGTCATATATCAGTGAGGTAATTAAAACTTTTATCACAGAACAGGGTATGGAGAATCATGGATCAAAGTTTAAAAGAGTAATTCAACATGTACTGGATAGAGAGGTACCTATTAGAACAGTCAATAATGAGTGAAATTCACCACGGCATACAGTCACTGTAAAGAAACTTCTAAAGAAACAGGGACCACTATCTAACACGTGTAAAACAAAGCACATGCTATAGATACAGAGTTACTAAATGAAATGAGATTGGTTGCTTGAGAGCAAAGTGTGAAGCCATCAATGACTACCGTAGCGAACTGTTGTCAAATGATCTTCCACTAAACCCAAAGAAATTATGGTGATATATGAAGACTGTTAGTGGCACCAAAGTTAGCGTCTACTCAGTTTGCGAATGCAGAAGGAAGTGAAAGGGAGAGTAGCAAAGCAAAAGCTGAAATGCTTAAGTCCTTTTTCAAATGCTCCTTTACAAACGAAAGCTCAGGAGAATTGCCCCATATTAATCATCGTACCAAGGAAAAGGTTAGTTTCAGTCCGATGAGAAATATCTAAAATCATTAGATATGAACATAGTGCCAAGGCACGACGGAATACCTGTGAGATTCTATACTGAATTTGCAGCTTAGTTGGTTCCACTTTTAACCTTAATCCATCGTAGATTCTTCGAACACAAAACCGTGCCCAGTATTTGGTAGATAGCACAGGTCGCACCAATTTACACGTAAGGCAGGAGAAATGCTCCACAGAGCTACCGTCCGATATCCTTGACATCGATTTGTTGTAGAATCTTAAAAGATATTTTCAGGTGAACCGTAACTAGGCGGCGCACGGGATAGCCGCGCTGGCTAAGGCCTCTTGTCACAGGCCGCGCGGCTCTCTCCCTCGGGCATGGATGGTATGTCGTTCTGAGCGGTAAGTTAGTTTAAGTGAGACTAAGTAGTGAGTAAGCTTAGGGACCGATCATCTCAGCAGTTTGGTCCCATAAGACCTTACCATAAATTTCCATATTTTTCGTAACGAGGGTCAAATCGTTCAAATGGCTCTAAGCACTATGGAACTTATTATCTGAGGTCATCAGTCCCCTAGACTTAGAACTTCTTAAGCCTAACTAACTTAAGAACATTACACACATCCATGCCCAAGGCAGGATTTGAACCTGCGGCCGTAGTAGCAGCGCGGTTACGTACTGAAGCGCCTAGAACCGCTCGGCCACAGTGGCCGGCTCGTAACGAGGTATCTGGAACACAGAGACGTCCCCTATGACCACCGGCATGGATTTCGAAAATATCGATCATGTGGAACCCAACTCGTACTTTTCTCACATGGCCTACTGAAAGCCTTGATTCAAAAGCAGTACATGCAATATTTGTTGATTTCCGAAAAGCACTTGACTTGCTACCGCGTCTACACTTAATAGCAGAAGTATGGACTTAGGGAGTCTGGTGGTATTTTTATAGTGAGGACGCAACAGGTTATCTTGGATAGAGAATCATCACGAAATGTGGAAGAAACATCGTTTGTGCCCAAGGTAAGTGTATTAGAGGCCTTGTTGTTCGTGTTGCAATGTATAGTAGTGATCTTGTAGACAGTATTAACAGCGACTTCACACGTTTTGCAGATGATGCACACACAGCAAAAAAGCTTTCCATCATCCTGTTTCCCAGAACTCCTGAAGATAGACGTTGACTAGTGATATTGTATCACCATTTCACTGTTCAGAGATGTCACTGTTGTTGTTTTGGTCTTCAGTGCTGAGACTGGTTTGATGCCACTGTCCATGCTACTCTATCCTGTGTAAGCTGCTTTATCTCCCAGTACGAATTTAGGCCTACATCTTTCTGAATCTGCTTAGTGTATTCATCTCTTGGTCTTCCTCTACGATTTTTACCCTCCATGCTGCCCTCCAATACTAAATTGCAATCCCTTAACGCCTCAGAACATGCCCTACAAACTGATCCCTTCTTCTAGTGAAGTTGTGCCATAAACTCCTCTTCTCCCCAATTGTATTCAATACCTTTTCATTAGTTAGGTGATCTACCCACCTAATCTTCAGTATTCTTCTGTAGCAACACATTTCGAAAGCTTCTATTCTCTTCTTGTCCAAACTATTTATCGCCCATGTTTCACATCCATACATGGCTACACTCCATACAAATACTTTCAGAAACGACTTCCTGACACTTAAATCTATACTCGATATTAGGAAATTTCTCTTCTTCAGAAACGATTTCCTTGCCATTGTCAGTCTACATTTTATATCCTCCCTACTTCGGCCATCATCAGTTATTTTGCTCCACAAGTAGCAAAACTCCTTTACCACTTTAAGTATCTCATTTCCTAATCTAATTCCCTCAGCATCACCCAACTTAATTCGACTACAGTCCGTTGTTCTCGCTTTGCTTTTCCTGATGTTCATCTTATATCCTCCTATCAAGACACTGTCCATTCCGTTCAGCTGCTCTTCCAGGGCCTTTGCTATCTCTGACAGAATTACAGTGTCATCGGCGAACCTCAAAGTTATTATTTCTTCTCCATGGATTTTAATACCTACTCCGAATTTTTCTTTTGTTTCCTTTACTGCTTGCTCAATATAAAGATTGAATAACATCGTGGAGAGGCTACAACCCTGTCTTACTACCTTCCCAACCACTGCTTCCCTTTCGTGTCCCTCGACTCTTATAACTGCCATCTGGTTTTTGTACAAATTGTAAATAGCCTTTCGCTCCCTGTATTTAACCCCTGCCACCTTCAGAATTTGAAAGAGAGTATTCCAGTCAACATTGTCGAAAGCTTTCTCTAAGTCTACAAATGCTAGAAACTTTGGTTTGCCTTTTCTTAATTTAGGTTCTAAGATAAGTCGTAGGGTCAGTATTGCCTCACGCGTTCCAATATTTATACAGAATCCAAACTGATCTTCCCCGAGGTCGACTTCTACCAGTTTTTCCATTCGTCTTTAAAGAATTACTGTTAGTATTTTACAACCGTGACTTACTAAACCGATAGTTCGGTAATTCAGAGATGTCACTAAGCCCAGCCGAAGATGTAAACAACCATACATGAGCAGCGCCTATTACATGTAGGGTCCGACAGCCTATCATTTCCAGTCATTCCACCAGGAAGGAGGTACAAGACTCGTGTTGTCGGTAGTTCAACCATGCCTAGACGGTCAATACCGCTGTTCGATCTCGTCCGCATTGTTACTTTGTGCAAGGAAGGGCTCTCAACAAGGGAAGTGTCCATGCGTCTTTGAGTGAACCAAAGCGACATGGAGGGGATACAGAGAGAAAGAAACTGTCGATGACATGCCTCGCTTAGGCTGTCCAAGGGATACTACTGCAGTGGAATACCGCTACCCATGGATTATAGCTCGGAAGAACCTTGACAGCAACGCCAGCATGTTGAATAATGCTTTAAGTGCAGCCACAATATGCCCTGTTAGTCACAGGATGATACGTGAATGCCATCCTCTGACCGATAATGCAACGAGTGCAACGATATCGGCGCATATTGGCGATGCATTCATCTTCATGGACGACAGTTTGAGCCCCCATCGTGCACATCTTTGTTTTCCGTTAGGATAACGGTTTCGCTCGACTAGAGTAGCCAGCATGTTCTCCAGACATTAACCCTATCGTACATGCCTGGGATAGATTGAGAAGGGCTGTTTATCGACGACGTGACCCACCATCCACTCTGAGGGATCTACGCCGAATCGCCGCTGAAGAGTGGGACAATCTGGTCCAGCAGTGCCTTGATGAACTTGTAGATAGTATGCGACAACGAATACAGGCATGCTTGAATGCAAGAGAACATGCTACTGGGTATTAGAGGTACCGTGGGTACACCAATTGCGACAACCAGACAACCACCTCTGAAGGTTTCGCTGTATGGTGATATAATATGCAATATTTGGTTTTCATGAGCAAGAAAAAGGGCGGAAATGATATTTGTGTTGATCTCTACTCCAATTTTCTGCAACGGTTCCGGAACTCTCGGAACCGAGGTGATGCAAAACTTTTTTTCATGTGTGTATAATAAATTACAGTCTGAAACAACCTGTAAAATACTCAGACAGACCTTGGTAAGAATTCAAAGTTGCTCAATGATGGGCAATTTCCTTTAAATGCTCAGAAATGTAAAATTGTGCACGTCGCAGAATGAGGGAACATAATACCCGATGACTATAATTTCAGTGAGTCACAGTTGGGAGCGGTTAAATCATACAAATGCCTGGGTGTATCGCTCTGTAGGGGATTGAAATGGAATGAGGACATTGCTTGCAAATTACTCGTGTGACACGTGCTAGAAAATTGTTCAGGTTAGTGGTACCACACAAGATAGGACTAACATATACAGATAAGGGTAGCACGAATGGTCGCAGGTTTGTTTGATCTGTGGGAGAGTGTCATGGACATACCGAAAAAACTGAACTCGAAGACTCTTGAAGATACATGTAAACTATCCCGAGCAAGCCTACATACAAAGTTTCAAGAAGCGGATTCAAAGGACGATTCTTGAAGTAAACTACAACCTTCAACATAACGCTCCTGAAGTGATCATAAGGACCAGATTCGATTAATTACTGCAACACATAGTCATTTAAACCATCACTCTTCCCGCATTTCATACGTAAATGGGAAGGAAAATTATTTATTCTTATAATGTTGGAAAGAATGAACAATGCACGTTGTCTCTGGAAACGGCAACCTTGTTGAACATAATTTTATGTGTGAGCCAGGTACTGTAATCGTATTACAATTATCGACAGTTTGTATCAATACTGTACCTAAGGTAATGTCCATTTTCGAGATACAGATTTTCGTGTGTCGGTATTTTGGATTCGATTCTGAAACTAAAGTAAATTATCAAAATGCACGCTCACTTGTTACAGTAAATCTTGAAAGATTTTGTGACCACAATCATATGTTGTCCAAAAGATGTTTTAACGATTATCATGTTGAAGAAGTAACAACAGAGCAACGAAACTCTTATAGGGTTCTGGAAGTTGCTGCAAGACAACGTTTTACAGATCACCCGATAGCGTCTCAGACGTGTTCACTCTGGTTCAGGTCAAACGAATCTGGTGATCAAGATATCAACGGGATTTCACTATCATGTTCCTCCAGTCGCTGTAACACAGTCGTTATCCTGCTGGAAAATACCGCTGGGGAAGCGAGCTTGAAGAGATGCAATTAGTCCGCAATAACATTTCACAGATGGCATGGTGTCATCATTTAATGCCATAGATCCAATAGAAGTGCACGTGAATGTTCACCATAACATAGAACTGTCATCATAGGACTGCATCCTTTACGCGGTGCTGATTTCGAGCAACAGTTCGTGTGGATGGTGACGTATACAAACATCACCATTGGACAAGGCAACACTTTTACATTGGTCCACATTCCACTCTCGGTGATCAGCAATCGTAACTGACACTGATCGTACGACACCGTTTTACCGGAATCAGTGTACCAACAATTTCGGAAATCGTTAGGGAATTCAGTATTCCGAGATCCACAGTGTCAAGAGTATGCCAAGTAAAATCAGTTTCAGGTATCACCTCACGGACAAAGCAGCGGCAGACGGCCTGCATTTAACGACCGAGAGCAGATACGTTTGCATTGAGTTGTCAGTGCTAACAGAGAAGCAGCACTGCGAGAAATAACCGCAGAAATCAATGTGGGAAGTACCACGAACGTATCCGTTAGGACAGTGTGCCGAAATTAGGCTTTTACGAACTACGTCAGCAGACAACCAGCTCGACAACGCCTCCAACGCCTCTCCTGCGCTCTTGACCATACCGTTTGGAACACAGACGACTTGAAAAACGTAACGTGGCCAGATGAATCCCGATTTCAGTTAGCGATAGCTGATGGTAGGTGAGCCGTGCTGTTGATTGCGTTGGCACTGTCTGTAGGTTTCCGCCCTCTCTTGGAGGCCAGATGGTATTGTTTTGCTGGCAGTGTTGCAGTTGTTTGTCTTCTTCTCGTGTTGACTGGCGCAATTCGGTTTCGCAAGCGTGTCCTGTGCGCTAGTGGCAGCAGCGGCGGTTATCTTTGGGGCGACGTCATTGTTTTTCCGGGTCGTGTGAGTGGGCCAGTTCGGTTGGGGAGCTAGGTCCGCACCGTGCCAGAACACGCCGGGACCAATGGCGGCATGCATGGACTGACGGATAGAAGGGCTGTGGTCAGCAAGGTGCACGACCTCGCCGTAAGCCGGATCCAACAAGCTTTCAGATGAGTGCATTTCAATCCAAGTAGAGAAACCTCCTCCATTGTGATATCTCGCTATTCTCCAGTGACTTGGGTTCGTGTTGATGCTCGTAGTGTCGCCGAGGCAAGTTAAGCTCAACGAGCGGCAATTTTTCTTGCCTGGTGGCCGTTAACGCCCCAGTTACCTGTTCTGGGGGCCGGTTGGCGATCCTTATACTCTGGTGGTAGTGATTCCTTTCTTGTTCCGGGCGCTCCAAGCACAATATTCTGGGGACATTGTGCAGACTGCCGGTTCCGGTATTGGCGTATTGTTCCATCGTTGCATTTGGTTTATCAGAAGTCAGGTAGCTTCAGAGAGATTATCATTAGTTATTCGCTAGACTGCCACTAGTCCGAGTTACCATCTTGTGAAGTGAATACAAGTCTTGGCTGCCTATCTCATTGCTCGCGAAAGCATTTGTTTCGGGAACTTCTGAGGTCTGATGGCCATTAGTTCAGCGTAAAGCTCCTTCAGTCCATGCCTTCTGCGGGTATAATATGCCTCAGTACACTTTAAGCAACTTATGTACTGGTACTTGTGTTTTATTACTCTATTATTCATTGCAATACCTTGTAATGCCTACATTAAAGGTTACATATGTCTAGTTAATAGATCTGGCCGTCTTTCGGGATAAATCTAGCAGTATGGTGTTCAGTGGATGCTACGGGTTGTGTTACAAAGTTTACCATCATCTTGTTTCACCCGTTTGGTGATCAGTTGCTTAACCTTTGCTATTGTATTTGCGGTTTTACAGCAGATTTTTAAATTTTTTATGTTATTGCCGCCTGGCGTTTAAGGCCTTCAGCTGTGAATGTGGTTACTTGCCTTAAAATTCTAATTTGGTATTTGTATTTAGGAGTAAGCTGTTAAAACGTTATTTACTGCCATTCCTGGCGTCTGATACTTTCTGCTGTGTTTGTGGTGACTTGCCTTTAATATTTCAATACCTAATTTGTAAGTTGCAGCGAGTTTTAAACCATTCTTTATTTATTGCCATCCCTAGCGTATCGGGCCTTCTGCCCAGATCACAGAGGCTTGCTTTTAAAATATTATCTGCTGTATCTGTATTTAATGGTGGTTTGATAAATTGTAACTCACTGAAAACACTATTATTTACACATTTGTTTATTCCTTCATTAATAACATGTGGTATTTTTATTTATTGTTGAGTCTGGAAATACTGGTTGTAAATAAATTTTGTGTAACTGTAAAAGGCAACCAATAGTAACTGATTACGGCCCAGTCCACAATCATAAACGAATCCTGCCTTCCTTTGTCTACCAAGTCCCAGTACGTTTCGAGTGTGGCACACACTCTACGAAACCTTGGATCGAAGTTGCTTCCAACGCGCAGTGCAGGACAGTGGTGGCTACATAATGGCGGGGGCTGTGTTTACATGAAGTAGACTTCGCCCTCTGAGCCAACTGAACCGATCACTGAGTATTCGGATACTCGAAGGCCATTCGCGGACTTCAGGCCCCAAAACAACGATGGAACGTTTATCGACGACAATGCTCCGTGATACCGGGCCACAGTTCTTCGCGAATGGTTTGAAGAACACTCTGGACAATTCAAGCGAATGTCCGGCCACTGAGGTCAGCCAACATGGACACCATCGAACATTTATGGGATATAATCGAGAGTTGAGTTCGTGCACTAGCAACACTTTCGCAATTATGTACGGCTATAGAGGCAACATGGCTCAGCATTTCTGCAGGGGACTTCCGACGACTTGCTGAGTCCATGCCACGTCGGGTTGCCGCACTGCGCCGGGCAAAAGGAGTTCCGGCACGATACTGGAAGGTATCTCGGAATTTTTGTCACGTCAGTGCGTGTTACGTTCACCACTGGTGAATGAAGGTACACGTCATTCAGTCGTAAAGGGGGAACTCGTAGGGGTCGTGCGCCACGGAACTCCTTTTTGAACAATTTGTGTGTTCTGAAACATGAGTGGCTGTATTAGTGATTTGTCCATCCTACTTTATAGAGCGGTCCAGGGTCTGACATAGACGTTCTGTGATGAGTCGTGGGACGTTCAGCACCATGTCGCGTGCTCGTAGTTCCATTCTCCTCCAAACACACTCCATAAATGCTCGCGGTAGCTGCACACGAACTGCCGACCAACTTTTCCGTTATCGAGATGTTAGTTCGCAGTGGCCGCGCCAGATAAATTTGCCATTAGTCAAAGCTTCTTAGGTCAGTGGATTTCCTCATCTGCAGCCCGTATAATCGCTAGAATGATTTGAAATTCGTCTCTCCTCCACTTACATACTTTTTGTACCACGTCATGTGTCCACAGAGCCAGTGGACAACATTCAATCTCGCGATGGGCAGTTGTCTTAAGATTTTGATCTTTGCTTTGTCGGGGACCACAGTCATGTAGAATTTTTTGACAGAAATTTCCGCCATTTGACTGCTAACTGTTCATTTATTTTACATAATCATGAGTTCGGCTTTATATGCATTCTGGACTGCATGATGAAATGTTAAAATATGTCTGACCTTTCTGCGACACGTCATCGTCGAAAAACCATATTTATTGTAACACAGACCTCTTGTCGTGTTACAGGATATGTGTGCTTATCGAAGATACATGATCTGTCTCACACCGTGCACAGCGACAAACCATTAACACGATGTCTGCTATATTACATATCTTCGATATGTACTCATATCCTGTACCTTGACGACTGGTATATAAGACCAGTAATCCTTTTTTTAAAGATGACATATCACAGACAGGTCAGATATATTTTAACATTGCAAGAAGTACTTCACAATGACTACAATTCCAGTCTCCTATTTTCCATCTCCTCTTATGCCATTTCTCTGTCCACCTCCTCCTCCACCCACCCCCCTCTATATCCAACCTCTCCTACCCCCTCTCTGTAACCACCCCCTCTCTCCTTACCCACCACTCTTACTTCTCTCTCTATCGAACCCCTCTGTCCTTGTCCATCCGCTTCACCAACTTCGAAATAAGGATTGTTTAAAATAAATGAACAATTAAAAATTAAATGAAGGAAATTTCTTTCAACAAGTAATATTCTGGCTTCTGGAATGTGTACGAAAGGTTACCTCTTAAGGTTCTTCTACTTCAACAGTCATCGCCGCTAAGAATATCCGAAGTGAGAAGCAGTTAATTGCGCTGGGAAGAGTGCCTATTCGATCTAGCTAGGAATTTCTGTAGTATGATGCTAAATGAAACGTTCTGAGAGAGGTAAATCTCTTTCTGTACCGTCTCTCTCTTTCTGGTTTTTTACTGAAATCCACATGCTACGCTGTATTGATGAGGTGTAACAGAGTCATTGTAACCGAACGCGACTTGCACCTGCCATCAACGCTAGGTCATAAAGAGAAATACGTTCTTGCAGAACATGGGCGTCAGAGGCTGGCGAACTGTAGTTCATAGTACAAGGCAGACTCTGGCATACTGGTATCAGTGTACCATTACCAGGGGAGGACACGCCTGTCCCATCACTGCCATGAAGTGTGCCTTCCATGTTGCTCCGACGCTACCATTTATGCGACGTGCACCACTGTTAAACGAGGGTACGCACATTGTACTGATCCTCCGCAGCTGTTTATACGGGAAGGTTTGAATGAAGGATTTCTTTCTTATTTCAGAATACAGTATACCTCACCTGGTTCTACTTCTTAATTAACCTTCATTTGTTCGCTACTATGCCTGACACATAAAATCAAGTGGGGAAAGGGGCTATTCAGCACCGGAATCCCCATTTCAGATACCGTACGACAATCATTATTCTGTTCTTGAGTTCATCTGCAGTAAAACTCAACGTATTACATGTGCTGATTGACTATTATTGACTTTGCATTGTCGTGGAACACAATAATCCCGCGGGTGAGATTTCCGGTCGTTTTGATTTGATCGCTTGGCGAAGGGTGATCAAGGTTTGCAAGTAAAGCTGGACATTCACTGTTGTCCCGCGTTGCCGGAAGTGAATCGGAAAGGGGCCAATCTTGGTCAAAGAAGAACGTTAGCATAACCTTTCCGATTCACCTCGGACGACGACGTCCAGCTGTACGTGCTCCGGGAATTTTATGAGACAGCCATTCACCGCCTTGTCACTGTGGGACAAGTGTTAAACAGCCAGGGTCAATACTTCCAATACTGGTTTTTGTAATTATGCCTATGCGAAAACACATTTGACCTCTTAGTCACAAACAATCCAGAGCTGATAGAGAGCATCATGACTGATACAGGGATTATTGATCACAAGGTCGTTGTAGCTAGGCTCAATACCATTTCTTCCAAATCCATCAGAAACAAACGCAAAATAATTTTATTTAAAAAAGCTGATAAAGTGTCACTAGAAGCCTTCCTAAAAGACAATTTCCATTCCTTCCGAACTGACTATGTGAATGTAGACGAGATGTGGCTCAAATTCAAAGATATAGCAGCAACAGCAATTGAGATATTCATACCTCATAAATTGGTAAGAGATGGAACGGATCCCCCGTGGTACACAAAAAAGGTCCGAACGCTGTTGCAGAGGCAACGGAAAAAGCATGCGAAGTTCCATATTGAACGCGAAATCTCGAAGATGGGCTAAAATTTACAGACGCGCGAAATTTGGCAGGTACTTCGATGCGAGATGCCTTTAATAGGTTCCACAACGAAACATTGTCTCGAAATTTGGTAGAAAATCCGAAGAAATTCTGGTCGTATGTAAAGTACACAAGCGGCAAGACGCAGTCAATACCTTCCCTGCGCAGTGCGGATGGTACTGTTACCGACGACTGTGCGCTAAAGCGGAGTTATTGAACGCAGTTTTCCGAAATTCCTTCATCAGGGAAGACCAATGGAATATTCCAGAATTTGAAACACGAGCATCTGCTAGCATGAGTTTCTTAGAAGTAGATGCCTTAGGGGTTGCGAAGCAACTCAAATCACTTGATACGGGCAAGTCTTCAGGTCCAGATTGTATACCGATTTGGTTCCTTACAGATTACGCTGATACTCTAGCTCCCTACCTAGCACTCATATACAACCGCTCGCTCACCGATAGATCTGTACCTACAGATTGGAAAATTGCACAGGTCGCACCAGTGTTCAAGAAGGGTAATAGGAGTAATCCAGTTAACTACAGACCTATATCATTGACGTCGGTTTGCAGTAGGGTTTTGGAGCATATACTGTATTCAAACATTATGAATCACCTCGAAGGGAACGATCTATTGACACGTAATCAGCATGGCTTCAGAAAACTTCGCTTTTGTGCAACGCAGCTAGCTCTTTATTCGCACGAAGTAATGGCCGCTATCGACAGGGAATCTCAAGTTGATTCCGTATTTCTAGATTTCCGGAAAGCTTTTGACACCGTTCCTCACAAGCGACTTCGAATCAATCTGCGGAGCTATGGGGTATCGTCTCAGTTGTGCGACTGGATTCGTGATTTCCTGTCAGGAAGGTCGCAGTTCGTAGTAATAGACGGCAAATCATCGAGTAAAACTGAAGTGATATCAGGTGTTCCCCAGGGAAGCTTCCTGGGACCTCTGCTGTTCCTGATGTATATAAATGACCTGGGTGACAATCTGAGCAGTTCTCTCAGATTGTTCGCAGATGATGCTGTAATTTACCGTCTAGTAAGGTCATCCGAAGACCAGTATCAGTTGCAAAGCGATTTAGAAAAGATTGCTGTATGGTGTGTCAGGTGGCAGTTGACGCTAAATAACGAAAAGTGTGAGATGATCCACATGAGTTCCAAAAGAAATCCGTTGGAATTCGATTACTCGATAAATAGTACAATTCTCAAGGCTGTCAATTCAACTAAGTACCTGGGTGTTAAAATTACGAACAACTTCAGTTGCAAGGACCACATAGATAATAATGTCTGGAAGGCGAGCCAAAGGTTGCGTTTCATTGGCAGGACACTTAGAAGATGCAACAAGTCCACTAAAGAGACAGCTTACACTACACTCGTTCGTCCTCTGTTAGAATATTGCTGCGCGGTGTGGGATCCTTACCAGGTGGGATTGACGGAGGACATCGAAAGGGTGCAAAAAAGGACAGTTCGTTTTCTATTATCACGTTATAGGTGAGAGAGTGTGGCAGATATGATACACGAGTTGGGATGGAAGTCATTACAGCATAGACGTTTTTCGTCGCAGCGAGACCTTTTTTCGAAATTTCAGTCACCAACTTTCTCTTCCGAATGCGAAAATATTTTGTTGAGCCCAACCTACATAGGTAGGAATGATCATCAAAATAAAATAAGAGAAATCAGAGCTCGAACAGAAAGGTTTAGGTGTTAGTTTTTCCCGCTCGCTGTTCGGGAGTGGAATAGTAGAGAGATAGTATGATTGTGGTTCGATGAACCCTCTGCCAAGCACTTAAATGTGAATTGCAGAGTAGTCATGTAGATGTAGATGTAGATGTAGATGTAGATGTAGATGTAGATGTAGATGTAGCTCGTTTCTTTTTGAACGCTCCTTATACTTGACTGTAAATTATTATAGATTCTCAAAGAGTTGTAAGAAGCCATATTTCACCTTGCTGACTGTCATCTTTGGTGCATGTCTTGTTCAAGGCAATGCGAGCCACAGATGTCCAAATTCCCAGTTTTGGGATTTACCCATTTCCTGCGACGCTGCTCATCTTCGTACCTGGACTTGTATGTAGTGGTAGCCTAGCCCAACCTGCAGTGGCGCGTCCTGAGCCCGCTACCGTTCAGCCGCACAATAGTTTCATCTTACCTCATATCACCTCCAGGATACCAAATTGTTAGCCAGCATACGTGTAACTTTCCACTGGGAAGTACGGCCTGCTGATCAATGACGTCACGTTGTGTTCACCGAAGAATAGTAGCATTGCACTACCCCGAATGATCATCACCAGCGAGTATGGCAGTATTCTGAAGTGTCCCATTCTTGCATTATAGAGGGGTATTCCTTTAGTATATACTGGCAGTGACTGAGGGAACTGTGACAGCACAGTGTTATGTTATGGACGTTCTGTGTACTCACTTGTTAACCTTTTGCGACAATATCATGGTTTTAGTTTTCAATAATCTTCTACACTTGGCCTAACGAAATGATGGAGTACTCCTATGGCCAGTAAGATCCCCATATTTCCCCCTAACGACATTTGTGGGATCTGCTCAGACATCATCAGGACATGATGGACCCGCTCTACAGCTGTATGTCATTGTGACTCATGAGAGAATACAACAGATTTTTTGTTCCCCTCCCAACCGATTCAGTGCATGCATTCAAGTGTTCAACGTCATACTATTAAGGGGGCTTATAATACCAATATTATTCTAAATATGACTTGATTTTGTAGTCAGTTACTTAACAACACATACCATCCCAACTCAGTAAGTTTTCTCTTCCTGTTCTCGGGCATCACCATTGTTATGAAGCAGTAATATTTCAGGTAGGGTTACACAGCGCCATTTGAATATTGGTGTGCCATGATTTAGTGACGCAGTACAGTTGAAGTCGTGCAATATCAGTCGATATATAGGTGAACACGACACGCCAAAAACCTGTACTGGTCCATGACGTAATGCCTGCCACAAATGACGCCATGCATCGTAACTCGGAAATAAAGCAACTTCAGACAATATTTTAACATTTTACTCTTATTCCAACCATACATTAGGCCCACGAAGTGGTACAGCTACTTTTAAATTACCTTGTGTGTGTGAAAATTTAGGGCTTTGATTGCCCTAAAACGCAAGCAAAAACATACCTACTCTGTTTCAAAGAGTCAGTCGGGAAGGGATGGCGAAGGTGAGTCACTCCGTGTCGGGCTTAGATCCCACAGATCGCGTTGGAATACGCTTTATCAGTTACATTGTGGCACTGTTTAAAGTTTGTTAAATGTGTCATTGTTCTGGCGCAGTATGTGAGTGTAACATCGCTGTAATCTGCATACGTCGCAGGTGGATGATACGTGATGGTGAAAATGTGTTTTGTAAACCACCACAAAGAAATTACTAGATTGAAAGATGTTATCCCTACTTTTAAAAAAAAGTGCGCGCTATTATTCGACCACTATTTCCTCTCAAACTTCACATAATTCTACACCGTTACAGTTATTCATCCACGACTAGTCCTTCTACTGTGTAGAGGGGACACCATCATCTGAAAGAAAAGGGTCAGTCTATTTCAAGTACCCACCGTGAGACACGACGGACCTGCTTGTCGCCACCAGCAACCTCGCCGAGTTCAGACGATCTGTCACCAGTAGGATCTGTTACCGGTCTTGCTGACGTAAAGGGAGTGCCGAAGCTGGTCGATATTGACTGGCGGTCAGTCAGCCGGTGGTGGCACCACCGGCTGCTAGCGAGCCCCTGGGCAGACAATTGGCAGTCGGCTACCTGTACGTATATGGATGACACGGCGGCAGGTGTTATCTTGAGGAATGGAAAGTGTCTGTGAAGAGTCAACGAGGAAGCGCTCAACTAGGGTAAAACAGAAACAGCAATGTAGGCACTACGGGTGGAGCTGCAAGTTCGCACGACCAGCAGAGGATCGACACGGTACGGAGTCCAGGCGCGAGCTAGCAGTTAACAGCCTCTCGTTGTATGGGTTGGTGCAAAACTTCGTTATTTTTTTCCATAAATTAAACAAACACAACGGATATACATACAGACTTTACGCGTCAATAATACATTCTCCTGCACTAGTTACAACTGTCCACCAACGCTGGGGTAACTTTTCGATTCCGCGGCTTTACGATGTGCATTCAAGGTCTAAGGAAGCGATTTTTTTTCTCCGGGACAGGAAAGAGGTAGAAACATGGGCATTGTTTTAAAATGAGGCAGCGTTCATTGTCAATACGTCCCGGAGATGGCAGCACCGTACGGCAGATGGAATTTTACCGCCATCGGCGGGAATGAGAACTGTTTTAAATACTTAAAATAACGACGTTTTCCTTACTTGAACAGCGTGCAATAATTCGTTTTCTGAATTTGCGTGGTGTGAAACCAACTGAAATTCATCGACAGTTGAAGGAGACATGTGGTGATGGAGTTATGGATGTGTCGAAAGTGCGTTCGTGGGTGCGACAAATTATTGAAGGCAGAAGAACATCGCGTGACAACAAACCGAAAGAACCTCGGGCTCGCCCAAGCTGCTCTGATGACATGATCGAGAAAGTGGAGAGAATTGTTTTGGGGGATCGCCGAATGACTGTTGAACAGATCGCCTCCAGAGTTGGCATTTCTGTGGGTTCTGTGCACACAATCCTGCATGACGACCTGAAAGTGCGGAAAGTGTCATCCAGGTAGGTGCCACGAATGCTAACGGACGACCATATGGCTGCCCGTGTGGCATGTCGCGATGCAATGTTGACGCGCAACGACAGCATGAATGGGACTTTCTTTTCGTCGGTTGTGACAATGGATGAGACGTGGATGCCAGTTTTCAATCCAGAAACAAAGCGCCAGTCAGCTCAATGGAAGGACACAGATTCACCGCCACCAAAAAAAATTCGGGTCACCGCCAGTGCTGAAAAAATAATAGTGTCCATGTTGTGCCACAGCGAGGGCGTAATCCTTACCCATTGCGTTCCAAAGAGCACAACGGTAACAGGTGCATCCTACGAAAATGTTTTGAAGAACAAATTCCTTCCTGCACTGCCACAAAAACGTCCGGGAAGGGCTGTGCGTGTGCTGTTTCACCAAGACAACGCACCCGCACATAGAGCTAACGTTACGCAACACTTTCTTCGTGATAACAACTTTGAAGTGATTCCTCATGCTCCCTACTCACCTGACCTAGTGACTTTTGGCTTTTTCCAACAATAAGACACTCTCCGTGGCCGCACATTCACCAGCCGTGCTGCTATTGCCTCAACGATTTTCCAGTGGTCAAAACAGACTCCTAAAGAATCCTTCGCCGTTGCCTTGGAATCATGACGTCAGCGTTGTGAAAAATGTGTACGTCTGCAGGGAGATTACGTCGAGAATTAACGCCAGTTTCATCGATTTCGGATGAGTAGTTAATTAACAAAAAACATCGGCGGCCTTAGAACTTGAATGCACCTTGTAGAAATGACATGATTTTCAGTAGGAGAAATCGCCGTCCCATGTTCGTAGCACATTTTCATTCCGAAAGAAAGTCCCTAAAAGGCTGTTCGATAGATAACACAAAAGGTGAAAATCTGAAGGCACAAGATCAGATAAATAAAGTGGGTGCGGAATGATATGCAAATCCAAATCTGGTACAACGTTGGTTGTCCGCCTAGCAGAATTCACGCCTGCGTTATCGTGCAGTAGCATCACTCCACGTGGTCTTCCTGGTCATTGCTTCTGGCTTCCCTCTGCAAAACATGTTAGTTGTTGACAATAAGTATCAGCGGTCATCGTTACACCTCGGTGAAGCAATTAGTAGTACACTTCACTATCGCTGTTCCACCACATGCATAACATCACCTTTTGAGGATGCACACAGGTCTTCGCACAGGGACTCGCTGCTCTGTTTGGGTTGAACCATTCCTTTCTTTTCCTTATCTACATCAACACGCACTTCTACATTTACATGGCCTCTGGAAATCACCGTAAGTGGCTGCCAGAGGGTTCATAGAACCACCTCCACAATAATTCTCTATTATTCCAATCTAGCACAGTGCGGGAGAAAAACGAACCCTATATCTGTCCGTGCGAGCTCTAATTTTATTTATTAAATTATGATGATCGTTTCTCCCTATGTAGGTGGAAGGGTCAGCTGCGGTGGTCTCGCGGTTCTAGGCGCGCAGTCCGGATCCGTGCGACTGCTACGGCCGCAGGTTCGAATCCTGCCTCGGGTATGGATGTGTGTGATGTCATTAGGTTACTTAGGTTTAAGTAGTTCTAAGTTCTAGGGGACTGATGACCACAGCAGTTGAGTCCCATAGTGCTCAGAGCCATTTGAACCATTTTTTTATAGGTCGAAGGCAACAAAAAATTTTCGCATTCCGGGTAGAAAATAGGCGACTGAAATTGCGTGAGAAGATTCCACCACAACGTAAAACGCTTTTGTTTTAATAATGTCCCCTCCAAATCCTCTACCATGTCCTTGACACTCTCTCTCCCCTGCTTCCGGGTAATATAAAAAGTGCTGCTCTTCTTTGAACTTTGTCGATGTGCTCCGCTAGTTCTATCTAGTAAGGATCCCAGACCGCGCAGCAATGCTCCAAAAGAGGAAAGACTAGCACAATATAGGCAGTCTTTTTAGTAGAACTGTTACATTTTCTAAGCGTTCTGCGAATAAAACAGTCTTTGGTTTGCATTCCCCACACCATTTTGTATGTGTTCACTCCAATTTAAGTTGCTTGTAATGTAATTCCTAGGTGTTTAGTTGAATTTACGACCTTTAGATGTGAATGGTTCATCTTGTAGCCGATGTTTAAAGATTCCCTTTAGCACTCATGTGGATGACCTCACACTTTTCATTATTTAGGGTCAATTACCAATTTCCGCACCATACAGGTATCTTTTCTAAATAGTTTTGTAAGTTCTTTTGATCGTCTGATGAATTTATTAGACTATAAACGACAGCATCATCTACAAACAACTCAAGACGGCTGCTAAGATTGTCTCCTAAATCTTTTACATAGATAAGGAATAGCAGAGGGCGTTTGACACTATCTTGGGGAACGCCGGATATCATTTCCGTCTTACTCCATGACTTTCCGTCAGTTACTACAAACTGTGACCTCTCTGACAGGATATCACGAATTCAGTCACATAACTCAGACGATATTCCATAAGCAAGCAACTTAACTACAACCTGCTTGTGTCGTACAGCGTCAAAAATCTTCTGGAAATCTAGAAATATGAAACCAGTTTGAAATACCTTGTCAATAGCACTCAAACGTTCGTGTGAGTGAAGAGGTAGCTGTGTTTCACAAGAGTGATGTCTCGTAAATCCGTGTTGACTGATAGCATGATGACACCATTTGTCATTCTCAGTAAAGATACAGGATAAGAATGCTCAATGCTGTTCAGGAGCCAGTTGATGACGAGCAAGCCGATATGCACATACGTCCACCCGCTGATTTTTGTAATTTTGGCGTAAAGCAAGGGGTACCAATACACGCGATTTTTGAACATTTCCCATTGTATGCAAATGGCGCCCGATGGTGAAATAATCAAATTTCATCAAATTTGCCAGTTCTGGAGTACAATGACGTGGATCTTTATGAATTAATGTTTTAAAAGATCTTCGTCAAACCCCGAAGGTCTTCCTCTATGTAGAGAGTCACTAATGTCGGAACCACTCTCCTTAAAGCGAGAAAACCATTTTCCTGCAGTACTCTATCCATTGGCATTATCCTCACACACGACCCTAATGTTTCTGGCTGCTTCCGCTGTGCTGTCATCCCTCTATTGACCTCAAATACTTGGCAAACTATTTTCTACGATCCACAGCTCTACTCACTATCTCCAGATGAAAAAAACTGCGATGTATAAACTGAAGTAGGAACAGTGAAATACATATAAAAATGACAGTCGATAAGTAAACACATAGCAATTGGAATGCCAATATGAATTTCATTTTGCACCAACCTATTACATACAGACATTGATTCCTGGTCCGAGTGGGTGTGCAGTGCGTCTTGATACCTCGCTATGCACAAGTGCCTTTTTACTATCGGCGTGCTCGTTTGAACGGTGGTGTACAAGAGTAGATGCCTGCCAGTGGTGTTCGATGAGAACATCGGTTATTCAGGGGCTTGTGATAAGACTCTGATTGATCTGTAAGCCGTGTTTCCAATAGCATGGTTCAGTCCTTTCCTGTGTACTATAGCTCCGACGGCTGTGCTCTGCTGGCCAGGTTTTGCTAGGCTCAGACACGTTTCAGTTGCGAAAACTCCTACGTTAGATTACTCTTATGTTATTATTATGGTCTACTGGTTAACTTTTCTTCTGTTTAGTCTGTTGGTCTATCGTTTTTTCAATTAGTGAACTGGCCTGTCTTTCCACATATTCCAACACCACGTATGATTTTTTTGTGTGCTGTTTGAACTGACTATTTCTTACTATTTGTAGTTTTGTCTTGCGGAAGTAATCTTACTTTTTCGATGTTTTCTCTAACCTCTGATGTATATTCGATTTAGTAAATAGTGTTTTATCAAGATTTATGTCACGTCGGCGTTCAATGTATGAACTATTGTTCATGTTTTGTTTGTTGTAATTGAACTCAAACAATATTTCCTTATTTTGCTATTTGAGCTGATGCATTCTGATTAGCTTGCTTGTATTGCTAATAAATAATATCGAAGTCGACATGTATTTACGCTTCCACAATTTCCAGACAGTTACCACTCTAAACGTTTCTTACACCACATAGGTTATCTATTCTTACAAGCCTTGTATTGATGACGGTATTTCTTTTGTGGGGCGTTAAACTGCGCTGTCATCAGCGCCCGTACAGTTCCCAATTTTTACAGAATGCAACGGAGCCACTGCTACGAATGATGATGATGGTGACGAAATGATGAGGACAACACAAACACCCAGTCTCGGGACAGAGAAAATCCTCAACCCGGCCGGAAATAGAAACCGGGACTCCGTGATCGACAGGCAACAACGCTAGTCGCTAAGCCACGAACTGCGGAATAAGCCTCGTGTTACTTAGTGACATGTTACAGTTGTTAATACACTGAACATCCAATTACCTAGGATTAGACTATCCGTTCAAATGGTTCAAATGGCTCTGAGCACTATGGGACTTAACATCTGTGGTCATCAGTCCCCTAGAACTTAGAACTACTTAAACCTAACTAACCTAAGGACATCACACACACCCAAGCCCAAGGTAGGATTCGAACCTGCGACCGTAGCAGTCCCACGGCTTCGGACTGAGAGCCTAGAACCGCGAGACCACCGCGGCCGGCAGAGACTATCCGTTATTTCCCTAACTCTTTCGAGCCAAAGGACCGCCGGATTGTCCGATTTTACTCTCGATTGTTCATGAGCGCCTGTGTTTCATCTCTAAAGAATTCGTGGTCGAAAAGGCTTTAAAATATCTTGTAGTGTCACGAACAATGGTATCGTAAATTAATTGATTAGGCACTTCTTCTTTCTATACAGAAAGAACAAGCGCCTAATCAGGCTGTCATCTTCACTCATTATACTGTGTATGAATAAATTCTCGTTGGTACGAGACACTCACGTGTTAGTTATCATCTGCCACAAAAAACGACATACTTCACAGAGCGGAGCTTCCAACTGTACGTTCTTCTACTACGTGATGTCGCTGGAGATGTGTTTTCCATAGTGTCTGATATTCTTCGATCTATTTCTTTTAGTGTGGCTGTGTGTGAACGTACAACTCAAATAACTTTTCTTTATAGTAGTAACAAATACACTACGCAACACAATTAAATGGTCACTTTTTTGAAACTCTTAACTGTCTCCCTTTACGACAGAGAAGTTTGAAATTTTGCTAAAGGATGCCTCCAACCTTTCTTTGTAATGGTGCAAAAGCGTTGGGCCCTTTGACGCCACCCATGGGCTCGACGGAGCTTAAGACAGCATCGAAGTGCTGACACCTTGTGAGAAAAATGGCCAGTGCTCGGGAGTTTATATCAGCTGCAAGCTGCGTTAATGATGTCCCATTGGCACCAAATTTCATCACAACTCTAACCAATGCCACTGTCGACGTCTCACACGATGGGAGGGTGTCACGTCCCTTCTTGCTCACATTTGACACGTCTGCGATGGACGGCAGAATCGCGATGCCTGGCGTTAAAATTGTATGGGTTTCTTATGGGTGGCCAAGGAGGCCATTTCAGACATACCGCCGCTCAGAATCTGCACGAAAAGGCATCATAAGGTAGCATAAAGAGCGTTAAAGAAACTACTCCTTCGCTAGGCGCTTTCATTTTTGCATATTTCACTCTCGAAAACGACCGTTTGCTGAGCGATGTAACACAGTAAGACGTTGTTGACAAACTTTGCCACAGCCCTTCCCATCCAACGATTCAAAGCTTTTCTCAGGTCACCATGTGACTGCAACCCCATAGAACGTGATCTGACCAGTTTGTAGCGCGACAGTTTTGCGAGTGAATACAGGGTGGAACCACCAGGGACCGTTCAAAAACATTAGACGATATTTGAAAGTAATCCGAAGCAGAAAAGGGTGTTAAAGCTTTTTCACACCTCCTTTTCCACACTCTCAAGAGAGACGCCGAAACGCTCTGTGAGAGCAATTAAGAGAAAATGTTGTGTACGCTGCTACCTTACAATTTGCTGGGGATTATAGTGATAAAAACTAGTATTGGGAAAAATGGAACCCAGAATAGCCGAAATCACTCCAGAATCGGATGACATGTGAAAGAGCTTATCATTAATACATAATCAATAAAGCAGAAAGATAGCGTAGGAATTGGCCTATGAGCGAATGCTGTTGTGTAAATAGGACAGCCAGTTGTTATAGTCTCAGTGGAAATGGTATTAAAAGGTGTCATACTAGCATACGAGTGATCTCCGGGTAAGAGGTCATTCTTACCATTATTTCTCACAGGGGGACAGGAGCGCACACAAGATACCAACTGTCAGAAGAGGGTTGTTCGCAGCGAAAAGTGGATATCGGACTACATTTCATCACCACACATAACGACTGCCACTTTATTCGCCTAATCGTAGCTGATTTCAGAACTTCGTCTGCTGTATTGAGTCGAAACTGTAGCGCTGCAACAGGTGTGTGCGATGTGTGTTGGCGGTCTGATACCGTCTGCTGCTAGCTAGAGGTATGCACGCTACTGCATCGGCTTCCCTTTTTCAACAACCACAAAGGTCTGAGAACGCTAAGAATATCTTAACATTGTCCTTGGACCGACTGAGAAATATAGGGTTTTCAGAATAGTTCCATATTAATCTGTCCAACTACAAGGGGGTCATACAAGTTGGACCCTACAGTAGCGACAATATTGTCGGACGGTGTAGCAGAGAAATGTCAGATGTAATCATCTGGGACTCCACTGGGTACAAAATGCGGTCTCAGTTATTTCATACTTTGGGCTACGTGAACAGCAGCGACCGAAATATTGAAGCAAAAGTACGATCCTATCTTCCGTTAACTCCATATGAATATTTCAGTAGGACAATACACGAGCACAAGTCGTGACGAATGTTAAAGACTTCTTTGCGAACGACGGACACCGCAGCTTTTCTGAAGTGCTCTTCTGTATGGGATGTAGCCGGATGGACATGGCTCATCAGGTCCTCCATGAGCCACTGTTGACGCTTAGTATCCTCGCATACTAGCTCCGGGGTGGATGTTTTTATCATACATAATTTTCAAGTCTCATAGTCAGTCCAGAGTAACCCCTAAGATTTTTTAATTTATTGTCCTAAGCTGTCATCGTTTGTGCCAAATTATATTCTTGTTAATGTTACAATTTTCACAATCTTTTTCTACTAAAATTGCTAAAAAGAAACGTGAAGATTGATAGTGTAACGGGTACAAGTGCAGATATTTTTATACTTGATACCTTATTATGTGCACACATTAGTATGTTCGTTGTTTTTTTTTCTCTGCATCAAACAGTGTTCCCATAAGTCATTCACAAATGTTACGACCTCATGTTCTCTCCATGGCCGTAACCACACTACTAGGTGAACTATGCGTCTCAATATAGACTACCTGTTTTTTGTTCACGTGTCCACATTTCGACACCTGACCAGACGCCCAAGGGAAGATAAGGATTAATGGCTTGCTCTTGCCACATGCACTTGAGGGGTACTAAACAACTAAAAACATTCTAATTTTAATAACTATAGATATTAGTCTGCAAAGACGTAAATACCCATGTAATGTTGTTCAGGACACCTTCCTCAGTTACAGCAGAAATATCTACACTTATACCTGTGACCTCTCGTATTTGTCACGTAATCTCACTGGACTGAGAATATCAGACTTAAGCAGCAGCCGGCCGAGACAGATGCAGCAACAGGGAAGTAACAGACTTTGTGACTTCTGCGAGTTCCTAACCAGGAGTGAATTTTATAATATCATCTTTGTGCTTTAGTAGTTCAGTTTCTTGAGTTTATGTTTGTTAGTTTTATATCTAAGAGCCACAGTTCTCGCATTTTCGTTTGCGTCGGAAAGTAAACCGATTTTGTGACATATTACAAGTTCCTAAACAAGTGTGAATTATTTGGTTTCACCTGTGTGCTTCGGCAGTTAGGTTTGTGAATCTCTGCGTATTAATCACATGTATTAGACACAGATCCTGCGTTTTCGTCAGGGTCTATGGTAGAGTTCCTCAGCACGTGCCGATAGTACGTTTATCTGGATAGTTTAGTTTTCGATAGTCTTTAGTATGGATGAGGGCTGTGATTTTGTGTGTGGATGCGAACCGAGTTCGTGCCACTTCACTCTCTCCTTCAGGCTCTGATGGCTTCGGTTACACAGCTTGAGGCTGGATGGGCGTTACTGTTGTGGTCAGACCAGTTACTGTTCACACTGAGATTGACTCCTCACCTGTAGCCGAGTGGGAGGTCGCCCCAGGGCGTAGCAGGCGGCAAAAGACTTCCCAGGCGGCCGCACGTAAGGCCTCCCCGGTTTGTCTGACAAACAGGTTCCAGATGCTCTCTGTGGCTGACACTGTCGCTGAGCGAGATGTCTTCGCCTGTCCTGTTTCAGAGGAAAGCTCTCAGACTGCAAGATCCGGACAGAGGGTAGGGTTATTGATAGTTAGGAGCTCCAACGTTATACGCGTTATGGGGCTCCTTAGGGGCGTGGCAACCAAGAATTCCAAGAAAGCCAATGTGCATTCCGTGCGCGTACTGGATAGAGTCATTCCAGACGTGGAACGGGTCTTCCCGGATGCCGTGAAGAGCACAGGGTGCAGCCAACTGCAGGTGGCTCACGGCGGCACTATTGATGTGGATCAGAAGAGATTCTCACTGATTTCAAGCGGCTAACAGAAATGGTAAAGGCTGCCAGTCTTGCTTGTGAGATGAAAGCAGAGTTGACAATTTGCAGCATATTCGATAGGACCGATTGCGGACCTCTGGTACAGAGCCGAGTGGAGAGTCTGAATCTGAGGCTCAGACGGTTCTGTGACGGCGTGGGCAACAGATTCCCCGAATTGCGCCAAAGGGTGGCTGGGTTTCCGGTTCCACTGAATAGGTCAGGAATCCGCTATACCCAGGAGCCGGCTACTCGGGTAGCAGGGGCTGTGTGGCGTGAACTGGGCGGTTTTTTAGGTTAGAGGTCTCGGGAAAACACCAAAAGGGTTTCAGTCACAAAGTGTGCTGGGCGAACACAGGAAGAACGTAGATACAGGAACAATCAATATAACAGTTATAAATTGTCGTAGCTGTGTTGGGAAAATACCAGAGATTCTGGTGGTGATAGGAAGCACTGATGCTCAAATCGCTATAGGCACTCACAACTGGCTAAGGCCGGAGATAAGCTCAGCCGAAATTTGTGCGAAGAACCTAACGGTGTTACGAAAGGATGGGCTAAACACGGTTGGCGTTGCCGTATATGCTGCTGTTAAAAATAGTTTATCTTGTCACGAAATTGAAGTAGATCGTTCCTGTAAGTTAATATGGGCAGAGGTCTTTGTTGGTGACCGGAAAAAAATCATAATTGGCTTCTTTTACCGACCTCCCAATTCAAATGACAGAATTTCTGAAAGGTTCTAAGAAAACTTGAGTTTTATTTGAAACACATACCCGACTCATACGATTATAGTTGGTGGTAACTTTAATTTACCTTCGATATGTTGGTGAAAATACATGTTTAATTCCAGAGGCACGTATCGAACATCATCCGAAATTATGCTAAACCCATTAATAAAAATTGTTTCGAGCAGTTAGTTCATGAACCTACGCGAATACTAAACGGTTTTGAAAACACACTTGATCTCTTTCCAACAAATAATCCTGAGTTAATAACAAGCATCAAAACGGATACAGGGGTTAGTGAACACAGGTTTGTCGTTGCGTGACTGAATATTGTAAGCCCCAAATTCTCCAAAAATAAACGTAAAATATACCTATTCAAAAAAAAAGATGCCACCCCTTCCTGAGAGACAACTTCCACTCCTTTCCAATTAACAATATAAGTGTAGACCAAATGTGACTTGAATTCAGAGAAATAGTATTGGCAGCAATTGAGAATTAATACCAGATAAATTAACAAAGCACGAAGCTGATCCTCCTTGATACACAAAACGGTTCAGAACACTGTTGCAGAAACAACGAAACAAACATGCCAAATTTAAACAGACACACAATCTCCAAAATTGGCGATCTTCTACTGAAGCTCGAAACATAGCGCGGACTTCAGTGTGAGATGCTTATAACAGTTTCCACAAAGAAACTTTGTCTCGCAACCTGGCAGAAAATCCAAGTAGATAGTGGTCGTATGTGAAATATGCTAGCGGTAAGACACAATCAATGCATCCTCTGCGCGATAGCAATGGAGATACTATCGGAGAGAGTGCTGCCAAAGCAGAGTTACTAAACACAACCTTGCGAGATGCTTTCACAAAAGAAGACGAAGTATATATTCCAGAATTCTAATCAAGAACAGCTGCCAACATGAGTAACGTAGAACTAAATATCCTCGGAGCAGCGATGCAACTAAAATTACTCAATAGACGCAAGTCTTCTGGTCCACACTGTATAGCAATTAGGTTCCTTTCAGAGTAACCTGATGAAATAGCTCCATACTCAACAATCATATACAACCGTTCGATCTCCGAAATATCTGTACCCAAAGATGGGAAAGTTGCACAGGCCACATCTAGTAGTATGAATAATCCACTAAATTATAGGCCCATAACATTAACGTCGATATGCAGTACGATTTTGGGACATATATTGTGTTCGAACATTAAAAGTTACCTAAAAGAAAACGGTATATTGACACATAGCAAACATGGATTTAGAACACATCGTTCTTGTGAAACACAACTAGCTTTTTATTCACATGAAGTGTTGAGTGCTGTTGACAAGGGATTTCAGAACGATACTGTATTTCTGGATTTCCATAAGGCTTTTGACACCATGCCACACAAGCGGCTCGTATTGAAATTGCATGCTTATGGAATATCGTCTCAGCTATGTGACTGGATCTGTAATTTTCTGTCAGAGAGGTCACAGTTCGTATAATTGACGGAAAGTCATCGAGTAAAACAGAGTGATTTCTGGCGTTCCCCAAGGTAGCGTTATAGGCCCTTTGCCGTTCTTTATCTGTATAAGCGATTTGGAAGACAATCTGAGCAGTCGTCCTAGGTTTTTTGCAGATGACGCTGTCCTTTACCGACTAATAAAGTCATCAGAAGATCAAAACAAATTGCAAAACGATTTAGATGAGATATCTCAATGGTGCGAAAATTGGCGGCTAACGCTAAATAACGAAATGTGTGGGTTACACGATAAATCTGTCAAATCTAAAGACTGTAATTTCAACTTCATACCTAGGAATCACAGTTACGACAACTTAAATTGGGGAGAACAAATAGAAAATGCTAAGCTAAGAGTGCGTTTTATTGGCAGGACACTTAGAAAATGTAACACATTTACTAAGGAGAACTGCCTAAACTACGCTTGTCCGTCCTCTTTTAGAATACTGTTGCGAGGTGGGATCCTTACCAGGTAGGACTGACTGAGTACATCGAAAAAGTTCAAAGAAAGACAGCATGTTTTGTATTAGCGCGAAATATAGGAGAGAGTGTCACAGAAATGATACAGGATTTGGGATGGACATCATTAAAAGAAAGGCGTCTTTCGTTGCTACGGAATCTTCTCACGAAATTCCAATCACCAACTTTCTCCTCCGAATGCGAAAATATTTTGTTCATACCGACTTACATAGAGGGAAACGATCACAATGACAAATTAAGGGAAATCAGAGCTCGTACGGAAAGATATATATGTTCGTTCTTTTCGCGTGCTATACGAGATTGGAATTATAGAGAATTGTGAAGGTGGTTAGATGAACCCTCTGGCAGGCACATAAATGTGATGTGCAGAGTATTCCGTTTAGATGTAGATGTAGATTCTGGTAAGAAACATCGATGGTGGAAACAGAGTTGTTAAAAGGTAACCAATGTGGGTAAAATACAGAATGTTAAATAAATAATTATACAAATGTCCCTTGGACAAGAAAATCTATGTAGACATAAGCCACTAAAATTATATTTCAAATTAAAATCTACTCTAACACCTGCGATATTCCGCTTACCCAACGAAAATTCCGCAAATAACGCGTACAAGGCAAGTTGTTAGTTTTGACCATTATTTCGTTGGTAACATGACGCAGAATAAACTAAATAGCAAACAGCCATCTTGAACACAGCTAGTACAATCGATAGTCGTCGTTTGTGTGAACTAATTTCATAAATGGTCGTATTCACAGCTCTTGATACTGCGGATTTCGTATATTATACTGTTTGCTCAATTGCAGTGCAATAAAAGCGCGCTCGATCCCGAAGTACCTATTTGCTCTGCGCATTATTCCAGATAATCTGCGTTTTAAAAGCTCTATCCGTGCATAATGTAAGGAAAATCCTTGTAATAATACACGATGTCAGATACAGCGCCGGTCTCGAATAATGTAAACAAGAGGATATAAGTTTTATCCGTAGCATGTACGAATATGACCACCGATCAGACTGAATGTGTTTTGTTGTATGAGTGTCTACACAGTCCCAAGCTGACGAGGCGTGGCTGAGCCGTGGGTGCGTACACAGACGGATTTGATGTAGCGCAGTGCTGTTCAAGCAGTTCATTAACTAAATTTCTAGCTAACATGTGGGTAGTATTCGAAGAACGTAAGGGGTGGCGAGGGAGGGGGGTGGTGGAGTGAGGTTTTTGTTAGGAGCAGTCAGAATAGATAAGGGAAGAGAGAAGCTGAGCTACCTATCCAGTTTCGTCTCAGAGATTCTGCGGAATGTTCTGCGCACCAGAAATTTTACATGATTCTAGCAAGATACAGCAACAGGGAATTTTTTGGGTTTTGTGCAACGACACGTTTATTTTGTTTCCCTTGATCATAGAACTGGTCGTGGTGAGCTCGCCATCTGCTCGTCTTCCTCGACATATCGAACACTCTTACTCTTCCTCTCTGTTGGGTCTGGTGATCTTGCCTTAGAAAGAGCGTCCGTCTAAGCATGAGTTTAGACTCGGATCTCCGTTTTCGCTTGAACATAGCATTCACCTCCCAACGATATGAGGAGAAATAACACATGGTTCAGATTCCACATTAAACTTTGAATTCCTTCTCTACGGTTGGACAACTGGGATAGATTACGTACACACAAATCGCCAAAAGCTCTTCCTGTTGAGAAACTTGCACCAGATCGGTCAGTCACATGAAATTACTATAATGATAGATTTTGTCTTCTGAAGATAGCTGGAGCACGATTTGTGTTACACCATGAACTTTCTGAAGTAGATGAAGAACGTGCTATTCATGAGTTCATCTCGGTAACTTTTGCGTGTATAATGCTACATATATACGTACATAATGTACATTAACATAATCCTATAGTGTACGAATACTGCAGTACGAATGACACAACGTAAGCCTTGCTTACACGTAGACAATGAGTTGCGGAACTCGTTTATTGAAAAAAAAAAAAAAAAGTAGCGAAACTAGATTCTCGCACGTCTGTCTCAAAGAAAGTTATTGCACACTTGTTTCAACAATTTACAGGTAATGAAGCACGATTTTCGTCACTGAAGTGAAAGCTGTGGCAACTACATTGATAGCGGTGGAGTTCACTCTAGCATACTTGAAATCGGTGAAAATAAGGAGATGGCTTTGAATTCGTGACTGGATAAAAAGAAGCTAGCTCGTGTCGGCGACGACATTTTTGTAAATTATTTTACTTTTTGTTATTTTTTTAAATGAAGATTTCTTTTACATTGTCCCGATAGAATCACTATGGCGGTCAAAATTTGTCAGTTGATCATTTGTTCGAGATATTTATGATGTCACCCATTTGAAACATTTGATGTTTTCTACTTTTGGTAATTAAGCTTTTCATGTCGTTCACATCAAACTTGCTAAAATGGCTCTGAGCACCATGAGACTTGACATCTGAGGTCACTAGTCCCCTAGAACTTAGAACTACTTAAACATAACTAACCTAAGGACATCACTCACATTCATGAACGAGGCAGGATTCGAACCTGCGGCCGTAGCGGTCGCGCGGTTCTAGACTGAAGCACCTAGAACCACTCGGCCACACTGGCCGGCTCAATTTTGCTATTTCCGCTGTCATCTTCAGATCACATTCTTTGGGCAACTTCCTCACGTAGCTATTGTTTTGATGAAACCAGTCTCTTCAGGAAGGTTTCTTAATGACCTAAGAACATTTACAGAAGTTCCAAATTCATTAATATTAGATGTCTTATTATTCCATACAGACTTTATTTTGGTCAGTAATTGTAACCTCGTGAATCCTTCGATGTCCATATTACGAAGAAAGTATGTGACGATATTGATCAGGTAATTCTGGATCTAGAGGGAGATGAAAATCCAATAGTCACGGCGGACTGGAATGCGGTTGTAGGGGAATGAGTAGAAGATACGGTTACGGGTGGATATGCCCTTACTAACAGGAAAGAGAGAACAGGAAGACTAATCAGCTAATAACTGCGAATACTCTGTTCGAAACTCACAAGAGGAGGAGGTATACTTGGAAAAGGCCGGCAGATATTGAAAGACTTCCATTAGATCACATCGTGCGCAGAAAATTAAATGATTGTCGGAAGGACTGAGTCAGCATATAGAAAAGTCAAAAAACATTCAGTGACATCAAAAACAAGGATGGTAACATTAAGAATGCAATGTGAATTCTACTATTAAATACCGACGAGGAAGCTGATAGGTGGAGAGAGTACACAGAAGGCCTCTATGAGGGGGACGATTTGTCTGATGTAATAGAAGAAGAAACAGTAGTGGATATAGAAAAGTTCGGGGATCCAGCATTACAATCAGAATTTAAGAGAGCTTAGGAGGCTCATAAAACAGAAGGGATAGATAACATTCCATCAGAATTTCTAAAATCACTGAGACAAGTGACAACAAAACGACTATTCACATTGGGGTGTAGAATGTATGAATCTGGCTGTATACCATCTAACTTTCGGAAAAATATCTTCCACACAATTCTGAAGAGAGCAAGAGCTGACAAGTGCGGAAATTATCGCACAATGAGCTTAGCAACTCATGCATCCAGGATGCTGAAACGAGTAATATACAGAAGAGTGAAAAAGAAAATTGACGGTCAGTTTTTCCTTCAGAAAGTTAAAGTACCTTGAGGCAGTCCTGACGTTATTGTTCATAATGATAGCAAGACTAAAGAAAAATCTGAAACGACAGTGTAAAATGGGGCAAGATGTTCGAATTCTGAGGAAAGCAGAGGGATGACCCACAGGGAAAGATGGGTAGAATACAGTATGTGCAAGAATCAAGAGTGAATAATAAGAGTGGAAGGCCAAAAACAAAGTGCTCGGATGTAGTCTTTCGCCCCTACTGTTCAATCTGTATATCGAAGAAGCAATGATGGAAATAAAAGAAAGGTTATAGAGTGTAATTAAAATTCAAGGTGAAAGGTTATCAATGAGGAGATTCGATGATGACTTCACTGTCCTCAGTGAAAGTGAAGAAGAATTGCAGGATCTGCTAAATAGAACCACCAGTGCACTGAATTCGCGAATCGGTTTGAGAGTAAATCTTAGAAGGACGAAAGCAATGAGAAGTAGCAGAGATGAGAACAACGAGAAACTTAACATCATGTCTGATGGTCGCTAAGTAGATGAAGTTAAGGAATTCTGCTGCCTATCCAGAAAAATAACCAATGATAAACGGAGCAAGGAGGACATTAAAAGCCGACTAGCACAGGCAAAAAAAAAAAAAAAATAAATAAATAAAAATAAAAAAATAAAAATAAAAAAAAAAGAAAAGAAAAGAAATAAAAAATTAAAAAATACGTAGACCTTAACTTGAGGAAGACGTTTCTGAGAATGTACGTCGTAAGCACAGAATTGTATGTTAGTGAAATAGAAGAGAATGCAGCATTCTCGACGTGGTGCTACACAAGAATATTGAAAGGCAGATGGACTGGTAAGGTAAGGAACGAGATGGTTCTGCGCCGAATCGGAGAGGAATATAAGGGAAACACTGATAAGGAAGAGGGACAGGATGATAGGCCATCTGTTAAGAGATCAGAAAATTACTAGGGGGAGCTATAGAGGGTAATAACTGTAGGGGAAGACAGAGATTGGAACCCAGCAGATAACTGAGGACGTGGGTTCTCAGTGTTACTCTGAGATTAATAGAGGCTGGTACGAGTGAGGGATTTGGTTTGTTGGATCACTTATCATGAACTTCCCACAAGCAACTATGCATGGCACAACTGTTACAAATTCAACAATTTTCTCATTTCCCCATTCCATGTCGCATTTACTGGAACGTTACCTAATCTAAAAACACGCGCACCTACTAGTTTCGTGTCGTAAAAGTTGTAATGCACCAAACTGAAAAATTTCGCCTACTTTCGCTGGCCGCGCTGGCCGCGCGTGCGCAGTGGCTAACTGCTCAGTTTCTCAACTTAGTGCCTCCATGCAAAACTTCTGACAGCTTAGACAGGCAAAGGACCATGACGGAGTCGTCTAGGTAATGCAAGTCCACCTCACGCTCCACCAACGGGTCGGCGGATATATTGCACCCTGCCGTCTCGCCGTTAATAAACAGTGGCATGTGGTGACGAGCATCAACAGCTCTCATTGCGAAGTGGTTTCCGCACGTTGGAGTAATCTGCGTTCATCAACTGTTGCGAACCAGCGAATCTGTGTTAGTTTTGCCATGATATCAGTGTGATACTGTATGTCTCAATACGAGGCTGGCTGTAAGTGAGGTAGTTTGAAAGCACGATCGTCGACATGAGAGATATCGGCCGTTGGGTGGTGTAACAAAGGTGGATTGATTCCAGCAGTCTGCCACAGGCAGATACGGATATGGTTATTATATGCCAACGGAATACTTCACATTAAACAAACTTCTCTCTAGCCTCAATCAGAGTAAGTCGTTTCTGCGGAACTGTCTTAATAAACTTTGTTTCTGGCACGAAACATTTTCGCTTCGGATATTTACCACCAAGAGAAATTACAGACTGTCCTGGAAATGCTGAGCCGTGAGTAACATTTAGATCAAAGTCTTTGTGTGACTTGACGAGACGTGGGTTAACGAGCGTCTCTTTTTGACAGAAGGTTAGACGGACCGCACAACCAATAAAAGCAAAGATACCCCCTCTCGTTGGCTTCATCCTAGTAAGATAACTGAGGTTTCGTTTCACATAGCCAGGTGACTATCGTGAGGAAATTAACCGCACAGTTTGAGCAGAGTATTCGTATATTGTTCTGCTCAAAAATATTCCCCATATTTCAATAATAGACGTGGACAGTAACCCTTACCATTCCGTTGTAAGAGGTAACTCTGGAAATGCAGTAGTGGAAATCTGAATTTTTTGTTCTGGGCACTTAAAGTAGTCGACAAGCGAAAATTGAAGCTCGTGTGAAGAAGATTAATTTAATTTAATGTGTAAACCTTCCAAGTAAAATTCCCCACGCTACTATGGCGACGGACTGGTTGCGGCGAAAGGCGTAGTATAATCATGTCTGCACACTTCGCTCACTTCAGGTCGTTCCATGTAAATGGGTTCATGTGCAAAAATGTTGTGTAATAATTTTCTCCGACAAAGAAGGAATTTCTAACGAAAGAAGCTACTGAGAACGTTACCCCAAATGACTGGATTGGAAATGGGCCTATACGAAGGAGGTAGTTCAGGATCCGTGGATCTGTGAAACAGTAATGCAAGAAAAGATCAAACAGATGGTCATTTCTGACGGTTCTAGTATAAAATCCGGGTTCGAGGAAGAAAGGAGAGATGATTCTTTCCCCGGAGTCACAATTATACACAAATATTCAGTGCCCTGTTCAGTGCTGACGTTTGTTCAAAACATCTTAATGCTTCTCTTACGGCCAATTAAAGCTCTGGAACCTTGTTCGGCGTAATCGGTGCGTCATCCAAACAACTATATTCCAACCCCCCTTCCCACCTTCCATGCATAAAGGTTTGCAAGTAATTTTCCTTCCTCGCTGTGGGGGTTCTACAGCAGTCACCTCAACTCGGATCTCTCTCGCCACACGTCTACATATCGCCATTCTTCCTCATCCTCTTCCATTCTTCTCCTCTTCATCACTTCTTGAATGCTACTTAATCACACTTTCCGTGGACTTCCCTTTCTTCTTCTTCTAGGAGGATGCCATGAAAGTGTTCTCTTGGAATATTTGTCTTCAGACATTCTTTTGACATGCCCAAACCATCCTAAAATTCTGTCCGTTACACTACAAGGAGTCTGCGTCATTTCTCTTATTTCTTTATTTCTTACATAGTAAAGTCGGGTGATTCTACAGGCTCCTCGCAAGTGTTCAATTTTCAACGATCGAAGTCTCCTTTTATTTATTTCTGTGAGTTCCCAGCGCCCTCTACCATAGGTTGTATTGGTTGCACGATGGATTTGTATAAATGAATTTTATCATCTAACCTAATTTTTGAGGAACCAACTAGAGGTTTTAATGTTTGGATAGCCACCCTTCCGTGCCTGGTCCCTTGCTGGATATCTCTGTCACATATTCCATCACGTGATAGGATACTACCCAGGTACGTCAACTCATGACACATTTTAATAAGATGTCCGTCATTTTAATCGCACCATAGTAAGGATAAGGCTGACAGTACAACACAAACGCGAAAGTGAAACCGAAATGCACTCCGACCACATTCCTTAATAAAGGTAAAGGCCCGCATCTCGTGGTCGTGCGGTAGCGTTCTCGCTTCCCACGCCCGGGTTCCCGGGTTCGATTCCCGGCGGGGTCAGGGATTTTCTCTGCCTCGTGATCGCTGGGTGTTGTGTGATGTCCTTAGGTTAGTTAGGTTTAAGTAATTCTAAGTTCTAGGGGACCGATGACCATAGATGTTAAGTCTCATAGTGCTCAGAGCCATTTGAACCATTTGAACCAATAAAGGTAACGTGTTACAAACATGTAAATGGTGTGCTTTAAATATAACAAAACGATAGTGCAAGGGAAGGAAGTATTTATGACAAGGAATTGTTACATACTCTTATTATCTTTTTGATGCAGGAACATCCGACAGCTACTTACATAACATGTTCTACAAAACGATTTAATCAAACTTTGTCTTTCTTTTTAAATTTGGAAAACTTCCTAGGAATGATTATCGCCGTTATTGGAACACCCTTGGATATTTTTGTCATACGGGCCTTTTGACGCTGTATAATGCACGTTTCTGTTGCAGGCGTTTAGTTTGCTAAGGCTGGAGACGTCGTTAAAGGATATAGAGACTAAGATATTAGTTTCATATTCATTACAATCCTAGGATGTACAGAGATTCCATAGACATTCAAGAAGCACAAGACTATTCTGACAGAAAATGTGGCTTGAAATTAGACAATTTGTGGGCCTTAGTGCTAAATGAAGCCGACAATGCCAACTGTACCCCACTACAAGCTCCGTAACACAATTAAGTTCAAAAATGGCTCTGAGCACTATGGGACTCAACATCTTAGGTCATAAGTCCCCCAGAACTTAGAACTACTTAAACCTCACTAACCTAAGGACATCACACACATCCATGCCCGAGGCAGGATTCGAACCTGCGAACGTAGCAGTCCCGCGGTTCCGGACTGCAGCGCCAGAACCGCACAGCCACGGCGGCCGGCCACAATTAGGTGAGACACGTCGACCTTTGTAAGGTTCTGATGACCAGGCTTGCTGAACTTCTGTCTATGTCTTTGTAACCTCTGATGACGCCTCTAGACTTAAGAGAAGAAATGTTTGGCGCGGAAACATGACTTCGATCGTGGATTAATGGCCACAAAACAAATATCTCCAAGAATTCCTCTGAATGTCTAACAAGAACTAATTCCGATGGAAAACGACAGCCAGAGCTGCGAATAAATAGATGTTCATTATGAAAATGTACGTCCAAAATAACATTAATTAATGTCGATACATGAATGTCCTTTCACTTGGGACATGAACATGTATTGGCATTGTTTAACGTTATCTCGGACGTACATTTAACGTTGCAAACCTTGTTTGGTTCGAAAATGAGTATTCAACCGTAAATGGTCACATATTGAATAAACATCTATTTATTCGTAACTCTGGCTTTCTCTTTGCTTCGTAGTTCAATAAGAGTTGCTGTCCCTTAACATCCAGTCTGCTGGAAGTGTGAAAGAACTGCTTCATTCCTAATTGGACACATTATGTGAAAACCAAGTACTCACCTCCATCTATCACGAAAAAAGGGCAAAACTCAGCGTCGCAAAGACAGACAGCTGTTTCCCTGTAACCATTTATTTTACTAAGGGACATTACAGAACCAACTGCTTACTTCCTCGCCTGCCATTTTGTGATAGTTGGTAACACTAAAACAGCCACGTTTAGAATCCTTACCAAGTTTCAAATGACTTAATCGTAGTTGCGACCCATAATTCAATTTCACGACATACCTGCAAAAATTTCTTAGAGCGTTCGCGCCGGAATTTCTTTACTTGATACTAGCAGCCGTTATGAGGACCGTAAAAGGGTTTCTCTTACAGAAAGCATCTCCATAAAAAGAAACTGTACTGTAAGAGAGAAGGTAATGTAAATGTTAGTAAACGTGACTGCCACCGCCTATACTTGCGCTGTAAAGTAAGCATTTGGACGGAAGATTTACAACTTTAATACGTTTTACGATATATGGTAATATTCTATCATATGTTTATCATTTTCCACAGAGCGGTCATTATAATTCAGCCGTTCCAAATTGGAATTGCATATACTTGCTTCAACAATGTAGATTTTCCCGTCATTTTAATGATTGTTTATGATGTACCCAGTGTGTTACTGGCTCATTTGTATTCCATCTCTCAACAGAGTGACAACTCGTTCTAAGCCACAACAACTTAAGGATCTCAATGCTTGCATGATGCCTGAATCTATATAAATCAAAACGTATGTGTTTGTTTGTCGAAAACCATTAATCTCCGAAAGTTCTTGAGTGACTGCTTTGAACTTTTGACACGACTTTCCGTTCAAATAAAGGCGTGTTATTAGATAACTGTTTTATAATGTACCAAACATTTTACGAAGGTATACGTAACTTTTTGAAATTTTTTGTAATAGTTTTCCCGTATTATTAAATATATAAAAATATGTATATTATAGAGATTTAAAAAAATAGGTATGTAATAATACACGGGTATTTCAATGCAACGTTGTGTCAAAGTTTCAACGAATTCGGTCAAAAATTTTCGGAGATTTACGATTAGAAACATTTACCGTTTCTATATGAAGTACAAACATAGGTGTTCGTTTCTTAAAAATCTCGAATTTCCGAAAATTCTTCGTGGATAATACAACTTTGCTTTCGAATAAATGGCTCTAAGCACTATCGGACTTAACATCTGAGGTCATCAGTCCCCTAGACGTATAACTACTTAAACCTAACTAACCTAAGTACATCACACACACCCATACCCGAGGCAGGATTCGAACCTGCGACCATAGCAGGAGGTGCGGTTCCGGACTGAAGCGCCTATAACCGCTCGGCTACAGCGGCCGGCTTGCGTTCGAGCATTCACGTGTTTCTGTATACCTACTGGAAACCTATGTAGTATATGTAATATATATGTAATAAACTGGGAAACGTTTTAACAAGGTAAATGCTGGTTTGTTCAAAATCGTAAATGTACGAAAGTTCTGGACCCAATACTTTAGAATTTTGACACAAAGTTGAATTTTGGTACGGGCGGGTTTTTAGGTACTGAAAGAGAGGGAAGTAGGAGGAGATGGGAAAACAAATGCAAAGGTGCAGGTGGACAGAGACAGAAGAAAGGAGGAGATAAGAACGTATATCCAATCCCCGTACTTTCCATTTAAGCATACTGAGCCAAAGGAAAGCGTGACCGGTTACAGCCAGTTAACATTATAAAATTTTGTATCTCGCTCTGTAGCAAAAACATGGAAAAAAACTCATCTCAAAGTATGTGGATTATCATAATTCAGATATATTTAGAATCTTTGAAGTGTTATTTTACAGAGGTATATATTATCTTTTTTGTGACAGAGAGATGTAAATTTCAGCTTTCTAATGTACCTGCCAGTGCTTAAGTATCACAGGCATTGTAGGGACAGAAATTTGGAATCTCCCATTTTTAAAAGCTTCCATATCTGAAGAGTTCTACCAGCCGCCATTATGATAATTTATGGATAAAGGGGCTACAGCTTTCGACCAAAAATTATAGATAAACCGTCGCTCTAAAAAAAAACTAGAGAATGATGCAATTTACTGCCTTTTAAAAGTATGCGGAGGGGTCTTCTGTGCTAAACTCTGTCTAGCTGTATGACAGGCTGTCAGGTGAATTGAGTGAAAAGCCAATTTGTCTCTAGGTCTCGTTATCGAGGCTATACAGTGCTTAGAACTTTGGTATCCCTCCTTTTCCCCTCCTACCTCCTTCGACGGAGCTAATTCCGTATCCCAGGGAAACTCGCAGAGGCTTGGCAGAACTTCCCTAACTATGGGGTCTTCGCTTGTTACGGAACTTGTTCACAGCTTAGCATTTATGTCATGCCTCAAGCGGCTCGTTTCCATAACGTTAATTCATGGAAAATGAGTTCAGTGATCTCTGAATTACAGATGATTGGCTTAAGAATCAGATTATCGGATGAATTATCACACCTCCCCTTGTTAACTATTTTATTACGTCAGTTTCAAAAACGGATTAATAAAAAGAGAGAGAAAAACTATAATGATGGTTTTAATGATCCGACCGTTCCAGATAGTCGCACCCACTTGAGTATAACATGCACATTGTTCACAACCCTGTGAAACGGTCAGATAACTTCTTTTGGCTGTTGTTGAACTCTTGCATCACAATGGTTAGAATGTCGGTTATGTTGTCAAAGTGTGAACCCTACATATGAATTTCCTCACTTTGTCGTGTTTCGTACTGATTACACCAAGTCGTAATGATTACACCCGTGATTATTTTTACAGAAAACAATTTTTTATGTTCTGTATTTCAGTCAAGTCATTGCGTTAAAATTGGGAGAAAAGGTATGTGGGACAAATTCTGGTCACACTTCACTCCTCTTCAACACATTCTGCAGCCGGTGTTGAACGCTTGATTCAGAGATGTTGCACCACAGCGATTTGTGACAACAACGTTGACACACTACGGGCTCTCGGCAACTACTTAAGACTGGTCGCTGACAACTGACTGTTCGAATGCACGTCTGTTGTGTAAAGCTGTTAGTTCGAGCTGTCGCAGAAGTTACTGCGCTGATGTTAATTACACGTCAGGAATAAAATTTGTTGACTCCTGTCTAGTCGTCGAATATGGATTGTCTAGGAACCTACTTTCTCGGATCCAAGCAAATCGTATTAATGAGTTTTATTACGAAAAGTAAATGATAACATTTCAGAATTACATCGGTGTGTCGCAAGCAAAAGGCGACATGCCAAATAATCTACCATTCTACCGTCTACCATTGTTCACCCACTGATAAGAACAACAGTGAAACCCTTACGCTGCCTGTAGGTCATTTTCCCAGGATACTAATTCAGCTGAAATCTATAAGCTGTAGTGGTGTATTCGTACATACAGTGAATAATCATTGTGGGGTGTGTCTAAAAGGTGTCTTTTGGATGATAACCGTGTAATAGCAACTAATGATACAGCGTCAACGTGACAGCAGAGACGGAAGTGGCAAAATACTGCGATCCCACGATATGCAAAATCTGGTGTACGTAAAACAAAAAACTCAGCTACTTTTAAGAGATACTTTAGTTTCTGCCGTAGGTCACTTTCAGGGATTATCTTCAAGCAATAGGTGTCTAGGAGCTCGCCGAGTGCTTTGTTATATATGAAAACAGTTTCAGTGGCACGTTGTTTTTTGACTAGCCTCATGGTAGAGTAATAACAAAGGCCTTACAGTGGAATGAGCCAGTTATACATCGCACCTGTCTATAGGCAAGTGAAAACCAACAATTGTAATAGAGAATAATCGTACATGTACATCATGTCGGCAGTAGAAGGTGTAACTGTAACACAGAGAGAGGAGGACAGTACAAAGACCGGACGACAAGAGCGTAAAGTTCCGTTGCTCTGTTAGCGTTTCTTCAGATTTTACTAGTGCTTCTGGGATGCAAACCCTGCAGAACTAGGTCATCACCGACTATGAGCGCTGTGGTATATTCTCAGAGTCTCCTAGACGCAACAATATTTTTATTTATTACGCCAATATTCGTTCACAAGCATGAATTTTGCCTGCAACCATAAGAACAGGAAGTAATTTCCTCCATCCTGCAAGACATCTAAAACTATATATGTGCTAGTCATCAAGATTTAGCGGATGGACTGAATGATCGGCAACCAGAGAAAATTAGAGGTAAATTGATGATGTCAGTGTAACTAAATAGTGAATTCTATTAAATATATGTATATGTAATAATGGAAGAATCGACTTTTTGTTAAGCACCAGGTTTGCTGCAAAATACGGTTTGTGTGAGTTCAGTAAAGGTTTGATGCATTGTATTTTTCTTATGCTTCGAGGAAGACTGTTCACAGCACCAATTTAGTTACAACAAGAATTCATGCTTTATTTCCAGTACCGCAAGTAGTAATCATCTCTCATTACGTAAAAATTTCATACCGATTCATACTCTTTGTGTTAGCTGTAGGGCTGCCTCTCGGCACGGTTATTCCAACATCGACCAAAGGTCCTAACTCTGCGTACTGGTAACACTGTTCCTCACACAGCGTGACTTATGTAGCTGTCCCGTTTCCTCACCATCACCCTATAGTTTTGAAGTAGATACAGTGCTCTGATCTCACACCCACATGCCGCTTATCTCCTAATAACTGTACTTGAACATATGTGAAGGAAGCGTCCATTGCTGCTGTTTTCTTTAACATCTCAGGTGTCGCATTAGTTGTTAGACACTGTGATGAACAAAGCCCATTTACGACTGGCTTAGTGTCACTTGTCCTAATTCTTGTCCACATAGAAATGTATTAAAATTCATGTTTAAATGTCACAGATTTGAACTGCCATGAAACTTATCCCAGTTGATCTGACGACAAAGTCTGTTAGAGTTCACAGAGAAGCTTCACATGCACACAGCCGACTGAATATCAATGTTGCTAATTGTTCATTCATACTGGGCACAATAAGCCTCGATTATTAGCAGTACTGTGTGTGTGTGTGTGTGTGTGTGAGAGAGAGAGAGAGAGAGAGAGAGCACTAGACTAGAAAGAATGTCCGTAGGCTGTACTCACTAATGAACCAAATAAAGGAGTGGTGTGCATTGACCGCTGGTATCTTTCAAATAGTTCACTAACACACCGGGAACGTCAACTATGCAATGTTAATCGAGTCTCTGCTGGTAAGTTAATGAATAGTTTTATAGGTTTCTCCTTTCACCACCGCCTCACTAGAAACAATGGTCAGCAGTTGCTACCATTGGCAACATTATGTAGAATGGCTTCTTGGACCTGGTTCTGGACCACTGCCAACCAAGTCCTTTGAGGGATACTCGCCTTTTAGGGTAATATCCAGGTAGGAGTCGTCTGGTTCTTCAGAAGAAAGTCTGCTGCTAATATATCGGTGGAGGAGGTTGTGTGGTGGTGGCACTCGAATGGTGTGTCTAAGCAGCATGGAAGACGAGATGAGGCTCAAGGCGGGATGGGCTGCTCCTCTGTGTGACAACTCTGCCTATGACAGCTGCGTGCAGGGACTGGGGAGGACCGAGTGCGCCCTCCTCAAGGTCCAACTGACCAATGTAGTCCGTTCGCACCTCTCTTCTTAGAAAGCCAACATGTCCCTCTGCCTATTATGTCTTTAACTGTGCAGCACGGAGTCTTCCTTCCGTTTCTCGGCGTGTTGTTATGATATGAAATATTGTTAACAAATCCTATAGCACTCATTTAGCCAAAGGTAACCGTTCACAATAATATTAAGAAGACCTAACTTGCTATATATCTTTACAAAGAAATTATCTATTAATTTTACAAAACGAATAAGAAAAATGAGCATACACATTGATGAAAAGAAACAGCACCAAGATATAATTAACGTAGGGTAATGAAAATTTGGGAATCTATTTGTCTAGGTAACATATTTTAGTTACTAACACTGCAAGTTCAGCGGTTAATTTAAGCGCGAGAAAAGCCTTTGCAAATGAGAAATTCCGGTACATTAACAACCGATTTAAGCGCCAGAATGTTGAAAGCAAGCATGCAAAGGTGCACGCATTGCGCCAGAAGTCAGTTCGTGTGATGGAGTTTCATGCTTGTTTCACTTGGTCGGTCCATACAGGAACACTTTATGCTGGTCGTGAATAACGTTGGAATTGTCGCCTCATGACGTCCCACATGTGCTCGATTGGAGACATATCAGACGATCGAGCAGGCAAAGGAAACATGTTAACATCATGTAGGTCATGTTGGATTACAACAGCAGGATGTGAGACAACGATTAGCCGAGCTGGGTAGCCGCGCGGTCTATGGCGCCTAGCAATGGTGAACGTGGCTCCCTCCGTCGGAGGTCAGAGTCCTCCCTGGGGCAAGATTGTGTGTGTTGTCCTTGGAGTAAGTTAGATTAAGTAGTGTTTAAGCCTAGGGACTGATGAACTCAGCAGTTTTGTCCCACAGAACTTACCACTAATTTTGTACACAACGTTATGATGTTGAAAACATCCTCTAGAATGCTGTTCATGTATGGCAGCACAACAATTGGATCACCACACTGACATACAATTTAGCAGACGGGGTATGTCGGGTAACCACGACAGTGCTACAGCTCTCATACAAAATCGCATACCAGACCACAGTTCGAGGTGTACGTGTGGAGTGTTTAGGCCACAGACAGACTGGTTGCAGGCCCTCAACTGGGATCCTTCAAACCAACGCATGTCAATCACTGTACCGAGGTAGAACCATCTTTCATCAGAAGACACAACAACCCTCCACTCTACTCCACCCTCCAATGAGCTCTCGCTTGACACCACTGAAGTCGTAAAGGGCGAGATTTGCCGTTGGTGAAATGCACGTTACAGGACGACTGGTTCGGAGCTGTCCTTGAAGTAACCGATTTTGTAACAGTTTGTTGTGTCACTGTGGTGCTAACTGCTGCTAGAATTTCAGGTGGAGATGCAGTACAATGGGACAGCGCCGCAAGCCTAACACAATTGTCTTCCCTCTCGATAGTTCCACGTGGCCATCCAGAGCTCGTTCTTCTTGCTCCTATATCTTGCCGTGACCACTGGTGCCAGCAGTCATGTACAGTGGCTACATTCCTACCAAGTGTTTCTGCAGTATTACAGAAGGCACACCCAGCTTCTCCAGCCATATTACACGAGCTCGTCCGAGCTCTGTGAGGTTTTGATAGTGGCTTCTTCACCTACTTAGAGGCGTTCTTGACTAAGACCATCTCACTACGTCCAAACGCAAAGATAACTAACGCCCATGTCTGTTTCAGCACGTATTTAAACCAAAAGTTGCATTGCATCCTCATAGTGGCATTATATGCACCACTCTTATGCGACTGGCGCCAAATTTGAATAGATGTCATCATGCAGATGTAGAAACACGTCCAACAACTTTCGTTTATCTCGCGTAACTTCTTCCTGGCGTTGACTTTTGTTCCATCAATATATTACCTTCGTAATTTATCAAAAGAAGTGAAATTATTCCAAAGAGCACTCTGTGGACATTATAATCTTAACGAGCCAACGGTCTTGCCGCAGTGGTTCCCGTCAGATCACCGAAGTTAAGCGCTGTCGGACTCGGCTAGCACTTGGATGGGTGACCATCCGGTCTGCCAAACGCAGTTAGCAAGCAGGATACACTCAGACCTTGTCAACCAAACTGAGGAACTATTTGGTTGAGAAGTAGCGTCTCCGGTCTCGTAAACTAACATACGGCCGGGAGAGCAGTGTGCCGAGCACATGCCCCTCCATATCTGCATCCAGTGACGCCTGCGGTTTGAGGATGACACGGCAGCCGGTCGTTGCCGTTGGGCCTTCATGGCCTGTTCGGGATGTGTTTGTTTTGGTTCATTTATTCATTTTTTAAGGAATTTAAACATACGTTGATTGGCACAGTTAACTTTACAAGATGTACTGGCCTTGTACTTACAAAATTACACAAGGTCTACTTCAGATTCATCTTATATCATGACCAAACTCATCTGACAGAGCTGCAGCCCAGAAGTAAAAAATGTAAAATTGAGAGATAGTCTATCGTTACAACAAAGCACAAAAGTAAAATATTAAGTGATTGTATTTCTTCTGTTAGCTATTATGTGTTATATGACTAGGTCGTTAGTGTTGTTTGTGAATAGGAATGTCACTCCATTTATCGTACACTGTAGCATACTATCAACGTTCCACAATCTTATATCTAATATCTGTGGTATAGTGCAATATGGCATAAGACCTATAGTCTTGCCAGAAGATCACTTGAAGATTGCAGCACGACATTTTACTGAGGTGGCACTCGATCACTCATTTGGGAACGACATCGTCAACTGTTGGCCTTTCAAGGGATAATTACATGTAGTAGCATGAAATTCATTTCTGCGATTAGCTAAAACACTTGGCAGAAAATTACTTGCATCAGCAGAAGAGAGATGGCGGGAGCAGCCAGAGCATATGGACATGCATAGTCAGCTATGGATTAATAATGATAAAACGTTATTAAAAAGAGTTAATCTTGAGGTGGTGTGCTGGTGAGTAATACTGTTGCATAAAAACCAATTAATGACTTAATTTGTAGGTGATTTCTGAATTATAAGAGCAAACAGTATCTTGTGCAACATATCATGTGTAATGTTGACTGTTCTGTGATAAAAGAACCACAGCAATAAACAATGGCCTACTTCGTACAAGAACAACTGTATGCTCATTACTGCTAAGTAAGCAAGGATGTACTCCAATGACCACAATTAGAGCTCCACCTGTATACATGGCCGTGGCCAAGCGTTTCCACCGCTGCGAAGGGACATGTCCAGAAGAAGCTAGGTGAGTGGTTTACTTAACACAACGGCTAGTTGTGAGGGACGTACGAGTACTTTGTTACTACCAGAAACTGGGGCAGATGGAGTGTTGTCAAAGCCTTGAGTCAGTCTCCCCTCTCCTCTATCACTGCCTCCAACATTTACAATCCCTCAGAATTCTATCATTCTCTCCACATTATCAAACCTTGTATAGTCTTCTTCACTACTACAATGGTGTAAAGGACGGTGGACTTCGTACCACCAGCAGACGAGCTCGGTTAGCAATAACGTTACTTATTCAGTAAGACGCTTACACAAATGTTGATGGTGACGACTCGGTGGCGTGCGTTGATCCCCAGGCAGCATGATACAATGCAATGTGTTTGGTTGTGGCAGCATCAGGGCAATGGGAAGGAGCGCTACTTCAGCTGGTTAGTGGCGACTGTTGCGAACTTGAGACGGAATACTGACGTCAGGTGCCCGGCAAGTGGTAGCCGCTCCTGCTGGACAGCTGGCCATTCTGTTGGTCCATCAGGAAAACCGCACGCTGGTGCACAGATACCAAACGTTGGAGCCCTTGGAGACGCTCAAGAACTGGATGAAGCCCCCACTGGACGTGATCCCCTTCTTGGTACCCCAGCAGCAGTCCCAAACGCATGATGTTCAGTAGTAGCTCATAGATTTGCAGCTAGCAGAAAACGCGGATATGAAAAGGCGAAGGTAATTGGCCATCATGGGACCAACAGCCGCAGTGCAATAGATCTCGACGTCGACAATATTTAAAGAGAAGGTGATGCTAAGATCTGAGTGGCAAATACATTCCTGGAAATTGAAATAAGAACTCCGTGAATTCATTGTCCCAGGAAGGGGAAACTTTATTGACACATTCCTGGGGTCAGATACATCACATGATCACAATAACAGAACCACAGGCACATAGACACAGGCAACAGAGCATGCACAATGTCGGCACTAGTACAGTGTATATCCACCTTTCGCAGCAATGCACGCTGCTATTCTCCCATGGAGACGATCGTAGAGATGCTGGATGTAGTCCTGTGGAACGGCTTGCCATGCCATTTCCACCTGGTGCCTCAGTTGGACCAGCGTTCGTGCTGGACGTGCAGACCGCGTGAGACGACGCTTCATCCAGTCCCAAACATGCTCAATGGGGGACAGATCCGGAGATCTTGCTGGCCAGGGTAGTTGACTTACACCTTCTAGAGCACGTTGGTTGGCACGGGATACATGCGGACGTGCATTGTCCTGTTGGAACAGCAAGTTCCCTTGCCGGTCAAGGAATGGTAGAACGATGGGTTCGATGACGGTTTGGATGTACCGTGCACTATTCAGTGTCCTCTCGACGATCACCAGAGGTGTACGGCCAGTGTAGGAGATCGCTCCCCACACCATGATGCCGGGTGTTGGCCCTGTGTGACTCGGTCGTATGCACTCCTGATTGTGGCGCTCACCTGCACGGCGCCAAACTCGCATACGACCATCATTGGCACCAAGGCAGAAGCGACTCTCATCGCTGAGGACGACACGTCTCCATTCGTCCCTCCATTCACGCCTGTCGCGACACCACTGGAGGCGGGCTGCACGATGTTGGGGCGTGAGCGGAAGACGGCCTAACGGTGTGCGGGACCGTAGCCCAGCTTCATGGAGACGGTTGCGAATGGTCCTCGCCGATACCCAAGAGGCAACAGTGTCCCTAATTTGCTGGGAAGTGGCGGTGCGGTCCCCTACGGCACTCCGTAGGATCCTACGGTCTTGGCGTGCACCTGTGCCTCGCTGCGGTCCAGTCCCAGATCGACGGGCACGTGCACCTTCCGCCGACCATTGGCGACAACATCGATGTACTGTGGAGACCTCACGCCCCACGTGTTGAGCAATTCGGCGGTACGTCCATCCGGCCTCCCGCATGCCCACTATACGCACTCGCTCAAAGTCCGTCAACTGCACATATGGTTCATGTCCACGCTGTCGCGGCATGCTACCAGTGTTAAAGACTGCGATGGAGCTCCGTATGCCACGGCAAACTGGCTGACACTGACGGCGGCGGTGCACAAATGCTGTGCAGCTAGCGCCATTCGACGGCCAACACCGCGGTTCCTGGTGTGTCCGCTGTGCCGTGCGTGTGATCATTGCTTGTACAGCCCTCTCGCAGTGTCCGGAGCAAGTATGGTGGGTCTGACACACCGGTGTCAATGTGTTCTTTTTTCCATTTCTAGGAGTGTATTTATAGTGGTTCTGCCCAACGTTGTGGTCACTGGGCCCCATCTTAGACTATGTAGGTGACCATGACAGTGCAGCATTGCTCCACAGTATGACGAACTTTATCTCATTATTGCGGCAGACCAGGGTCTTGCACCATGCTGCGTCAGCAGTATTTCAGCCCCGGCAGCAAAATTTCATAGGCAGCTATGTTGCTCCACTTGCCACAGCCTGTTAAGTCTGGATGGAGGTGTGTTGCCACAACACTTTCGTTGCGTTACCCTTATCTGTTTGAATCTTGTATTGACTTTCTCTCTTCTCCCCCCACAGAGACACTCGGATATTCCTCAATTCCCATAAACTTTACTTTTTATATATCTTTCCTAGAACCACTATAGTCTCTGACATCTCCCCGACTTTGTCATAACCAGCTTTCTAGATCTTACGGAATACAGTTTCGTCTACATATCAGGGCTTTTCCTCTGTACTTTCCTCTCGAACAGCTTACTTATGGTTCCTCTCTTCTTTGTCATTCCTTAAATATTCGAGGGAAAATTAAATCAGTTATCTCTAGCTTCGTTCTTAACATCAATCGGTTCATCATAATCCATGACAAACCTCAAAACCTAGATCCACCAGCATCTTAGACAATGGACAACAGTGGAGGACAATGATCTTTTCTCAAGTAATCACAATAAAAAAAAATCAACATTTCCTCTTTGTAAAAGTACGCTTTTAAATTTCATTGTTATATTAATTCACAGAAATAACTAATGAGATACTGCTTTAGTTTTGTTAAACCATTTTCATACGCTTTAATTCTCTTTGGTTGAACCTTACACTTAGATAATATCTCTGGCAGCCCATCCTTCATCTGTGTGGGCCTGGGACTGCGAAATAACAGCAGACGACAAAAAAGTATTGTCATTCATTTGTTAGTATTCTCTGTAGGTCCACCTACAAACATCTCTATTAATTAATTAGCTAAATTGTTCTACATAATTACTCAATTTGTGCAGATACATTTGTAATTTAAAGGGAAAATTTAGTGTATTAAATACAATCTTCCAAGAGAATATATTGTAGTAACGGTGATTAACTTTAAAAAAGAACAGTTAAGCAATATTTAGTCTGCTTTTTAAAAGTGACTAAATATAGGGTCCTTAATGTTCCGTTGACGAATAAAGATAAGGAGATTTCCAAGTTGTTTTATTAATATATTAAGATATTTTAATTTCCACGTACAAATTAATATTTTGGCTTTGTGAAAGAAGTAAGCTGGGTCTGTGAGTAGCAACAGTAACTCCAAATTGATAACGAAATATTTCTTTCCTTTTCCTTTTTAAGGCGTCACTCTTCCAAGTGATCTGATGATGTCCATTTTTACCTATCTTGTGCTGATACTATCATTTCTACATAACTACTGCAACCATCATCCTCTTGCTTCTGCTCTTTATGTTCCAGTTTTCTGAGAAACACTGTTATTTTCCCATTTACCGCTCCTTGGTGTAAGCTAACTATTTTCAGTTGCCGTAACATATGTCACTAAACTCTTGCTTCTTTTGAAAAGAATCTTCCATAGTTCTTTTCCTTGTCTTGTATCGTAAGTAACACTTCATTTCGTACCTTCCGAGTCCAGTTAATTTGTAGCTTTCTTCGATCACACCGCATTTAAAAACTCTGAACTTCAGATCTCTTCTCCAGATTTACAATAGTCTTTACTCCAGACATACACTTTCAGGAATTTTTTTGTCAGTTCCATATCAACATTATACGCGAATAGAGTAAATGATATGATTTTCCTTAAAAATGTGATCATTTCGTTAAAGAAAATTTGTTACCAGTTGATTGCAGCGTACAACTTATACCATATACCTATATTATAGCTGTTTTCTAGTCAAAATTTGAAATTACGAAGAAAAATGGTTTGAAATTACATTTTTATGATACAGTGGTCGTATTGCAGTGAGGCAGTAGAGGTGGTTTCGCAATTAGTAATTGAACTATTTAACTTTCATAGTCTATTTGAGCGTGTCCAAATTCTAATTATCTAATTCGATATTGATAGGTTAGTTGTTGCTCTAATACAAAACATCTAAGAACTGTCATTTCAAGTGGATAATTATCTCCATTGTTTCTTTCATAGCTGTTGTATTTAAAATACAAATTATGGTTACCAGTAGTTGCCACATTAGGTGCTGAATGTGTTTATTTTGCGATGAAACTATTAATCCCAAGATCGTTATTCACTGCCATTCTGTTGGATGTCTGCATGATTGACATGCAGAGAATGTGTATCAGTGGCTCTGGCATGGTAGGATAATGTGACTCAGCATATACACGTTATCTGGCCTGGAACCAAAGGCGTATGTTTCGGCTTTCACTTGCACGAAATTCGCATTCTGTATTTAATGACAACTAAGGAAAAGTCTGAATAGGGTATATTACTTTTGTAACGGAGTGATAATATCAAGTAATATCGCACTGGCACAATATTCAGTAGGCATTTATAACAGTATAGCTGTCAGTCTACAAGGTAACTAAATCTGTACCTATTTTTAAATAAATATTCATCGCAAAAAATTCTGACAATGGTGCCAGTAAGCAACCGTCGAGGACCCTACAGCCACCCACCCGTATACACATACACACACACACACACACACACACACACACACACACACACACACACACATAGGCAGGACTGCACGTGAGAGTTTTAAGTTTAGGAAGAGCTTATTTTTCCGATGTCACCAGTACGTACACTACATCTTTTTAGTTTTCCTTGACATTTTGAGTAAAAATGGAACTTCCGTCTTTTTCATGGTATTCTGTCGCGTGCCGAAGTGGAGTTAGTTAATTTCATGTTCCACAGATCATTTTGACGACTCTTTCCCGAAACGATATGAAAAGATTCAGATTAAATGTATACATGATAAGAGCTTTCCATGCACTGTTAACTGCAGTTTCTGATACGATCTCTGAGTCCGGACCGTAGAGGGACGTTACAAAGCATAATTATTTTTCATCATTAGTTTGGTGTCGATATGTTACACCATGAAATGACGTGACGAAATTTTGGTGCTGGACCAATTAGTAGTCTAGTACTATTGTTGTAATCATCCCCAGTTCAAATACGATGGTCGCAGGTTCGAATCCTGCCTCGGACATGGATGTGTGCGATGTCCTCAGGTTAGTTACGTTTAAGTAGTTCTAAGTCTAGGGGACTGATGACCTCAGATGTTAAGTCCCATAGTTCTTAGAGCCATCTGAACCATTTGAAATACGATGGTAAACAAGTAACTTGTTACCGCACATGACGATTGGTTAATTTATAAAATATAATTTCTGTTGTATCGCAACTTACTGGTGATAAACTTTCTACTTGTTGCTTCTTCCGCCTCTGTGTTGGCCCAACCTGCAGCAACTCTCCTTCAGTCAGCAACGAGGGGACATGATATTTAATGCGGACTGTAAACCACGGTGCAGTCCCACATTCTTCAGTTGACGCCTGAGATGAAGATCGTGTATTTCAGCTCAAAAACGGTTGCCTTAAGTGTGAGACGAATCCAGACCTTAATCATACGAAGTTAGAATCATTGGAACGGACAACTCAACTGCGTATAAGGCTGGCTTATCATTCTATCGTAACGGGTGATGCACCACAGTTGATGATGATAATTCGAACTCCCTGAAAGTGGTCAATAACCTGTTCAGTACGTTCATTTCCTTTTCCGCCCGCATAGCCATTCGCCAGCCGCCTCCACTGCTCAGTGGCTATTTTGGAAATGCTTTTGTAATCGCATAATAAAATTACATAATTACAACCAGCACAAACTGGGAACAGTGAAGGAAATGGAATCTTCTACTGGAAGTGTTGTCTGCTGCTGTACCTTTAGGTGGTCTAATGGAATCAATCTTACAGAAGCTAAAATGCAATTTACTTCACTGTCTAACCAACCACTTATAGCAAAACTACCTCCTACTCTCAGTAAAACTTCCTAAAACTGTTCGCAAAAGAGCTTGTGGTTGTCTGTCCAAATCAGAACAATGTCTGTGCGAGAGTTTCCTCAGGCTGCAGCAGATGGGTGCGAGCAGCCACCGGCCGCCGACGCTGGGTGGATAGTTTCCACCCAGGCGATCGCGACACTTCGTGCTTGTAAATGTATTGGAGGCAGCTTGGAACCTTACAAAAGTATTTTCTCGTTTCAAGTAGTATAATTTCGACGTTAATTTATTCTCTACAAAGGAGTACGAAGGATATAAAGCAGAACGTCAAAAACGGACACCACTTGAGAACCACGCCATTGTTTCGAATAACCGCTAAATGTGCTGACTGCGACCATTTGAGGCGCAATTATCATTCAGTGTGAAGCCTACGAAATTTGGATGTAATATTACTAGATGCTCTAGTGAAAAGCAACAGAAATGAATGTTGTGGCCAGATATTCACAGTCCCCTGAACGTCATCAATCAGTCACCGATTATTCTCATCTAATACAGTTACAGCTGATGAACTATTGTGCCTATATGTCATATGTCAATTGCGCAAAAAAGGTATTAATGGGTGAGACCTAAGCAAAACAGCTGAGGTAAAGAGTAGAGCCCAAACACCAGAGATATTACAGTACTCTGTAACAGTGACACAAAAAGACTGATGTATGGTGCCAACATCTTCGCAGAATATGTCCATCGCTACTGCCATTTGCAGCTGGAATCTTCCTGAGAAGAAAGACGATCAGCAAGAAAGCATGCAGTGCTGATTTGAAAAACAATAGCTTGGTTTTTCGCCGTACCTCTTCTGATGATCTTATTCCCAGAAAAACATTATTTTTGTTCTCCCTAGAATTATCTTCAGGAAAATTCATCTTGAGAAAGAAACACACTTCATCTTGTATTACTGACATAAATAAAAATGTATCCATTATACGAACCTGTCAAAACTTCACAAATTAATAAGCTACTATGCACGCTTGACGGGCTTGTTATGGTCTGTCTTCAAGAAATCATGTCATCGTCCACTGAGAGTGACCAAAAAACATTATTGACAAAAAAAGGAAAGTTATAGGTTAATACAGAACAAATTTCGCAGATATTCACAACTGAAGGACCTTTATTTAAATCACCGCCATTTTCAGGTTTGCCCCCATATTCTGATGGTTTACATCCAGTTCCATGTTTCCATATTTAATATTCGAGATCCGTATTCATTTTAAAAAGCACGCCAAAAGCGCCAAGTCTCAACAGCAATTAATCTCGTGCCCAGAACACAATGAAATAGTGTATTGATACAGAGATTAAAATAGTGGGCAAACGAATATATCCATTAACACGCAGGCTAGCTCTCTCGGATTCACACCACTTATGCAATTAAACATCAACCCCGAGGCAGTGGTTTACCGCACTGCATTTAAGGCCGGCCCCTGTAACCGAGAGGTTCTAGGCGCTTCAGTCCGGAACCGCGGATCTGCTGCGGTCCCAGGTTCGAATCCAGCCTCGGGCATGGATGTGTGTGATATCCTTAGGTTAGTTAGGTTTAAGTAGTTTCTAAATATAGGGGATTGATGATCTCCGATATTAAGTCCCATAGTGCTAAGAGCCATTTGAACCATTTTACTTCATTTAAAACAACTTGGCCATAACTGAAACATACAACACCGCAATTACGGAACCGTCTAAAATACGACGGTAAAAATTGTAAAATCAAAAGGAACAACTTGATATCAAATTGCTAGACAGATAAGACTTTGTTTCAAGTACAGGCACTTAACAACTCTGTAGTCTACTACCTTTTTCATCATGATCTGCACCAAAACCTCTGACTAACTGTCATAGTACAGGCACTCAGATTCAATCGAGTGACCCACACGCGGTTATGCAGTTAATACAGAAACCATAACCAGTATACAGGCTGTCTACAACAGAAATAGAACACTGAATTTCAATAGCGCGATACACACAACCGAATGCATACGATAAAACAATTCTGTGCGAACTGCCACTGACATAAATCAGCCACACGGCTTCGAAGTAACGTCTCCACAAGACAGCAAGACAGTTTTAAGCGTCAACTACTTCCCCAGTTAAGAGAAAATCTATTTATCACAATAATTACGAAATACACATCCGAATGCTCACAGAAAAAAGAATTACGTGTGCACTGACTATGACATAAATCAGCGCACACGGTAAAGATAATCTTTAACCGTTAACTGCTCTCTCAAGTTAACAGGAAATTTATGTGCTACAATAATTGCAAAATACAAATTCGAATGCTGACCTGATCGGATTACAACACGTGCGACTTTTCGACACAGTAACTCGTATCACACTGAACAAAAGTAAAGTAGGCTTGTACTAATTTAACAGGTACGGCCAAATGGCCTAAACGTACTCACAGTAAAACAAACACAACTGAACCCAAGCGCCTCGGTGACAGAAATATCAGAGTCTGCTTAATGACCAGGTGCTGGGATGCTCACCGCAACGTCCAAGCCTGTAACATGGTAGACAAAATGAAGACTCAGCTGCCGTCTGCGGAATTTCAAACGGTTGTCCGACGAAACTGCCATGCCACAACCTTGCTCGGCCGATGTCACCAGCGTCGTGCCCGACCCAACACACTACAAAGGACCTCCAAATTGCCTTCAGCCATAAACACAACTCTATTCCAATCACGCTGCACGAGCCTCTACAACCCCGTTTTGGCAGCTCACAGCCTTTTCAACTTGGTAAATCGCCAAGTGAAAATCAGGAAGCTGAACTCGATCAGCCGGTCTCCAGTGTCTTGCCAGAAAACTAGTTTCTCCACAAACTGTTATCCCCCAAATGTAGGCTACTGTCTTTTCCTCAACAACATTACTGACCGTTTTTTGGCTATGCTTGCGAACACAGCACAGAACTACAGTGCACTTAATGGCGGGATACTGCAGTTCACTGACGATTCTGGGAAGTTCTCGTTCCAAGATGGGCAGGCACGTGTTACAGAAAGTGATATCATCTCAGTAGCCCACATTAAAATTGTCTATGTGACCCTGCGAGATCCAATTATGAAATTCACCAGCAACCACAGAGTAGTCCAATTCTGGCATGTGCTTTACGCTAGGTCACGGCTGCAGTGGCGCAGACTGCATCAAATATGGCACTGTTGTCAGTCCGCACCTGCATGACAATGGGCTAGGCGATGCTACCACGAGGAGGGGCCCGCACATCGTGACCGTGGAGGTCGCATCGTTGACTTGTCTACCTCGAGGTGGTTGTTGTTAGTACCAGACCGCACCCAAATCGTACCATTACTCGTGCAAACCGGAACAGGCGACATTTGTAAGTACAACGTCTATAAGATATATATGCATGGTCAATAAGAACAATTTATAGCACTTACGTGAAAAACCATTAGTGTTGGCATATCACTTAGGGATTTCAGCATTCATACCATTAGTGTAGGGATTTCAGCATTCATACCATTAGTGTTGACATATCACTTGGGGATTTCAGCACTCATAATCATCATCATTAATCGGAATATTGGTTTGTAATATTTTATACCGCCCAGCAAAAAGATGCATCTCAAAGTAAGTGGCTGAGTCAATGGCCCATTCAATAATCAAAAATCATGATCGACAACACCTAGAAAAGAAAAGAAAGACTTCGGAAAAGTGTTGTTTGCAAGCATAAATTATTAGCACATTGTTCAACTAATGAGTGAGAGACGTTTCACTTATTTGTCTGCTCCTCGGAAGTTAACAGCAATCACCCTGAGCTCAAGCTGGAGAGAGACATCACAGGTAGTGTGCCCACGGCTGCAGCATTGATCCACTTCCGCCTTCACACAGCTGTTTCATCATCTACAACGGTAACAACAGAAACAGGAATGTCGCAAGTGTGAATTATTATTGAGAAACATCAATTAAAATTGAATACATATGCAGCAAATGGTGATAGGAAGCCTGTGTTATGTTTTGTGCATGTAACTTAAGGTACATCTCTATTTTATCCACATCTCCTATAAGGAAACAACAATAACGTTTCATATCCATCATATGACTCCAACATTGTCATCCGAATTAGTAACACTACTTACACTTTTGAGGGTCTATCAAGTCCTTGAATCTCACACTAGGAACTTGATCAAGTCTAAGTATCGCTATACAAAACAGGCAATCTATGTTCTAAGAAACATTCACACACACACACACACACACATACACCACACACACACACACACACACACACACACACACACACACACACACACACACTGAGAGATTGAGAGAGGGAGAGAGAGAGAGAGAGAGATATTATATATTTATTATTGTACTCACCCTGATATTCTGCTACAGGTGGAATGGTGAGTGCTGCTTTAATCATAGGCTGCATTCCTTCCAGTCCCGTGACTGTGAGCTCGTTGAATAATTCTACTACAAAGAGAAAAATATCATTACGTTAGATAATCACACTATTATTCACACATAAAAAGAGAGAGAGAGAGAGGGGTGGAGAGAGAGAGAGAGAGAGAGAGAGAGAGAGAGAGACAGAGAGAGAGACAGAGATGCGTACTTAAGTTCACAAAATTCGACTGCAAATGGTTCTGGAACCAACCGTCCCACTCTGATGCCAGTCAACTCCTTAACGTCTTCGAACTTCCTGTCTTGATTACAGTATAGCAGCATATACTCATCTCCTTTATATAGGGGGTGCTTGCCAGCGCCTAATGCAGCAGCATCATCAATGGCACGATTTCATCTTTGCTGAAGTTATCTCAGCTCAGACTGGTACTCAAGTGGTATCTCATAGCAAAATGTGTCTTTATTGTAGCCGGCTCGATCCCACATCTGCAACAGCAAGTCAGAACTTGCAGGGCGTGGAATATCACAAGACAGAAATTTTAAACGTCGTAGGGAAGCTAGAAAATCTGAAAAGGGAAATGCTATGATTCAATCTAGATAAAGAGGGGGTCAGTGAAATAAAATGGAAAGTGGACAAGGACTTTTGGGCAGATGTGTTTAGGAATATACCAACAGCAACAGAAAACGGAATAACGGGAGTTGGGTTCGACACGAAAAGAAAGGTAGGACAGAGAGTGAGTTAACGTGAGCATTTCAGTCATGGCGTTATTTTCATCAGAATCGACAGCTAACCAACACCGAATAACTATAGTTGCGGTATACATGCTGATGTCGCAAGCGGTACATGAAGAGACAGAAGACGTATATAAGGATGTAGGCTGGGTAATTTAGTACGCAAATGGAGATAAAAAGCCATGGGGCATTGGAATGCCGTTGTAGGGGAAGGATTAGCAGGAAGAGTTACGGGAGAGCATGGGCTTGGTAGTAATAGCTCTGTTCAAGAATCACAGATGGTGGAGTTGTACTTGGAAAAGGCTGTGAGTTACGGGCAGATTCCGGTTAGATTATATCGTAGTCAGACAGAGATTCCGGAATCAGATACTGGATCATAAGGCGTACCTGGTACCAGATATAGACTCAGATCACAATTCATTAGTGATGGGGAATTGGTTGAAGTTCAAGGGACTAGTCAGGAAGAATCGTTGTGCAGTGAAGTAGGATACGGAATTACTGCCCGCATCTCGTGGTCGTGCGGTAGCGTTCTCGCTTCCCACGCCCGGGTTCCCGGGTTCGATTCCCGGCGGGGTCAGGGATTTTCTCTGCCTCGTGATGGCTGGGTGTTGTGTGATGTCCTTAGGTTAGTTAGGTTTAAGTAGTTCTAAGTTCTAGGGGACTGATGACCATAGATGTTAAGTCTCATAGTGCTCAGAGCCATTTGAACCATTTGAGCCAACGGAATTACTAAGGAATGAAGATGTACGCTTGGAGTTCTCTGAAGCTATAGATACTGCGATAATTAATAACTCAGTAAGCAGTTCAGTTGAAGAGGAATGAACATCTCAAAAAAGGGAAATCTCAAAAATGGGAAGAAAAACATAAATCCTAACAAGGCAACTGCTAAGAAACCATGGGTAACAAGATATACCTCAGTTAGCCGATGAAAGAAGGACGTACAAAAAATGTTCATGAAAATTCAGGAATACAGAAATATGTGTCTCTTAGGAATTAAATAAACAGGAAGCGCAGGGAAGCTAAAGCGAAATAGTTGCATGAAAAATGTGAAGAAATCGAAAAGGAAATGATGGTCGGAAGGACTGACTCGGCATTTGGAAAGTAAAAATAAACTTCGGTGAAATTAAAAGCCAAAGTGGTAACATTAAGATTGCAAGGAGAACTCCACTGTGAAATGTAGAGGAGGGAGCAGCTTGTGGAAAGACTACATCGAATTTCTCTATGAGGGAAAGACTGAAGACGTCATGAAAGAAGAAACAGGAGTCGATACAGAAGAGATAGGTAATACAATATTAGAAGAAAGATTTGAAAGAGCTTTGGAAGACTTAATACAGGGTACGGATAGAGAACAAATGGCAACAAAACGATTATTCACGTAGGTTATAGAATATATGAGTCTCGCCATATACCATCTGACTCTCGGAAGAATGTCATCCCCACAATTACGAAGACTGCAAGAGCCGACAAGGGTGAGAATTAACGCACAATCTGCCTAACAACTCATACATCCAGCCTATGAAAGAATGGTGCTATTACATGTAGGGCTGTACGGACGTAGATCGTACCGTAGTGAACATAGTGTTTTAAAGGACGCCAGGTTAAGCAAGTATGCACAGTGTGCTTAACTGATCAAAAATTAAGTGTAATTTAGTATCTTATCACAACTGCAGATCTGTTCCATACTCTATGATTTTAATGTTCATTCAGTACGGATCTTGTTATAGAGTCTCTGGTTCACTGATATGTACTGCGAATTGCTATATTCTCTTATATGAATGAATTCTTCAAACAAGTTGCATTTGGGAAGTTCGCTGAATGGTTTTAGAAAATAAAGAAAATAAGAGTTGCAAATAAAATACGTCCACAACCCTTTAGAGTAATGACCATTATTTCAGTTCACTTCAGACATCAGTTATAAGGCTTCTGGGAGCCATCAGCAAACGATTTTTATGGAATCTCCCAAAACACAGTGTTCACGCATTGTTCGATATCCTCTATATTACAGGAGATGAGACCTGGTGCAACCAAAACTATTCTGAGACCAAGTGATAGTCACTGGCATTGTGTTTATCGCCTTCGCCGCGGAACAAAAATTGTCGGTTGATAAAATACACAATTAAGACGACGCGGGTCGCCTTTTTCGACGGTAAGTGGTCTGACATCACCATGAATTTCTACCCGACAGAGGCGGGGAAGGTGATGGACACCATGCCCGTCAATGCCGCTTGACCCCCGGATCGTATCGCTCACAAGAAGCGTTTGCACACAGTTTCGAAAAGTTTTACAACCGCTGTCAAGGTGTGTTGCAGCTATTGGTGATTAATTTGAAGGCCAGTAAAGGTATTTTGTTTGTAACTGTTTTTTCCTTTACTTTCGAAGACCATTCACATAGCTTCTCTGATACAACCTGTATTTGTAATTGATGTACTGACCACTTACTAGTAATCATTAGTACTTGAGTAGTGTATTGGTAGTTGATATGTAAGTGACTGCGGTGAGTTAATAGCAGTCAGGCAAACAGGAGGTAGTACCTATTTTATTCAGTCTTCTTTTATAGTTAGAAGAACATTTGCTGGTGCCGTAAGCTGAGGTTACTTGAGCCTTGGGGTGTATGTAACGTGGAGCCAAAAACCAAAAAATGTTTTAAATCAGTCTACGATCTGCTATAATGCAGGCATACATCTAATTAACCATTTCCTCGAGAGGTAGCAACGCTAGGTAGCGCCCAACCCGCTCCACAGTGTTTCTGGTTTTCGCGCCTTCTCCTAGCTAACGTTATATTGTTGTGTAGGCAGATCGAGGGTTGTCGCTATTGGAAAACTTACACTTCCGCTGCTCTCCGCCATTCAGCTGCATCCAAGGTAAAGTGAAACTTACAGCTTATATACATTCCCTAACAAAATAAAAATTGTTTGAGTTGTATAGATAACGAACACCCAGTAACAATGAAATATTTCGTGAACAGTGTGCTTAAAACCTGAAAATGGAGTTACTTCGACGAGCCGAGAAGTGGGTTCAAGTAGCCCCTAGCGCTAACAAAGGGGAGGGGACCATGAAAAAAGCTTGAGTAACTAATGAAAGGATTGCGTTATATGAGGAGGGGGAGGGGACTGGGACCTCAGAAGTCTGAACGTGTTAGGGAAGCTAGAAAATTTGAAAAGGGATATGCTAAGGCCCTGTCTAGATCCATTGGGTGTCAGTGAAGTTAAATCGAAAGACGACAAGGATTTCTGGTCAGATGAGTAAAGGGTAAGAACAACAGCGGAAGAAGGTGGTATAACAAGAGTAAGATTCCTTATGATTAGACAGCTATGGCAGACAGCGAGTTACTATGAACATTTCTCATGGGGTTATTCTCATCAGCATTGGAAGAAAACCAACATCGACAACTATAGTTGAGGTATACATGCCGACGTCGCAAGCAGAACATGAAGAGATAGTGGAAGTACATAAGGATGTCGAAAGGGTAATTCAGTACGTAAAAGGAGATGAAAATCTAATAGTCACGGGGGACTGGAACGCGGTTGTGGGGGAAGGATTCGAAGGAAGAATTACGGGAAGATATGGGCTTGGTACTAGGGATAAGAGAGGAGAAAGATTAATAGAGTTCTGTAGTAAGTATCAGATAGTAATAGCGCTAATGTGTTCAAGAATCACAAGATTATCAGCTGTAGTTGTAAAAGACCAGGAGAGACGGGGAGAATTCACTTAGATTACGTCATGGTCAGACAGAGATTCCGAAATCAAATACTCGATCGAAAGACATAGCCATGAGCAGATTGAGATCGCAATTCAGTAGTGATGAACACTAGGCTAAACTTCAAGATCCTAGTCAGGAGCAGTCAGCCCGCAAAAAAGTGGGATAGGAACGAAGAGATACGCTAAGAATTATCTGGGGCTATAGATACTGCGGTAAGGAATAGTTCAGCAGGCGCTTCAGATGAAGTCCAATGGGAATCTCTAAAAAGGGCACGTGTAGAAGTTGGAAAGAAAACCTTCGGAACAAAGAAGCTAACTAAGAACAAACTATGGGTAACAGAAGAAATACTTCAACTCCTTGACGAAAGAAAGAAGTAGTAAATTGTGCATGGAAATTCAAGTACACAGAAATACAAGTCACTAAGGAACGAAATAAATAGATAGTACAGGAAAGCTAAGGCGAAATGTATTAATGAAACACATGAAGAGTCCGAAATAGAAATGATGGTCGGCAGGACTGACTCAGCATACAGAACAGTGTAACATTAAAGAGTGCAATGGGAATTCCACTGTTATAGGCAGAGGAGAGAGTGAGTAGGTGGAAAAAGTAAATCGAAGTTCACTATGAGGGGGGAAGACTGATGACTTCATAGAAGGAGAAACCGGAGTCGATACAGAAGAGATAGACGATAGAATATTAGAATTACAATTTAAAAGAGCGTTTAGAAGATTTAAGATGAAATAAGCAAAAGAAATAAGCAACATTACATCAGACTTTCTAGAACATTTGGGGGGAAGTGGCGACAAATTCGACTATTCACTTTGGTGTGTAGACGGGTATAAGGTATGAGTCTGGTGACATATTACCCGACTTTCGGAATTACAGCATCCACACAATTCTAAAAATTGCAAGAGCCGACAAGTACAACAATTATCGCACAATCAGCTTATCAGCTACTCGATTCAAGTTGCTGAAAAGAATGGCAACAGAAGAATGGAAAAGAAAATTGTGGGTGTTTTTGATGACGATGAGTTCAGGAAAGGTAAATAGACCAGAGAGGCAGTTCTGGTGTTGCGGTTGTCAACGGAAGCAAGAATAAAGAAAAACCAAAACACGTTCATAGGATTTGTCGATCGAGAAAAAGCGTTCGACAATGTCAACTTGTTCAAAAAAATGGTTCAAATGGCTCTGAGCACTATGAGACTTAACATCTGTGGTCATCAGTCCCCTAGAACTTAGAACTACTTAAACTTAACTAACCTAAGGACATCACACACATCCATGCCGAAGGCAGGATTCGAACCTGCGACCGTAGCAGTCGCGCGGTTCCGAACTGAGCGCCTAGAACCACTAGACCACAATGTCAACTTATGTAAGATGTTAAAAGTTCTGAGAAAAATAGATTTAAACTATGGGGAAAGATGGGTAACATACAATGTGCACAAGAGCCAAGGCGGAATAGTAAGAGTGAAAGACCAAGAACAAAGCGCTCAGATTAAAAAGGACGTGAGACAGGGATGTAGTCCCTCGCCCTTTCTCTTCGGTCTATACGTAGAAGACGGAAATAAAAGACTGGTTAAATAGTGAAATTGAAATTCAAGGTCAAAGGATGTCAATGATAAGATTCGCTGAGGACATTGCTATCGTCAGAGAAATAGAAGAAGAATTACAGGATGTGCTGAGTGGAATGAGCAGTTAAATGAGTAGATAATGTGGGATGAGTGTAAATCGAAGAAAGACGATGCAATGAGAAGTAATAGGAAAAAGAACGGTGGGAAATTGTCATCAGGATTCATAGTCACGAAGTAGATGAAGTTAAGGAATTGTACTACCTGGGTAGCAAAATAACCACTGACGGACAGAGCAAGGAGGACATCAAAAGCAGAGTAGCACTGGCAAAAAGGCCATTCCTGACCAAGAGAAGTCCACTGGTATCAAACATAGGCCTTCATTTCAGGAAGAAATTTCTGATGATATACGTTTTGGAGCACAGCATGATATGGTAGTTAAATGTAGACTGTAAGAAAACAGAAAAAGAAGAAGGTACAAGGATTTGAGATGTGGTGCAACAGACGAATGTTGCGAATTAAATGGACTGAAATGATAAGGAATGAGAAGGTTCTTCCCTGAATCGGAGAAGAAATGATATATGAAAAACTTTGACAAAAATGTAGAGAATAAAAACTGTAGAGAAAGACAGACTGGAATATTTGAGGACGTAGGCGGCAATTGTTACTCTGAAATGAAGAGGTTGGCACAGAAGAGAAATTCGGGCAGGCAGCATCAGACCAGTGAGAAGACAGATGCCTCGAAAAAAAAGTTTATATTTGTTTTCAGACCTGGGGCAAAAGAAAAGACTCGAAATTACAAAAGATTCAATGGGAGCAAAAAGTATGCGGATTCACAACAAGAAAATTGTAATAATATTCAAATGATGTGAGGTCCGCAGAAATGTCTCAAATAGCAACCTCTGCAAACTTCAAAATAAGTGGGTCTACGATTAAAAAAAAAAAAACTGGAAATTGACAGTAAGAATAAACCTGGATATCCGACGATGCTCACTGCGGAAGAAGTAATGGGCTTAGCCAGCCACATAGATCAAATTTGTGATTTCGGATTTCCCTTGGATAAAGCGGTGTCAACTCGTACGTCGCAATGCATGGAAGAACAGTGAAATGTTTTCGAAACAGCATCCCTGGAACTGAGTGGGTAAAACTCTATTTAAAGAGGTTTCCCAGTTGTCTATCAAATTTGTAGTCAACATAAAAAGAGCTCGTGCTGCCGTCGATAAATCAGTAGCCTGAGTGCTTTGACTAAAGGCGTTCCACCAGACAACATTTACAATTACGATGAAAGCAGCATGTCTGATGATCCTGGTAGTAATAAAGCAACAAGCGCCGGGCTTGCTAAGATCCAGAGAGGATAATAAATTTGACTAAGACTAATGTCACTGTCATGTTGTGTGACAATGCTGCAGGGTCATCTCTCCCGCCATACATAATATATAAAGCGAAACTCCTTTGGATAACGTGGACAGAAAGCGAACCAGTGGGTGCTAGATACAACTGAAGTAAGCATGCTTTCATTGACTATGCAATATGAGAGGACTGTTTTATCGCCCACCTTCTGCATTTGGTCAAGAAACAAGAAGGTGCTAAGCTTGTAACTGGAGATAATTTGTCATTCCATCTCAGGTTCAATTTTGTTACGCTGTGTGAAGAGTGAAAGATACAACTTATGTGTCTGCCATCGAACTTCTCACATTCGACACAGCCCGTCAATGAAACCTACTCTGAAAGCTGAATGGAGAGACATTTCAACCAAATGGAAAGAGTCTCTGGCTGGAAAGGAATCAGCATCTCCGCCTAAAGATCAGTTTCCCATGTTAGGAACAACTGTGTTAGACGAGATGGAGCCTAAGTTGCCATATATTCTGAAAGCAGAATTCAAGAAAACTGGCATTTTCCCCACAAACAAGGGTGAAATTTTGTCTCGTTTGACAAAACAAAATAGATCAGTAAACTTTGATCTTGCTGAAAACGCATTCTTAATTCACATTCATGAAAAGAGTTATGAGTTAGTAAAGCCCCAAGCTGATACACAGGCTAAAGAAGCGCGAACATCATCTTCCGAAAGGCGAAAAACCTATTATAAAAACAGCAGTAGAGAGAAAAGTTACTAAAAAAAACACAGAAAAAACGAAACTCCACGAAAAAAATGGGGAGTCAGCATCTGAGGACGAGGATACTTACAGTATTAGCGATTCCGGAGAAAGCGACCTACTTTTTTTCTGAAGATGAAATCTGTACGCCAACAAATAAACGTTGTGCACTATAATTTGTTATTGCGAATACATATAAAAGTGTAAACGAGTGCTGATATGTTTCTTTTAGTCAAACGCAGTTTATTATGTATGTTTAGAATATTTTGGAATTTAATATCAAATTAATCGAACATTTTTCAAACGAAAATATCTGTAAATATCTTTATTTCCCGAGCCCAGGTCTTTCTTGCATCTAAAACGCTTTAAACAGCGTTTTACATGGAAAACAGCGCTGGGGTCCAAGCTACACAAACCCAGGAGTTACTTGAACCCAGTTTTCAATAATTTATTATACAGATACAGAAACCTAACGTATTACTTGGATCCAAAATTGACGGTTTTGTACTTTTGGTACGAAATAATAATCTAAAAACAGCAATTTTCCTGATATCATAAATTCTTTTATATCTGTGATACTAGAAAAATATCACAGATAAAAAAGAATTATGATATTAGCGCAATTACTGTTCTTTGACCATCATTTCGTACTAAATGGACAAAAATATTTACATTTTGGGTCCAAGTAACCTCGGATTATGGTATACTAAGTGGTCAGTGTCAAAATTAATGAATACCAATGAGTCGTATTTGGTAGATAAAATTTTGTGCGGGACCAGATTGAATTGTCTGTACAGGCTGGGCCAAATTAAAATGGTCCGGACGATTGAACACGATTGGACTTGAATCTGTGGCAGCGTTAATGGAAGAGAAAAACACCTATATGTGCTTCCTTTTGTCCATACATCTGGCCAGTCCTTGGAGCACATTCACACTCTTCTCGCCAGACAGAGTTGTTAGCAGAGGTCAGTCCAGTCGCTGCCCTGGCTGTCCATCTACGTCATCTGATCTGTCGGTGTGCGATTACTTTGTGTGGGTAGCTCTCAAATCTAAGGTGTGTCGCAACAACTCTCGTAGTTATCAAGAACTACAGCAGAACATTTCGGGAAAGAGTGAAGCAATGCCAGCAGTCCAGCTTCGATCAACCTTCAGGAGCCTGCTGACCAAAGAACAAATCTGCCAAGAGATGAATAGTGGTCACTTTCAACATCTGCTATAGTTAGGTTAGTACTGTGTTTCCTTTCCTCTGCTGTGTTTCTTTGCATCCTACAACTCTGTTCTAAGGGCTATTTTTATATGCCGCACCTTGTCTTAATTAATGCTTTTATTTTAAGAAGAGACATTGTGTTATTCAAGTTCTGTGCAAGTTTATTCGGACCAAGAAGAATCTTTCGTATTACACTAGTGTTTTCCATCTTGTTGAATGGATCTCTTGCATTATAAATAAAGCGTTACCAATAACACTGAGCTGCACGTCTGCGCAGCCCCAGCCGAAACCCCATTCCACCCAAATCCCACGCTACATCCATAAGGGCTGGGCTCGTTTCAGATTTCATCAAATCATTTTAACAAGCGCCGGCATATTCCCATCACCTCTGGTAACCACAATTAAACAACGGAGGTTTTGCACCTTGGCTCAGAACCCACATTAAACATTATGTCCGTCTCCTAGTACCGACTCGATCAGTGTGTGTAGTTCGGACCATGGGACAGGTGCATGTCGCGGCAGGTAGAAACCAGGAAATTGTCTTACACCAGAAGCTACATTTTATCAAAGAACAAATCGCCACGTAAAGTTACAGGACACTTATTTCCTGTGTTTTAACACGAAATGTTGAAAACTTCGGTATTGGACTGGGAGTCCAACTCAGATTTCTCATTAGCTGATTCTTTCTGGAAGACACAGTTTACCTTGAAACATGATTCTCTAGATTCAAATTTTGGTTTGGAACGAGTATTTTCATCAGTTCACTTCAAGCTGTGGTGTGCACACGTCTACTACTGGTGAAAATTAGTTACGATTTTTAACGTCTCTCTATGCCTTGTCGCCGGCCGCGGTGGTCTCGCGGTTAAGGCGCTCAGTCCGGAACCGCGCGACTGCTACGGTCGCAGGTTCAAATCCTGCCTCGGGCATGGATGTGTGTGATGTCCTTAGGTTAGTTAGGTTTAAGTAGTTCTAAGTTCTAGGGGACTGATGACCACAGATGTTACGTCCCATAGTGCTCAGAGCCATTTGAACCATTTTTTTATGCCTTGTCAACAACAGAGATTAGTGCTGGTTTCGACTCCCAATAAGATACAGAACTTTTCAGTGTATCATTTGAAATCTAAACATGACACTCCTAGCAAGTGGTGAAAGAGAATTCATTAATAAATGTCTCTTCGTGTGTAGTCCAGAACGACGATACGTGCAAATTCGACTACGAGACAGCGCAGAACGTTTTGTGACGTAGTAGGATCAGAAGCACGCTGATATCGTTACAGGTTAAATAAACCGATATTTAATGTCTGTTCGCATCAATAAAACATTGGTGATTGATGACGAGTTCATATGCCTGTAAGGCCCAACTTTTTTGTTTCATCATTTGATTTTCAATCATCTCGCTACTGGTGAAAACTTCCATTACCCAACAATTGGTTGCACTTGGTTAAGAGTCCCCGCCCAACACAAAAATTTACGCCACGTGATTTAAAGTTGTTTCTTGTGAATGGAAGAACATTTAAGATGTTTCTGGTTAGTTAACAGGGACAATATTTGCTGAATAGAGTCCCAAATTCCTGTGCTGTGTAAAAATTTTCATCATTTGCTTTAAATCTCAAACGTGCTTTAGGAAATATAGTTTATTATATTACATTCAATTTCACAAACTTTGTGGTCGCGTCTATTAAACATTTAGCTGTTTCGGATAGTTTTGAGCATTATAGTTCAATCCTAAAGAAAGTGATGTGTTGTTGTCATAGAAAAGTATGGTTAAGGCTACAGGTGACGATTCTACCGTCGTTGTGTTGTAAATTTTAAAGAAGTCTCTTAAGGAGATATCTTTAAAGCGAATTTTTTTTTGTAAGATGGAATTTACGAATGATTACGTATTGCTTTATCCTTCGGGCATCTGTCTCTAACTCGTGAGAAATGTAGCTTCTTCCTGCTGAACATTATCGTCATTTCAATAAACTTGAAAAGTGAGACGTTTAAAATATGCTAGAGTAAATGGAAGTTAAAGATTTTAGGCCAAAGTCGACATTCAAGACTAGCTTGTTCAGTGCTTGAACTGAGAAAATCTTTCGTTAATGGTTGGGTAATCTTCTATTTTTAATAATCTAAGTCGTGGTAAATCAATTACTTATAGCCTGTAAACGATAAAAGGTAGTGGTATAGCCAAAGCAATTGTTACTTTCTAGCGACAGTCCCGGACCACACTCTCAACAATTAAAGATATCGCGATACGTCACGAGCTGTTGCCTGGCAGCACTGCGATACTTACTCGCTACGAGTGAACTCGTTCTGAGTGACTTCTTGTGCTGTTTTAAGTGTTGCGTGCTATTTAAGTAACATCTTACAGAGGTATTTACTTTTGAACGGAGTCAGAACTTTCTCGACTTCTAACAAGAAGACAGAAAGTCAGTATCAGACGGGATTCTGTTGAGGAACAGGTAAGTGAGCAGTCAGCATCTTTTCTCAGACATTTCGACACAATGGTGTTCTCATGTAGGTGTGCTTTCGTATACAGTAATACTGCTCAACGCTGTCATGTGAGTTCTTCAAAAGAATATACTTTTTTATTTTTGAGAGTTTTAGGTCTTCCAGATCTATGTTACCACCGATACAAATTAAAGTACAGACTAGGGGAGCAGTTTTACAGAACAGTCAGACTATATTTAGCGGACCTCCCGCTGTTATAAAACTCTATCAGGTTACGTTCCATGTATTATACAGACACTCATTCACGTCATGGAAATGTAAGTTGTTTTTGTTGTGAACTTCCTGGTTTATCAATTGCAGTGAAACGGGGATAATTTGCATAAGTAGGAAACGCCTGTGTAACAGCAGTTTAACTCCTCATGGTATGTGCTATGTGATTATAGTAAGACGATATTCGAAATTCTTATGCGACAGATAGTCAACATTAGGTCAACATCCGACTCCCTTTCAAGAATGAATGTGTCACTCTGCAGCTGTGTGTGTGACCCTTGACAAGCTGAAGCCAAGTGCAAACCATTGACTTCAAACCAGAGTTGTGTCTTCCATCGGCGACGCTGTTACCAACATCTTGTCACAGAGAGGAAATTTTATTTTCACTCCGGTATTTCTTCCGAAGCATACATCTGTTAACCGCTGTCGGCAAAAGGCAAATATCTGCGGTCGATGATGGCATACAACGTATTAATATGCCTGAAAGTAACACAAGGTGTCGCTTGTTTTCGTTGACATGCGTCACTTATCGAAAGCGTGACTGTTCGCTTGCGCTGAATTTAATGCTGTTGGGTCATTTCGCCATAGACAGTACTAATCTCTTCTCCGTTGACGATGACCCCACTTCACAATTTTCAATTTTCACAGGAATTTAGCCCAAGTGTTTCCTTTTACGTGTGCAGCAGAAGTGAAGTCTTCATCTGTTGTCCTGCTAGTAGCATTGTGTAGGTTGCGAAACAGCAGATAATACTGGTTTAGTGCAACGTTTTTTCACCCCTTTGTCTATCATACTGGAAGTACTTTTTTCAGTGAAGACACATTTATTTCTGTGATAAATTAAGAATAATCACTTACTGTGCCTCTTGACTTCCTCTCTTCCTATTCTCATATGAAGGGCTTATTTCAACAGTGGTACAAGTCCATTTTCTGTCTATAATGCTTCTGAAATTAATGAGCCAAACAAACAGAAAGAAAGGTTCATCTCTAACAAGAAGCCATATGTTTGGATATTTCTGGTATCTCAACTACAAATTTTTCAGCGCTCATTTAACTTTAGGACTCTGTTTCTCAATATGAACAAAAATGGACTTGTACCACTATTGAAATAAGCCTTTAATATGTTCCTAGTTGCACTTGTTATGTAGACATTAGCGGATTAAGGGGAACGTTAACTACAGATGCCAGTGTTTGAAAGTTCCAGCACATCTAGGAAATGACATTACTTCTACTGTTTCATAAATATTTCGTAGTTTCGACTGTGAATGGCGTATCATTTAACAGGAGTTGCGGCGAACAGACTCATTATTAACGGTTTTCCTATGGCTTTTCACCCGAGCTATTACCATCTAACGGTTAAAACGGAAACAACGACTCAGATGAACACCCAGAACTATATGATTAATCAATCACGCCCTGAAAATCTCAAAAATTCTCATTGATACTCGAAAGACATGTTAATGCAGTCGCTAAAAGAGCACTTCAATTCCACTTCAGTACCGACATGAGCCAAACAACGTCGAATTAATTTGCCGAGGACACAGTGTAGTCAGGGTATCAAATCAGAAACGCTGCTACTTTTCAACTCTTCATAATAAGTATATAAGTATAGAAATTCTACAACAAGCTTTAATTGACGGCAAAGAAAATTTTGTTTTGTTTATTTATTCGGCCGAAATCCTCTATACAATCACAATTCTAGACTTGTAGTTATCCGTATAAGTTAAACGGACGGATGACGCTTTCCGCAGTTGTAACAATATTAAAATTCCCAATAAGCATTTCAGACAGATTCTAAACCAAAATTTCTCGGTACAAGCCAAAAGTAACGGCAGAACTACGTAAGTAAAAGTAGCTTCCTATATAAATAACGATTTTTGTCTCGAAGTATCAACGAATCTCTCTGTTTGCTATGAGTCATTTGTGCGTGTCTCATAGGGAAGTAGAACTGTATGTAGAGGTAGTTTTCAAATTTACGTTACCACAATAGTAACATATAAATGAAAATGGGATTAATCTCTAACAATTTTTCTTGCACACACATAATACCAGCAACTCGATTCCCCACACTTTAATAGGAATATATATGACAGATAACTGAAATTGTTACACTGATATTATATTTTTCCACCAGCTGCAGGGTGTGTGAGGTTTGTCGTATTTCGAGAAATTATATATGAGTGATTCCATGTGAAATAGGCTGAGATTGTTAAAATCGCATTGCCAATTAAATTTGTCATATTTTCCTTTATCTATAAATGTTAATTAACACTATTCTGAAAAATTATCAAAATTTAAAAATAATTTGAGGAAATATAATTGAAGAACGACGGAACTTCTCTAGATGAGGAAGGAGGACAAAAATTTTGGCAGCTATTTAAACTTTATTTGCAGTAATTGTTGTTTCAGTTGTTAAATTGCAATTGCTGAACGTTATCTTTCAGACAAACTTCAGTTCTTAAAGAAGGATGAGGCGAAGTGTACAGCTAATTAAAAAAAAAAAAAAAAAAAATGGCTCAAATGTCTCTGAGCACTGTGGGACTCAACTGCTGCGGTCATTAGTCCCCTAGAACTTAGAACTACTTAAACCTAACTAACCTAAGGACATCACACACATCCATGCTCGAGGCAGGATTCGAACCTGCGACCGTAGCAGTCGCACGGTTCCGGACTGCGCGCCTAGAACCGCGAGACCACCGCGGCCGGCAGCTAATTTACAGAAACAGATTAG